>NW_017256696.1:3552167-3587975 GCF_001594055.1 Mycetomoellerius zeteki | reverse complement strand
AAAAATGCTAAATATAATACGAAACGTTGTACTATATGAATACTCACAGTATACGATTACTATCTCGCACGATTAATTATTCATAAAAGAATCGAGATGACGATCATATATCACGGAACAGATATTTTGTACGGTTCATTCGTTTGGAATCAAAACGCGATGGAAAAGCAGAATTTATTACTAATACGCGATAATTATAGACAACAATTATTTTTGTTTGATGTAACATTTTTGTCTCGCTTGAGTATATAACTCTCGATTATTCTTCGAATCACATGAGTCATAAAAAAACAACGTTAATAAATACTTTCACGCAAATAATGCAATTCGTGCGATTCCTACTTTAACAATTAATATAATTTGCGTGATTAATAATTTAATTAATTTTTCGTTTTCGTGTATCTTTCGTGATTATAATAAAAACTTGAGTGTAACTTTGAAACTATTTATCGATAATAAAAGAAATATTTCTCTTTTTTATTAATCTCTAGCTTATTCATTTGACTCTAATCATATTTTGCAGACATCGTAATAAGAGATACAGCCCTTTATCTGCTCTGAATTTATTTCGCAATTCGGTAGCGAATTTTTGATATTCATTTCAAAAGTTAACCGCATAATAGTATAGATAATTGCATAGTAATATAGATAATAGCTGTATATTACATTTTTCAGATGATATCTTCTCTCTCATGGGTACGACCTTGACGTGGTGGGAGAGCTCAGTACCCAGAGGATATACACGAAAGAACGGTTTTTCATAGATATCTAAAAATTTTCGGATTTGTCTGTCTGATATATCTATAAGATAAATTTTTAGATATTGAGTAAAATCGTTTTCTTCGTGTAAAAATCCAACGACGGGGAAGCTAACGTACCCTCGTCGCCGATTTAATTGAAAGTGAACGAACCGCAGTCGGTTCGTCGCGTTTGCTTCGGGAGTGCCGTTAAAGTGATCGGACTAATGGACATTATACAAAACCCATTCAATGAAATTCTAGTTCGACGATGGAATCATATCTTCGATGTTTCGACAGGAAAGCGGAACTCTCTTTGAGACGTTGCTGCTTAATGCAGGTGATCGGTCACTGGTGCAACGCTCTCACGCCTCTCACGAGGTGAGGTCGGCCGCGTAATGTCACGTGAGTGTTCGCGCGGTTTAGCAACTACCGTTGCTGTCGGCTAATTGAGGACACGCTCTGTCTGTCGGCAAACGGTTCGGCCCTTAGCGGTAAGAAGCGATCGATTGACTCGGATTCGTCTCTGCGTCTATTCTGTTACTCGTTGTACAGTTGTTATAACGATTGAACAACGAGTTACAGAATTTCGCTGGTGGTTGCCCAAAAAGGAGTTGTATAACTCTGGTCAGGACGATCATTTCTCTACGTTTATCTACATGCTGAATCACGTTTAATCTGACTTGGTCAGAGCCTAGCTCTTAGTGGGATCTTAGGACCTAGCTCGTGACGAGGGGTTGGATCCCATTTCCTGGATCGTCTAGATTGTTAGACTCGGCAATGGGTACCAACTTTTCTCTTATTAGAAGAGGCGCTTGTCACGTCTACCAGCCTTTTTGAATCGCTCGTGGTACAGCACCACTTGTGTCACACTAGAACTAGTGTTAGGGCGTATGCCTGAGCCAATTTTGAACGTGATTTTCGCGTAAATCAGAGGTGATGGACTCGATACGATCGATTTCGTCTTCTTTCGTGTGGGGCTTAACTCTTGTTCGGCATTCATCGTGTGTTTCGCGTGTACTCGTCGACATGTGGTGTTAATTCCACCGATCGAAATGGAAATCATAGATCATGGGTTTTGTAAACGTGAAATACCGCAGTGTCGCGCGAAAGACTTTTATAAATGAATAGTCCGCGCGCGTTTATAGTGTACTATTCGCGAGTGTTTTACGCGAGTGTCCTGTGCGAGAGGATGTCAACCCGATTCTGAGAGGAGGAGGAGGTCTGGAAGAGACATCGGGCATCGGCGGAGCAACCTTGGGGTAAATATCATTTTTTCCTGATGTAACATCAATATCTTTCTTCTGTTTATTCTTGAGTCGTTTTATTTTAATGATTTAAAAATGATAATTAGAAGAAAGGGATTATTATTTAAAATTATTTTAAAATTTTATAAATACGTATTTTTATAAGAAAATATATAATTATTTTTATAAGTGTATAACTGAATGGTAAATTAAAAAATTCGATGCTTACAAAAATTATATGATTATTTTCAAGAGAACTTTGCATTTAGCAAATATTTTTAAAAATATTGATTGATTTTTTGCTCTGTTTTAATTTGGATTTTGTATTCTTATTGTTACAGAATCATCGTAGCGACGTTGCAGATATAACTCCGCTGTTGCGCATCAGATTGGTGAGTGATAAATTAATGTTTTTATTGGGGTAACGGATGTGTGGTAATTTCATTAATCTACAATAATATATATCTATAGATGCATATATGCATTAATTTAATAAAAATATACGGATAAATATATGTATAGCATTCCATACATCCGTTGCCTTAAAATGGCTAAGTTAGTACAGATTAGGATAAACTTAATCCTGGATACCTTCTTATTATTGAATATATTGTGCATACACTGTTAAATTTATGTCACGTTACACACAGTTTGAGTTATTTCTAATTATTCTTATATATCGCCACTGCTCTTTCTCAATATCGCGTTAATTTAACTATAAGAATAGAGCAAAACTATTTAACTCAGGAAAATTATTCAATTTAGCTCAAATGTTGATTATTGATTGTAAATTCATACGTTAATGTGTGTAAAGCGTATAACGTTTTGATACGAAGTAACTCAAGCTCGATTTGATATTAAGTAATTTAAGCTCAGAAATATAATAAAAAATATAATAAAAAATGTTGTTTCAATGGTTTTAACATGTTTTATACAATATTAAATAAATACATTTTGATATACTTGGAAATAAAAATAAAAGAGTATAAAATATTCGTTTCTTTAAATATATGAAATATATAAAATTAAAAAATATAAAGTTTATATAAAATAATAATAAAAATAAATGAAATTATTATCTATGGATATCATAATATGAAAAAGCGTTTATTACGTTTTAATAAATATTGTTTTATTAATTTTCCTATCTATCCTATTCCAAATATTCATTCAGGATTAAGTTTTATATAAGTTGGTGCAGAAAAGCAATATCTACATACATATATATATAATGTGTACTGTTTTCTGAAAAATTCCTTCTATTGTTTCATTATTTGTATACATGTTACTGATGAAATAATAACAAAAATTTTAATGTAGCGCATATAATTTATTAATATCGCTTTTCTATAAAAGACATTTTCTGCTTATTAATTATTATTACTTATCTCAATGCACTGACTTTAGCCTAATCTTTTATAATTTATCCATATGTAGCAACTGAATTTTATATCAGTTAAAGTAGTAACATGATGTAAGATCCAATATACATTTTACCAACAGATAGAAGAATTTTATTTCATAATTATTTTAAAATCGCATTCAGAGTTTTGCTTAACGTACTTAAAATAC
The DNA here is from genome assembly GCF_001594055.1 of Mycetomoellerius zeteki. Taxonomy (NCBI): domain Eukaryota; kingdom Metazoa; phylum Arthropoda; class Insecta; order Hymenoptera; family Formicidae; genus Mycetomoellerius; species Mycetomoellerius zeteki. The sequence continues at coordinate 3,584,419 of NW_017256696.1, read as the reverse complement.
TTAATTTTGAAATAATATGTTATACAAAACATGATTTTAATAGTATACAAAATACAATACCAATGTATTTACTGACATGAAGAAAAATTATCCCTTTCGGATCTTACATCATTCATCTGAATTTCTCATCTCCGCATGCTTTGAGATGAGATTCAGCAACGAATCGTTCGAGTCGTTAAAAATACGTACATGGGCCTTAAATTTTATCGGATAGTAATCAATTTAATAATTTTCAGTCATTTACTTTTAAATTAAAGTTTTATTGATAATATTATAAAGTTTATATATATTAAGAAATTTAAAATCTAGTTTTATAATATTCGAGACTCTTGTAATCAAAATGTTGTCTACGTGAAGATTTTTTAATTTAGATTTATTTTTAATCGAATACTTATATTTTTAATTTTGAATAAACGCGAATAGAGAATAAACGTGGCATTTATTCGTATGTGTTAATGGAATTATTATTATTATTATTATTGATATTAATATTTAATCAATTTCGTTAATATGATGGCCTCTTCGCGACGTGTTCGTGTTTCGCGCATCGTACGAAAGCGTAAAATTTTACGCTTATTGCCGGCGATGTTAGTCGGCAGCAGTCGGCAGCAAAAAGGAGTATTTCTCCTTGTTGTCGATTTCTGGCATATGAAGCCAGAATATTGGCCAGAAGCAACAAAAGGTGAGTGCAATCTGGCCAGAAGAAAGAAGAGGACTTATACAAGGTAGGTTGGTGTGTAACACCAATCTAAGTTTTTAAAGGTAAACTGAATATTCGGGAGGGTAATTTGCTCGCAAATTGCGAGTTCTTATATTTTTGGAATTACTTAAAATACAAAAAACCAACAGACAACAGAGCTAATGAGAGTCAGCGCGGATAATCAAGCGCAAGTTTGGTAGATTAAAAAATCTCATTAGCCCTGTTATTTGTCAATTTTTTTTGCATTTTAAAGATCGAAAGCTTGTTTTAATTATTATAGGCTGCGTTCAGTAGAGAAAGCAGCTTTGCAACTATTGTAAAATTCTTCAATATGATTGGTTTATACATTTAGATCCATAAGGAACCAAAAGCAAGGACCAATCGTATTGAAGAATTTTACAACAGTTGAGAAGCTGCTTTCTTTGAACGCAGCAGTTAACCTATTATATTCGCGGTGTTATTGCACATTTGTGAGGTAATGTAGGTAGGAATACACGAGTGAAGATAGGTATACGCGAATAGGTAGGAATAAATGAAAATACGGGTAGGACAATAAGTATGGATAGGACGATAGGTATGGATAGGTAGGAATAAACACATCATATGTACATACTTGATTATTGGAAAGGAGGGATTAAAAATTGAATAAAATTTTAAATTAATTTTAAGTTTTATTTAATTATCGCAGTATTCTTCGTTCCAATTATCAAATATGAAAATAAACCAAATTAATTTCAAATTTTATTGAATTTTCAGCTACTCTTAAACTTTTTTTGTAAAATTTTGTACACGTACAAATTATAATGTAACGCGTTAATATTGTAATTAATTTTTTTGTAAATAAATGTATGTATAATAGTATTAAGTACGTAATATAAAATTTATGTAAACTATGTTCAGATAAATGCTATCATACTTTTGTAATTTGCACAACGATTTACTAATAAATTATATATTTACTGGAATATATATATATATATACACACGTATTGAGTATCTATTCAATACAGATAGCATTTATCTTATCGTAGCAAACCAAATTGTATGTAATTGAAATTAATTATACGAAATCGACGAAACATATAATAATAAAAATTGTTTACTAATTTAATAAGTTTCATAAATATTTAACTTTGATATATTTTTTAATTTTTTGAATTTTATTCTGAATATCAAAAAGTCATTAATAATTTTAAGTAACTTCTAATTAAAAATTTGATGTTTAGAATAATCGTCAATTTTTCTTCGTATTTAGTATAGAAATTTATTTAATTTGTATTGCTTGCTTTTTGACATTTACATTTTTAACATTAAAGAGTTACAAGTATATTTTAGTGATCAATTTATTATATGCAAAAGCCTCATCGTCAGATGGATGTCTGTGATTCTGTGTTTGTACCAATGGAAAGTCGAAATTATTTTTATCGTGGAGAGTTATTCCTCGCTTTTCGTAAAGTCCATTCGCGAAGTCTAGTTTAGTGTCTCTTTGGAGATTTTTGTACAGGATCGGAATTAATCCCGGGTTTTCTCGTCTGTAGTTACTGGAAGTAATAATTTTGTCAATGAGTCAATGACAATTGCTATATATATTTTGAAGTTAAGTTGCGAAATTAATTCAGTGATATATTTTAGCATACAATTTTCATCGCTTTCTTTATTTTATTAAATGTTCTCCCACTAATAACGATAATGTTAGTAATAGTACTGTCTTAATAACAATAGGAATTTAGTATTATATGATTAATATGGATATGTAATGATTATTTGTTTAAGTCCAAATTATTAAGTAAATAAATTTACATTTTATACAAATAGTTTGCTCAATTTTCGATGATTCCTTTAACAATAATATGGTTACAAATGTATATATTTAATTTTCTAACTTATTTTAAAATCATTTTTAGGTGTTGGACATCATTCCAGAATATTATTAATTATTAATTTATATGTATGTATACTTTTCTATGATAAAATACATGCGGATATTATGAGATTACATTTAACGAATTTTGATTTTTGTCGATTTATATAATTTTTACCACAATACTTTATATTCTTTTAACAATGTTAAAAGTGATTACATGAATTTAATTAAAAATGTGTGTGTACAAAATATTCAAGATAAGTCGAATGGGTACCCTCATATTAACGGGATATTAATAATTAAAATTTTTGAAAAATACAGAAAAATAAAGAATTATTAAATTTTTCAATATACATAAATATTCTTTAAAATCCCGTTATTATCGGGTTCGCCTTATCTCGAACAGTAGGTACCCGAGAAACTTTTGTAACCATACATATAAAAAAATTACAATAACGCATATGTATTTTATCATTATTAAATATATTCCTTCGTAACCACTATTCCATAAGGAAATCATTCTATCCGTTTATTTTTAATAAGAGATGATTTTTAGTGATATATATGAGTGGTAGAACATATTTTCTCGCGAATTTTAATATTATATTAAATGTGATAAAAATGGTAATTGTAATAGACATGTTACCAAAATTATTACTATCGTAAGTCTGAAAGATTCGGGATTCATACCCTCCTGTAACAAGATCACTGATATTTGACGGATTGCTGAATTTTTCTTGGCAAATTGGATCTTATGAATTTGACGTAGAATACATTAAGTTCGCTCTCCACTATGAAGATTGTTCTTCTTTGTATCGGATACTAACAGCGTATCACAAGGCGGAGGGATTTTGATATGATGAAATTATTGAGATAGTTATCTTGAACGCGATGAAAGTGCTGTTATAAATATATTAATGACTTTTTATCACGATATTATTAAGTTTTATATTCACAAATTAATAATTAATAATACGATCTAATTGTTGTTAGTATTTCTTCTGCGTTTATCAATATTTCATTAATCATTTGTTTAGAAAAATTTGTGTTATTGTGTGTATTTTCGACGTTTTCGTATAATCCCGCATTACTAAAATTTGTCAATTATGTTCCTATATTTTCATTTTTATTATATTTTGAACAGCATTTACAATTGTATATTGTGTTGTAAATAATTATTATAATTGTAATATTGAATTGGATAAAGGATTACAATAAAGAATAATATTAAAAAAGTTATTGCAATTTCATTAGCGAAATACAATAAAATTAGATATAAAAATAAAAAAATAAATTAAAAATATATTTACCCGCGAACTACTAAATTTATTAGTAGCTCGTTTTTTTTTTACTGGGTAAGTATACTGTCAAAGAAAAGAGGACTGCCGATAAAATCGGCGGGGGGGGTGGAGGGCCTCTAGCTCGTTTTTGCTAAATTAAACCTTAATTTAACGATACGTGTGATTGAGGCCAAGTTCCACAACTCACGATTAACTGAGGTTCAACTTATTCTTTGTCTCTATCCAATTTTAAAATTGGAAAGAGATGAGAAATAAGTTGAACCTCGGTTAAGAGTTAACTGTGAGTTGTGCAATTGGGCCTGAAGTGTATTCAAAGATTCTATAATTGCTAGTGATTAGTGATTATATAGAGACTTTGGAATATACATATTTTCACACTAGTAATATTTGGTAAAAACGGGTTGAAAATTTGCATAAAAGACGTAACTTCGTAATTTTCCATTTTTATGCAGACGCATATTATAAGATAAAATTCGCTAAATTAACTTGTTTGAATATTTAAACATCCACTTTTTCAGAGGGCAGTAATGCGCGGGGGCATTTTATGGTTGCAGGAAAAAAGCTCTCACATCCTCTCTTAAGTTTTTCTCGCTATTCATTGAATAATGGTTTTAATATGCACCAGTGCACACTAGTGCATCCCAGCCGAAATCGACTGTCTTAATACGGACTAGAAATACCAGCTATATAAATATGGAAGTGTGTGATAACTGCATTATACATTATCGCATATAAAAACAAAAACGCAACAAAAATGTTAATATTGAAAATTTAAAGGATCTGTTGGTTTCAAGATCGCAATGCGAATAACGCAAATCTTCCATCTTCTTATTCCTATGACACAAGATCGAAATCTCAGCCAAATATTTCGTACGCACTGCACTAATAAATAAGGTTTTTAATAAAAATGATGTATTATATTTAAGATCTCGATGGCGCCTAGCAGGGAAAATTAATTTTTAAAATTGATCGATTTATTACTTACAAAATAATATGGAGATCCAAAGAATCACGTCCATACATTGCGAGCTCCACATGCGAAAAGGTGTGAAATGCACATAGACACAGTATAGGTAATAACTAGACTGAGCATTCTCCGAAATTCGAGGAGTGAGGGTAAAGCTGGAAACACAATGGGCACAGGCAATAGGCACAGGCAACAGGGAATAACGAGCTGTCCGATCAGAGCTCTGAGATATAATATCGAACTTCTACTCAAGAGCTCTGATTGGACGGCTCGTTATTCCCTGTTGCCTGTGCCTATTGCCTGTGCCCATTGTGTTTCCAGCTTAAACCTCAGGTAGAAAAGGACGCACACATTGTGGTCCGGGTGCGTTTTCTCTCGTGCATGCGCGAAACGAGAGAGAACGCACCTGGGCCACAATAAGTGCGTTCTTTTCTACCCTTTGCTCTAACTCCTTGTGAATGTGCAGTCTAGATACTATATCTATGTTCACCAGTATGAACTATATTCACCAATAAGAAAAGAATTAGAAACAACAACAATCAATTTATCCGAACACTGAAAAAATCACATTTGCTAAATTTGATCACATGACCAATGCGATTCGTCAATTTCTTTTCCGTCCGAGATTTCGAATGGATTTTTATATAATATATCGGATACAAGGCATTAAGTTAAGAGCACAAACATTTGCATAACGCATAACGTATAATACATAAGAAAATGAACTAATCAAAGTCCATCATTTTCTTCCTTTATATGAAATAAAGGATTCTGGTCTTAGATTTTTTTATGCCTTATACGTTATACCAGAGTCTGTTCTCTTGACTTTAGGCTCCATCAATATTCAAATCAACAATGTTCTAACTAAATTCACATGTCACTCTTCGACCTTCGTCGAACATTTCCCTATGGTATAGACATTGTCACGTTTAGTAATACACACTCTAAGATACTGTGCAGACGTGATGGCACTGCAAAAGAATAATTCAAGTAGTTGGACACAGAATTATTATAACAATTTACGAAATGGTGAAACCCAATGCAAGCTTTGTTCTTATATTACACAAAACACATCAATATTAAAAAAAGTACACTTATTTCGTTCTCATAAAATATTTCATGATGAAGACATAGATGACAGATACGGTCCGATATGGCGTTATTTCACAGAAGAAGAAAGGTACACTTTAAAATGTAAGATTTGTGATATATATCTTTCAAGTGGATATTTAATATCGGTGTTAAAGAATCATATTAAATTTAAACATCCACAAATAATAAAAGAAATACAAAAAGAATTTGAACATTCTTGGATATCGGCACATTTCATATTAAACACATCAAATGATAAAGTAAACTGCAAGATTTGTTATGACAAGTTTGACCTGCTTAAGAATAAAGTAGATGATTTAACGAATCACTTGTCCAAACATGGCATTAATAAAAAAACTCGAGAAGATACTGGAGGAAGTGACATGAATATAAATCATCAATCAAAAGAAAACAACGAGTAACTTCTCGTCAGATTGATAGACATATTTGCATTTGAAAAAATAAAAAAAATGACAATGGTAAATATCACACATACTTGTGTTTCATCCTTTAATCATTCCTTTAGTATGCACTCATATATAACAAACACTTAAGAAATCAAATATTTGGTATTTGTTTATCATAAAAACTATAAAAATTTGAGTCTGATATTTAAAATGTGTGTGTTTTATAAATTTTATCAATACTTCAATTAAATAATTCCATTTAGCTAATTCAAGTTCAAATAATACAAATTTACTGTAATATACTTAGTACTTAAATATTTAACAACTGTTCAGGCAGTCTATTGGAGTAATTTTTGAGTTAAGCATTTTTTATTTCCAATAGTATTCGAGAGAGATACTAAACATTCGATTTTTTAAATATTTAAATAATAAGAATTCCAGTTTTTTGATGCGATTATAAAATAATGTACTTGAGTGAGAAATTTAACTTTGTAGTACTGATCACAACTATATATTCCAACTTTTTAATCTGTTATTTATTTCATTTATATTTGCAGATTCAATTTTGAATAGGATACAGTAGAAATTCCAATAAATTTTGAAAACAATATGTGAAGAAGCATTAGCAGTTTCAACTAATTGTCAACTGAAACTATTGAATGAACTGCCACGTTTGACGAATTAAATATCAACTTTCCAATAAGCATACAGTTTATTATTTATTACGTTAATTAATTATTATGTAAATTACAAGTTGAATTTTTTCTACATATTCATTTTTTATACATCTGATATAATTTTTGTATTAGAATTATAAATATTCAAATATTATAATTCTCAAATCAATCGACATAATTATTGTTACTCAAAAACATTCGAATTATTTGAATGTTGTAAATATTATTCTATAAATATTCAAATATTAATATCAGAAGAATAAAATCTGATGATTTATTAATTTAAATCTGAGCTATTGAGAATAGAAAACGAATTGTAAAATATAATATATCATAATTTAAGGATTCGAATAGTTTAGACAATTAATTATAAAAAATTAACGGTGAATTAATATTCGGCTATTTTAATATTAAAATTTGAATAATATTTATCGTATTTTTATATTGTTATTGTTCATATTTTTTAAGTTTGGCACCGATTTAACCCTCAACATCCTATATTTTGGCTGCGTTCAACAGAGAAAACTAATCAGTTAGCGTTTAGTGAGTCTTTAATATGATTGGTTCTTGCCTTTAGTTCTTTACTGGATCTAAGTGTAGGAACCAATTATTATTGAAGAATCACTAAGCGCTAACTGATTAGTTTTCTCTGCTGAACGCAATCAATATAAACTACAAGATTCCACTATCAGCAATGTATGTACATACATTGAATTCAGCACATTTCAGTAAAATTATTAAACATATCATTACGCTTTAAGGGCGCGTTTACACTTAAACGAAAAAGCAGAAAGCATAAAAGCAATCGCCAATCAGAACTCGCGCTGATAGTCTACAATTTCAGCTTTTTGTACTACTTACTACCAGCGCGAGTTGTGATTGGCCACTGCTTTTCCACTTTTTGCTTTTCCGTTAAGATGTGAACTGCGCGAGTTGTGATTGGCTACTGCTTTTCCAGTTTTTGCTTTTCCGTTAAGATGTGAAAGCACCTTAAAGCCTTAAACACAATAGGGACACAGGCAATAGGCACAGGTAACAGGGAATAACGAGCCGTCCAATCAGAGCTCTGGGATATAATGTCGAACTTACACATCAGAGCTCTGATTGGATGGCTCGTTATTCCCTGTTGCCTGTGCTTATTGCCTGCGTCTATTGTGTTTTCAACTTTACGCTTGACGCTTGATACTTTCATGTAAAAGCATTTTCAAAAATTGCGCCTGCCGCATGCCACGAAGTTGGCCGCGAGGTTTGAACAAATACACCAGCCTTTAGATTCACACTTCACACGGGACGCCGCGGCACGTTGTAGGAGTCGCACGTAGTTCCATCCGCATCATACTATCTCATTTTTTCGCATTATTTCGTCTCGGAATATAATAAGATTCACGTCACATCGTCAATGATAACGGAGCGGCATTGGGAACATCCTGTAAAGAGTGTCAGGCGATCATATTTTGGTGATTATTGCGAGCGTCGCGTGAAGGTTACATCAAAGACTTCGTACGAAGCGCATTCGAATTTTCGACCGTTGTACGCGTATGTACGACGTAGGATGCTTTCCTGTTGCTTGATACATCCAGATAAATACATCGTAACACAAACGTAAGCAAGAATGTATGCATGTAAAAAAAGTGTTTTCCAATCGGTGACACAAGTCGATACAAGCATCGTTTTATCTTCGTTGATATACGGTGAGTAACTCGGAACAAAATGTATACACTGTGCATGTTTTCGGATAGAATGAGATTAAATGTAGCTTTTTCCGTCTGTATTGAACGATAATAGCAAAAATGATGACTATCCAATTTCCTCATTTATAGACGCCGCGATTAGGAATGTTACGTGGTGGAAGTACTTCCACCATGGAATGTTATTGTAATTGTCATTAGAAATCACAAACTAACATGGCTGATTAGTAGCCCTCGAGCATGATGTGCAGTTTTATGTCGACAATTAGATTACAACAATTAGAACGAAACTTGTGTTGCCGACGAAAATGTCTAGTGATTTTACATTTGGAAAGCATCCTATACGCATCGCGTTACAGTATCGGGAGTGCGGCAAAGTATTGCGCGATAGTATTTCGGTGATTAATTAACGGATGTGATTTTCGCGAGTGTCGTTAGTATCTATGAGTGCCATGAAGGAATAAAGAAACATGAGAGGAAGGAAAGGAGGAGGAGGAGGAGGCCTGGGAGGCATCGGGCTCCGACGATGCAACCGTTGGGTAAGCAATTATTTATTTATTATCTGAGAAATTATGTCCAAAATCTTAATAAATATATAAACTTGCATCTGAAGAAATTTTGTCTTTCTAAAATTTTGGAATTTATTTATTAAATATATTTTTAAAGGATGAATACAAAAAAATTATGCAATATGTTTTTTAAAAATATTAATTATTTTAGGCACTGCTTTAATTTAAATATATTTACATTTTACAGATTAATGGCATCTACCACAACTTTGCAGCTGCGCATTGTATTGGTAAATATTTAATTATTTTTTATCTTTCTATCTTGAGACAATAAATTTTTGTGAAAATTATGTGAGATGTAAAACATACAAAAAGATGCCAAAATTTAAAAACGTCTTTTTTTCATAATTATTAATGTTATATGAAAATCACAATTATTATTAATATAAAAAACATAAATTACAGTTTAAATTAATATAAAAATTTAAATTTACCATGATAATAAATGCAGTAGTAAATGTTTTAAATTACTTTATTAATTTGCTGGCTATTTGAATGTATTATATCTCTTTGGGGAGATATCTTTAAATTATTTGTTCATATTTTATTGTATTTATTTGAAAGCTTAAAAGTTTAAATTGAATAAAATAATTAAATAAGTAAATATTTTATAGATTTGTGGCCTTGAAATGAATTGACTGGATTAGTTTAATGCCATTATTTAATTTTATAAAATTTACATTCATCTTTTGATTTATTGCATATGCATAGAATGAAATTCATATATAGTTACAGAATAGAATAATGAATTTATTAAAATCTAGAGATATTGTCCAAAATGAATATTGTCCAAATTTAATTTCTAAATAGTTTCAATAGAAAACATTAATTTGTTGTGTAATGATTATATTTTTGGAGGATGGATTTGGTAAAATTGAAAGAAAATGTAACACAATTAATTTTATGTTTAATTGCAATATTTACAGTGGTGGAACGTTGTAATTACAAAAGTACCCTTACGCATTGCACACGCAGTAATAATCCTAAAAATATATCCCCGGAGGCGGGGAGATACTATTACATATTTGTATATGTATAGCTATGCATGTATCACGTTAGAGATAGTACTTCGATAACTTCGCAAGTGCTAATCATTAAATACAACTCGCCGAATTAAATATACGATAGTTACAATTATCGCAGTATAAAGACTTGAAAATATTATACTTATTTATCTTGTTGGGTTATCTTATTGCGTTGGGTTATAATTATGATTGTCATCACGCGAAGATGATATACTATATTGTGCTTACAAATCGGTTTAACGTAGTAAATGCATTGATCGATAGTTTATGATAAGATCATTGATCATATTATTAACATAGTCGTTGAATACCTATAATTCATCGTCTATTTTACCTAAACTTTATATGTAATTCTGGTAAACAAAAAGGAACGTCCATTAATCTTAATAGAAAATCATGATATTCACATGTTAATGTTTTTCCATGTTATTTTATTAACAATGAATCTGTAAAAAAGATAATTTAACATGATACAAAATTGACAGGACGTTCATAAATATCTGGAGACACGGTAGTGTCTCGGCGCTAAGCCAAGCGCAGTAAAATTAACTTGATGAAATATTATTTTGTCTTTAATTGAAAAATACTAATTCATATTTTACATATTAATTTACTATATGTGTATGTTGTATAATGAATGTCGCGTTCGTCGTACATTCAGGGGACAATTAAAATAGTATTACAAACTTAAATTCTTCAAAAGAAGCTGTTCTCGTAAAAGACTATTATGTACACCTGCCATTTTTTGTCGTAACACACAAAGATGCCATTTTATCGGTCAGAGAAAAATATTAGGAAAAAAATGAGAGAGGGAATATTGGGAGATCTCGCTCCAAGATTGGCATCTGGTGTATCATTTAGTCGAGCGAACGACAGGATGTCTAATTTATACTCTTCATATCTTCGCGTCTCGATTAATCACGGGAATCATCTTTCAGATTCTCGGATGAGTGCTTGGTTTCTGATTTGCGGGGTCCAGGATGCCGGCGTTATCCTTTATTCTTAGGCGATTATCTGACCTGGACGTCGTGCTGGTATCCTGCGTCGGGGTGCCAAGAGGCCACTTAGACCGCGTGTTTCTTCGTGCTTTGTGCTGGCCGCCGTGCTGGTCTCGGCGAGGACCGCCTCGGTTGGCTCGGCTTCGCTGGAAGTGGTCTCCTCCTCAGATTCGGTCTCCTCTTGGCTCGATTGGACAGCCGGAGTCTCGGTTGCCTTACGTCGCGGTAACAGCGGCGATCTTCTGATCGCCGGCGCTGGTGATTTTGTCGTGGTCTTCGGTTGCACTTGCAGTCGATTGCGGTTGCGAAGTTTGTTCAGAGGGTTCGCTGTGGTAGTTTTTGACGGTGGGCTGGCTTCTGCCGGTGTCTGAGAAACAGGAAACAATTTAGTTGAATAGTTTAAGTGAGATTTAGTCGTAACTTCTCGGAATTTGATGTTTTATCGAAGCGTGGCTAAAATGTAACGTAGATAACACAATATTCTATGAACATTCTTGTAAAATAAAAATCTTTTTAATTTAGAATACTTTAATCAATTATTCTATAAATACATGAATTCTGTTTAGATATATATATATATATAACAAAAAGAACATTCATAGAATGTTCTTTAAAATATTCGTAGAGAATAAAAATACATAGAATATTCTATAAAATGTACAAAATATTTTACATATGTATGTTCATACATTTATAACTGTGCCATTTGGATATACTATGAACATACCATAAATATTTGATAGTGTTTTTAGTACATTCATAGAATACATGAATATTCTTAATATCTATAGAAAATTCATAGAATGTTTGTCGTGTACTATCTGGAGGAACTTATGAATTCTGCATTACTAAAATTTTTTAAATAAGTATTATATATAATAAGTTATAATCAAAGAAAATATTTTAAGAGTAAATAAGTATTTCTTAGATACAATAATACTTTCAAAAATAAATTATAGAAAATATACAAAAGATAGTTTTCGAAATTAGTTATTTATCATAATAAAGCCTTCATTCTTTGCTATTTTCATTCTCTTTCTCTCTCTTTTTTTTCCTCTCGGATTCTGTTTCCTGATCTTTCATTCTTATCAGTGCTCAGCTTTCGTAACTGATGACGACTGCAAAGTTGTAAAATCGAAAGGTGAAAAGCGATCCCGAGCCATCTCCCATCTCGTCGATGACATTTCGAAAGGCCATCCAGTGAAAGTAAACTCAAAGAGAGAACTTTATCGATTGACATCACGGCGTCCTCGTACCTAATCTTGCAAAGTATGCAGTTATCTCGCGACGATATATATACAAGTATATGTATATTTGAGACAGAATTGTAGATCTGACCTTACCTTTGGCACGCGGAATAGCTAGTAAATCGAAAGAAAGAGATATCTGCATAATTATATGGATTGCTCAGTAACAGACACATTTGAATAGTGGTGTTTATAACCCAATCAAGATACTTAAAAATATTTTTAAAATTATTTAAAAATATTTATTTTTAATTATTTAAAAATATTTTAAAGAAAACAAAAATTATATTTATATAAAATTTGTCTTTTAGTTTCTTTAGTTTTGTCTATAGATTTAAAAATGAATCTTAAAAATAATCATCAGGTATCGGATTGTTTGCTGATTGCTTATATTTATAAATAATATGTTTTATGAAAGAAATACTCATAAAAATAAATCACATTCTTTAAATTTTGGAATATATTGAAAAAAATTTTTTAATATAAAATAGAAAGAGTAAGAGAGAGAGAGAGAGAGAGAGAGAGAGAAATGCAAATGTATAAAATTAGGTATCAACCTCATGAGTTTCCTCTTCTGTTCCTTCTCCAGCCGGTTCCTCAATAGGGCCTTCAGAAGCTTCCGGCACAAGCGTTGTAGTCGTCGGCTGTCCCGGTTTCTGTCTCAAATTGACTCTACCACCACCTGGTCTGATGGCCGGTCTAATTGCAGGCGCGCCAGGAAGTCTCGTGCGAACGGCGGATTTTGACGTTGCGCTTTCCGGCGCGGTTTGGGCGACACTCTGACCGGTTTCAGAATGCGCTGTTCCCTCCTGGGGTTCTTCGCTTCCCGGTGAGGCTGTAGTCGGTCGTCCGCGTCTCCGGTTGATGTTTACTTTGTTGAAGGTAGGTCGTGACGCTGCTGCCGTTGCTGGCGCCGTTGCACCGTTCGATGGCGCCGATGTCGTCGTGGAGACGGCGATTCTGCCACCGGCTGGTGCACGGAATCTGCCGCGACCGGCTGGTGGTTTCTCTGCGTTTGCTGAGCTGGCGGTCTCTTTCTGTACAGTGTCTTCCTCGATCGGTTTATGATTACCGCCCGGTCGAGGTCGCTTAAACCCACTACCACCATTTGAGCCATTGCTGCCAAAACGTGTTCGGGGTTTTTGGGTCGACTCTGCGGGTGCTTCGGTTGTGCTAGTGCTGCCGTTAGATTTGAATCTGGAGGAAATTTTGTATTAATAATATAATTTTATAATACAATTCGTACTAAAATTAAAATATATTTGTAATAATAGTAATATAATTTTGATGAAAAATGCTATTGTACATTTATACTGCATTTTAATTTTATAACAAAGACTTTTATAAGTGAAATTTATGAGTGAGCATTTTTAGAGCAAAGGAATATTGATGAAAACAAAATTAAAAAGAATTACATCAAATAAGCAAAAAACAGCTAATAGATTAGATCTTAATGCCTAATATTTATATTCAAATTTTAAATACATCAGTTACGTAAACTGCGCATCGATGACTATTGGACTTGAATTATAAATTTAAATTGAAGCAATAATATATATCACAAATTAAATTTTTTTTTATCATCAATTTAATAAGATGCTAATAAGTATTTTAAAACACTTCAAATAACTCATTGCGAAAAATATTACGCCAGCTAGGATTTGAACTTGAAATCTTCCGACTATTTCGTGCGTGCCAAATCGACCACTGAGGCATGTAATAATATTAGAAAGGATTAATCGTAATAAAAATTTACCGGTTTCTCGAGATAGCTGGGCCGCCAATTCCAGGTCGTCGGAATTTCCCTCTTCCTGCGGGAGCTTGAGTGGTGGTAGTCGGTGGTTCCGTGGTTGTTGTCGTTGTGGTTGTCGGTTCAGTGGTCGTCGTCGTCGTCGTTGTTGTCGTCGTTGTGCTAGAGGACTCATTAACAATCGTAGAGTCGGCCAGTTCCGCTGGTGTTGTTAAGTCGGTCGTGATCTCATCGTTGGATAACGTCGTGCTGTCTTCAACTGATTCGCTAGCATCGCTACTAGTCGCGTCTATCAGATTGCTTTGTCCTTGTTGCAGGAAGGCGTAAAGATCCAGAGCAACCTTGTCCATAACCGACGGATATTCCGTCGTTGGATTATCTGTAGAATCAGCAGTGACGCTAGGATAGACCGGCGAAGCTTCCGTCTCGCTAGACTCTTGCGTTTTGTCCTCCAAAGGTACGCGTTTGTTGCCTGATCTTTCCGGTGCGGCATTTTCCTCCTCATCGTTTTCTTCGTTGAAATGATGTATCGGTTGACCTCTGCTCAGTTCGACTCCAGTCTGAAGATTAATTTATTCGTGTTTAATTTTTTATTTTATTACTTCGTAATATCTTCGTCACCTGGAAACATTTTTAGTTGTAATAAAATTACCTAGCAAACATCAACTAACAGTAACATAATTTCTCACTCAACAATATAACACGTTATATTAGTGTTATTGTTAAGTGAGAAATTATAACCAATAGTTGTTACTAAAACTAAAACTGTATATTAGAAAACATAATATATGTTAATTGATGTATGCTGGGTAATTAACAACTCCTGTAATAAAATATTTACAATTCTAATTAGGCATTAAAATGCATTTGATCACAAAGTGCTATCTGATATTTATTTCAAATTTAGATTAGTTTTTTCGCAGATTATATTTTATTTAAACGTTAATATTTCCATTTTTATTATCAATGTACTTATATTAGAATATCTTGTTTAATGAATGCTCTTTAGATTAGAATGCAAATTTATATTATATTTGAATATTTTTTTTAACAAAACAACTTATTTTAGTACAGTTAGAATAATTACTTCAGTCGATGCTGTAGTGCCCAGGCGTCTTCTAGGTGTCGGTGTGTCGTCAATATCTTCTTCGACAGGAGCGGGTTCTTGAACCTTTTGTGATTTTCCGCGGTTTCTGATCAAAGATTTATCTTCATTATCCTCATTAGGAGTAACACCTAAGAATCTGACAGGTCCTTTCGGCAAGGTTTGCGGAAACTCGGGACCCTCTTGATGAGTTCGGAAGCTGCTAGAATCAACCAGATCCAGATTCGGTCGCGGTCGGTTACTACGAACTCGCGAAGGTTCCGTTGTGCCTGTATTGTGATTCGATCGCGATCTGTAACAATTAACCATATAATTACTTAGGGTGCATTCCATTTGACATTCGTAACGCTCATGGAATCGTTTCATCCTTGTTTCAAATATTAAACAAGGAGAAATAATGTTCGAGCGTTGTGAAATGCAACCTTAGAAAAAATATTGCATTTTTAAAAATTGTCGATGTATTATTAAGAACATTTATATAATTGTGAATTTATAGAATTTATTAAATTTTTGTCACACAATTGTGGTAGATACCTTGGTGGAAAACGAGTGTTCGCAGGTAGTCTTTCCTCGGAAATATCTTCAGTTTCAACTAATTGTCTACCTCGATTACCGTTTCTATTTGGTATGACCTCGTTGTTGCTAGGCTCCACGGTGCTCGACCTCTCCACGGTACTGTACTTGCTTCTGTTGTTGGTGGTGCTTACTCTCCTGGGCGCCGAGGTTGTTCTGGAAGGAATGTCGTAAGAATTCGTCACAGGTGAACCCGCCGTACCTGCTTTGTTTTCATCCTCCTCGTCGTAGTAATAATACACATACTCATATTCGTAATCCTTCCCGTTCGGTCCTTTCTTCACCTATTAGATGTAAAAAGAAGCAAATTGTCATTTGATCAAAAATATAATTTTTTTGAAGGGAGAATATAAAATTAAACTACATATACAACGTACTTCTTGAATCGGTCGTCATTTTACGTGTGCTTTCTTCTTTATGTAATTTCGACGACTACTATTTCTGTGTATGTATGTTTCTATTATATGTAGGTATATGTTTGTTATATATGCTCTATTGCTTTATCATGACGACAGATTCATAACTTATGTTGTATTTTAAATCATTTTGGGATCCAATAATTAATATGATATATAATGGTATATGGATGAATTCATCATTTTATATACTATAAATATGGAAAGAAAAATATATGAATGTATAATCAATTTATTAATTTTACATATACCTGAATACGAGAATTCGTACCAGCCGGTACCAAACTCACGTCACCCAGATCTCCGAAATTTGCGTCCGAAAAACGTGCATAACCATCTTTGCTATCCTCGCGAATAATGTTTACAGGAACGAAATCAAAGAGGTTGTCTTTGCTATGTGCTTCACGTGGAGTTGTTAGAATGGGTAACATAGTTGTTGGATATTCCGCGCTAAAGATATGCAAATAATATTTATACGTAGTTATTAGAAAAAAAAATAATTTTTCTGTATTTATATTAAGTATGAAAATAATTACACTGAGAGAGAGAGAGAGAGAGAGAGAGAGAGAGAGAGAGAGAGAGAGAGAATATTGTTTATTAAAAACAGACAAAATTGTTATTCTTTTAAATAAAGGAAGTAAATTAGAATATTTCATTTTTTCTTAGATATTTAGATGTTGAAAAGAGTATGAAAAGTTTATTTCATCGCATTTCATTTATAGACAGATTTACGAACAAGCGAGTTATACAAAATATAATTATAAAAAAATATTTTACCTGACGTAGACTCCCGGAATGACCTCATCCTGTTCAGTCGGTCGCGGCCTTTTAGAATCAATTTTCTGTATTCTGCCTTCCTGCAGAACCTTGCCACTGTCGCTAAAATTTTCAAGCTCAATTCGTGTTTGTCTTTTAGCATTGAGACTTTCCAAGTCCTCTTCGGACAAATCTAAACGTCTGGCAGGTTCGAGGGTAGCCACTTTTTTTTCAATATTTTCGAACTTCTGAGCGACTTTTTTTGCTTGCTTATTGTCTTTAAATGTGACTCTTTTTTCGTCGATGTATTCGTCATCGTCGTCCAATGGTTTCGCTACGTTTTCTGGCAACTTGTGCGATGTCACAAAATCTGAAAATTCATCATAATTTTTCAATTCAATTTCATTCAATTGCTAAAAATTCTAAAAATTTGATAAAATAATTGTTAGTGGACTGTCACAAGTTTGAAAGATCTGTATATAATGATTTAGTTAAAACAAGAATCCATTGCCATCCAAGAATCTTGTTTTACCTATTCAATATTATATTAATTAAGGCTGTTTGGCTGATCTCAACTAAAAAATATCGAAAAAGTCAATATCAGTCAATAAATTTTGTCGTAAATACGTCCTGAAAACAACTCTAAAAAATAAAGCAACAAATTTGGATTTTAGTAATAGAACAACCTATGCTTTTATATTTTTGATAATGCTTTGAGTTGTAACATACTTCCTTAAATTAACTTAGCTTGCAATTGATTGAAATTGTGAGTTGATACGCTGTTTCTAAATTTTTGTTTAAATGATGTGCAATCTACCTTCAATCGCGATGGCTCGCGGTGGCTGATATGTCGTTGCTGCAACATTTTTTCGAGTCAAATTATCATTGGATATCTGCACGATATCCGATGAACTGTCAGCTAGCGTGCCCGCAATGACACCGCATATTCTGCAAATTTTAATACAAAAAGAAAAGACGCATTAATAAATCTAATATAATTATTTTTCAATTGTCGTAAGGAAAGTTCAAACTACTTAATGGTTAATTTCTACGATCCACATTGTACAAAGGTCCATATTATACAAATCGCGCGATGTATGATTAACATAAAGAGAGTAAGAAAGAAAGTTATTGTATCATAATTTAATATAACGACGCATCATCAGCGAAAGTGATAAGGCGCGTGTGAGATGCAAGCAGACAAAGTGTAAACGATGGCGGAATGTGTATAGCTAATGCAAGACTTGATTGGTGGTGAAAGTTCACATCTGGTCATCGAATTGCAAGCTGCATCCGACGCTCGTCCGGTTCTCTGGTAATTCGATTTTTTACACCCGTTGCGCGAAAATTAAAGTTTACTAATAACGTTAAATCGGATTGAAATTCGCAGGAATATTTTAGCCAAGAATTTTGTAACTTAAATTAAAGAAAGTAACTTATTTCTACTTTGTAAAAAAATTCATTTTGCTGAAAATAATTCACAGAAGGGAATATAATTATTCCAATATTCGAAATAATTTTATTATAATTTAATTCCTTATTTGAAAACAATATTAAAATCGACTAATGGTGAGTCTCTAGATATGACCTTGTCCTATTTTTCTAAAGGTTTTCCAAATTGGTCATTACGCATGAAAGCTTTCACAGTTGTTGAACTGTGTTAATATTAACGTCGTTAACATTTATCTAAAACGTCGTTAATATTTGTCATTTATATTTTTACTACAGTAGCACGTAACAGCAATAAAATCTTTAAAATAATTTCATCATTTTTCGAATCATTAGAAAAAATTTTCAAAAAATAGAGAGCCTTAAACGAAGCTGAAGAAAGAATAGCGAGACAATGAGAATCTTGAATTTATAGCATTGCATTCACAAGGACGATCGGTTACTTTGAATTTCTTTTATGAGCGAAGGATAGCCGCTTCTGAAATTAACACGAATATCTAACTTTTTTCCCCTCAATAAAATGTGATAGGCGAGGGCATTATGTGGTCACAAAATTGTTACTTTAAAGCTCGATCTACAATTGCGTAAACATAGTTGTAAGTGGTTGTAGTTATAAAAATTGACCAATCACAATTGAGTACGAGGAGAATCCAACTGTGATCGATGAATTCTTACAATTACAACCACTTACAACTACGTTTACGCAATTGTAGATCAGGCTCAAAAGATGATTTTTTCTAAGTCAATACTACATGCGTATCTTTAATGCAGTGTGTGTTAGGGTAATATTTAAACATTTTATAGTAATATTATATATAATATTATACATATAATTTAAATATTACAGCGTTTTAACATAATAGGTTTTGTATCGTCAGTTACAATTTACCTTATTATTTGCAATATTATTATTTATAAATATGTTTAAAAATTTAAAACTTATTTTTGTAACATATGACAGTTTTACTGTATGTAATTATTTTCAATTAACTATTAATTTTTTAAGTTGAAGAAAATATTTTATTTTTATCACGTTAATATAAGCGCATCAATGTTCACTATTTGTAATAAATTTATTGTTTTATGAGGAGAAATAAGCCTATGACATTTATAACAGGAAATCGATGTTAAATATGTACCGTTCCGTTTGAGCGATCTTCCGGATACAGAAATAATTCACATCTATAATAGATTAGAAAATAAAGTAGAACAAATTATATGACACGTTCTTTCCCTTCTATGCGATCGAGTCAGATATAGAATGATAAATAACTGTATTTGAATAGAATTATAAGTCTGTTTATAGTTTTTCCAATTGCTTGGTAGTAGTTTTCTGATTTAGAATTTTTTCTGCAATAATTCAAAATTTCTGCTTCCCACTCCATTTGTCTAATTTAAAAAAGATTATTTGATGAATAATAAGTGATGTAAATTTGGATATATATATATAGACGAAAGTTGCCGATATTGACATGTAGGTAAGTCTCTTAAAGAGAGACAATACCCTTTTATTTTTCAAAAACTATTATACTTTATTAATACTGATAAAATGATTTGTTTAGATGATTAAAGAAGTAAGAACTCATTATATTAATATATTTGTTCTACATATAATCAGTTAAAAATGAATTTTACAGATACAAAAATAACATTCTTTTTTTACAAGTTGCAATTTAAATAATAGTGGTTATTATTGATAATGTTACATTATTTTATGTTTGTAATTAGTTCAGTGTTTCTTAAATCAACTCTATTTAAATTTTTTTCTTATTTCTTTTATAATACGGCTTTACACAGCGTAAACCGGCACACTATGCACAAATTAAGAATTCTGAAACTTTGTGTCAGCAATAAATTATATTTAATTAGATTTAATTACTTAATATCCAATTTTTAGAATTAGATAATTTAAAATTAGATAATTTAATATTGATTGTAGTAGTATCTCAAAAATTTTTAACTTTAAACATTTATAATTTGTCAATACGTTAGCCACTATGCTAGAACAAGATCTTCAAATAATTAAATTGTTACATGTTTATGCGTATATTTTTGGGTCTCTATAGATTTAGAAAAGATCAATTCTTTATATAAACAAGGAAAATATTTGGAAGCTTGTTTTAATTTTATTTTTAAAATCATCTTTTTCATTATGAAATAAAAGAATTTGTGGGTTTTATTTTTATATGTTTGTACAAAATTCTAACATCTTATATTTTCGATTAAAATTTTTGTGAGATGTAAAAAGTTTAAGTAAAAACGTAAGCAAAATATTTTAAATTTGATAATTAAGAGATCAAGGAACATAACGGCGCATCCCGTTTATCTTGTTAGATCGAAAATGGAAGTTTAATACAAGAATTTATCGCGAAATCGTATGGAGAAAGCGGTCTCGCTTACAAGCGTATCTGCATAAATATACTGCGTACGTAGGTATCTCCAGTGGCACGAGACACTGGCATTACGTAAGTCACAATATTACGGCAAAAGCCTATTACAGCCTGTAAATGTTTTTCATGCCTACGAAATACAGTTCTCTACGCATAAATTTGCTGAAAGTTAATGGGAAAAAAAATGCAAAATTCAGAATATCTAGAATTTCTATTAATTTCCTTCTCACTTTTTCTTATCTAGCAGCATAAATTATAAAAGATATATGTCATGTAAAATATATGTAACAATTTAATTATTCAAAAATTTAATAACATAATACTTATACGTTTCCCAACCGAATTCAGAATAAGATTTTTTTTATAATATTAGATTGGAATATTTGCACTTATTGCAAATAGTAGGGTAAAGCGAGGTATAATTTGGATTAAGTTAATAGGAATTTTAATTGTATAAAAGATTGAAGTGCATAGTGTATTCAATTAAACATACAAAACATGCACTATTGCACCAATCTTATACAATTTGAAAATTTCTGTTAACCTTCACATTATCCTACTTTACTCTATCATAAAATCGAATGATGAATAATTAAGCATTTATAACACATTAGTTTATTAACATAAACTTTCTTTCGCGTGTCAGTAATTCTATATCTGACGTTTAAAATCGTATATATAATTTAGTATGCAAAAGAATGATAATTTTATTTAAAATTCCACATAATTTTATTTCTGAAGTAATGTATTATAGAATATTAACAATATTTTATTCATACGTATTATATATATAATATTATATTTCACAGAGAGAGAGAAAGAGAGAAATAATTTTCTTTAATAATGCAATTTTATTAATAGTAATAGGTACCATGAAATCAAGATCATGCATCTAATGATGTGCTTTATCGAGTAAAGCGTTGTAAATTCGTATATTTGCGACGCTTTCGCCAAACATAACAGTAATATCCTAGCTTGTGTTGGTTTATGTACGTTTCCTCAACATATCTAATGTTTTGTAATCGTTTAGAAAATTTTTATAAAACATGTGCTATTTAGGATGAACTCAAAATCCATTGTAATCATTTGATTATTACTTGCTTGTGTTACTTCGTAATGATTCTCTCATTTACAAGGGAGTACAATCAACTGATCTCCGATTTTAATAAGCTTGAATATAGTGCTAAAATATAGACAAAAATAAGAGATACATTTTTTTATACGTAAGACTGAGCATATATAAAAAACGTATTTCTTATTTTTGTTGTTCTTATGGTTGTTTCTGAGATTATTATCTAAGATGTTTCTAGCAAGATCTTAGGTAATAATAAAATACTTGAAACGCACGTAGAATGTCAGATTTACTTTGCTCTTCAGTATATATTTTTCGTTAAATGTACTAAAATAAATAATTATTTGGTACGAAAAATATATAAGCAGATAGAAAATAAGTAGCCAGTAACTAGATTTTATATTATAGGAATTTATAGGCGATACTTATTTATTTTCTACATGAATATATATATATATACATATATGTATAAATAAATTTATATAAATATTTCTTATTTATATATTATTACACATATATATATTTGTTATTAATATTATTACATTTATTTCAATTATTTATACATGATTGAACATCATAAGTTATGATCCAGTTGGATTAATTCCTTTCTTTGATCGACAGTTTAAAATTGAGGGCACGTCTGGAAGTTTCTCCCAAATAAATTATATATACATACATACACATTCTCCTGAATGAAACTGTAAGTAATTGGCGTATCTAAAAGAGTGAGTCGCTGATTGCGCGCACCTTTCGCTACGATAATTCTCGTAATTCAGAAGCGTAATATCTCTTGTGCCTATGAAAAACTGCTTTCCTTCATCGATATAATCATTTATAATCATTAATCGTGATTTTTTATGAGTCGCTTAAACAAGAATTTTTTCAATATTCACAAAAGCTGCAGTTTAATTGATGTAGATTAATGAGAATTTTATAAATATTTCATATATATCATATAATTTTCTTGATATATTAGCATATTTTAATTACTGTCCTTGAAAAAACCTTGAATAATCATTAATATTTAAAAAATCTAAATAAAATAGCATTAAAATTGTTCGTTAAATAGATTTTGTTTCATTGTTTGTTTTCGTTTGAAGCAAAAGTTGCATAACTTTTTTATAATGTGCAGAGGTGTATGTACATATTTATATGTATATATATATATATATACACACACACATATATACCACAAAAATTAAATGGAAAAGTGAACATAAAATATTCAATGATATTTATATAAAAATAATACTTAAACAGGAAGTAATTTAGAAGTGCAGTGCATAGCGTGATTATAAAGATACGCATGAAGTGTTGACTGAAATTTAATTATCATTTTCAATGAATATAGAAAGGAATTTTGATAGAGAAATTCAGATTCAAACAAACAAACTGTGTCGAATCTATAATTCTACATTATTATTCATGGGTAATCAACATTAGATAATTAACGTTTTCGTAACTTCCTGAATTCTTAATATATTAGAAACTTTTAATATTTAAAATGTTTTTAATAATTAAGAACAGTATTATGTATTTTATATAACGTTCATTTACGCGTCTCTTTTAAATATTTTTTAATATAATGCATCCATGATATTATTTATCATTGGATACATAAAATCTTAAAATTTTTATGAGTTAAATAGTTCTTGTATTACTAATTGAATTACTCATTTTAGAAAAAATGTTATTTTAGATATTAATATCAAAACACAGTACGAAAATAGATTTTTCTATACCTTGCTATTTTTTTATGCAGACTTGCATTTGCTTATATAGAAAATATGTACATTATATGTATACATGCAATGTTCTTGACATTATCAGATCATTTTCTCATTTCTTAGAAAAAATAAGTTTCTGCCGTTTTTTTTTCTATAAAGTATCTAATTCAATTAAGCTTAAATTTCTCACAACTAAGATTTGATTTGAATTAAAATTTTCACAAAGATCTAACTCTCACACGCTTCAACACTGAGATCGCTCTCTCAGATAAAAGAGAGATGCGAAGGACTGTAGTTGACTGATTTCTTAAGTACTCACAGGAGCACGCTTCTTAGCCACATGTCTGCACTGCACACAATTTTCTTCCTCGTCTTGCTCTCCTTTCCTTCTTCCGCTTCTATCGTGATATGTGAACAGCTGCTTCAGATTAACGAAACTTCTCGATATCAGTATATACCCGATGTATTTCGGCACTTTCGAGAATATCGATATATTCTCTTTCTGCTAATACTATTGATGTTCTATATATGTGTATATATCGTCACCGGACACTCGCGATCATCTCTGTCCTTTTGTCGATCGATCACGACCGGCACTCGTCTTCCAGCTGCACGTAAAGAGATCTTATCGTTGATATGTCCACTGGGTTCTCCAGGACGTGCGCCTCGGCCGACGTGACCTCCGTCCAGCTTCGTGACGTGACTTCGCCGACGAGGCGCGAAACGAATGAACGAATGGCAAAACGAACGCGCACCGATAGACGGAGAAAAAGAAAGATCAAGTGAGAGTATGCATGCGTGTGCGTGTGTGTGAGAGAGACGGAGAGTGAGGGAGACAGGGAGAGGGAGAGAGAGAGGAGAAAAAAAAAGAAAAGATAAAAAAAAGTGGAAAAAGGGGCACTAAGTAAAAGTAAGAGGTAGCCGAAGGACGTGGTGAGGGTATGAGAACAGTGGCGAATGCAGGCCTCTACTTATACCGCCACCCACCACGGCCACCCGGAGTGCACCCCACCAACCCGTGAAAAGTGGACACCACGTAGTCGAACTCGACTCGACTCGGCTTGGTACATTCGATCTACACACCGGGGGCCACAGGAGACCCGGGAGATCCTGACTGACTGCGTGCACGTTCGCCTGGCGGCATATAACTCAGTCCAACCACCTGACTTCTCACGACGTCCGATTCGACTTTGCGAAGGACTACTTAAGTTCCTACTTAAGTGTATTGAGTAGCCTCGTTTTCTCCGTCTTTTCGTTATTGTCTCTTGTTTGCACTGGGAATCGAAAGCAACGTGCGATTATAAAGCTATCTATACAGTACAGAACATTCTAGCGATGTAGCAGCAACATTGCAACGTTCCAGCGATATTGCAATGACATTGCAACGTTGCTGCAATATCGTTGAAATGCTCTGTGCTGTATGGGTAAAGATATACGGAAAAATAACATACGAAATAATATCTTGTTTGAGAAAGTGATTTAAACAAGTCTCAGACGTAATATTTGCTGGACTTTCGATGCTTGTTGATTGCTTCCCGTTGCTATTAAATGATTCTAAAATTTCTCCTCATCGTAGTGTAAAATTTACACTGCTGATGCAATTTCGCTCATCCGGCAGATATCTTCGTCCCCTCTCTTTTTAAATCTCTGCTTCTCTTTTTACGGATGGAGGCTCCAGTTACGCGGGGAGGGATCTCACGAGGATTTCGAGGAGGTCTCGATTAGCACGGATGCTTTCGTAATATGCAATTTCGCCTGAATCACTCCAACATCGAAAAGGCGGTTCTTGCATTAGAAATGCGGAGCCGATCACGTTAAAGAGATTCTCGTAGAACGGTGACAAAATAAGAAAAGGGGCACGAGACCATGAAATGTAAGAATCGCTCTTTGACGAGTTGGTCTCTTCCCCGCGACAACCAGCGAAGCGTAGTTCCGCCGCAGATACTAAGAGCGAAACGTGCTTGAAAGGATCGATAATCTTTATTGGGGCCATTGCATAAGCTGCTGCAGCATCTTTACTTCCTCCTACACTCAGCAAAGAGATATCTCTTCGCGGATTCTATTTCTTCGCCACGTTCTACTTTTATCGCTATTCTACGAGAGTTGCAAACTTATCTGTAAAATATTAATTTATTTCTTGACATGTGAGTATTTTCTATATTTTCTCAGAAACTTCCCTGTTGAACATTTCCAGTGGATTTTTATGGGAATCCATAGAAAATTATAAACATGAGATATTTAAAATTTATACAGGAATTCATACGATGTATGAAAATCCATATAAAAATCCATACAAGAATCCACATAAGACCTAGATTTTTGGTCCAAATCATCATAGGGAATCATATGGATTTCCTATATGGATTTTCACCTGGTTTTTTTTAATAGAACTCTCTTACCTTATTTGGTTATTTTATTTGAGAAATCAGAACTGTGTCAATTGTATTGCAATGTAGAATAATTTTTACTGAAATATATTGCTTCAATAAGTTCTAAAATTAAAACTTCAGCTAGTATTTAAATCAGTGACGAAACGATTCAAGAAATCTAGTTAACGTCAGGATTTGATTCGTTGAGATTATCACGTGTGATTCATGTAATCGTTGGCGAGAAATCATGCAAGACTTTTCTAACAATAATTTGCAAAGATGATGCTCGCCGATTGTCACCGTAGGTGTCAAGGCCCAGTGAAACCGACAGCCGTATAAATTATCCAGCCCGGAGCGTCGCGCCAAGAACCAGAAGGTAGTTGCGGCGTTAAAGGTCTTTGCGTCTCGTTGCGCAAGAAGAATGTCGATCCATTAGGACCAGACCAGGCCATAATAATCCGCGAATAAGTGGAGAATATCGAACGGTCATATTGACGGTTGTTTTTTGGAGGAAATTTTATTAAGACGTTTAAGGGACGTTAGTCATTAATATTCGAAATCTCCTAAGTACGAGGTGCCGTTACGAAGTTAGCGCGATGGAAGAGTGACAAATAAAAGTAGGGAGGGAATAAAAGTAGAGAGATTTTATTAGATTTCTTAACACATACATATAGCTAAATTTTTAGATATTTCGGCAAAACCATCCTTTCTATCTATATAGTCAATTGGAATCCGTTAACTGTTGCAATGTGATAAATGCGTGACTAAAGTTATACCGTTTCGATGACGACAAAACACATAGAGTTCACAAAATCGCATAGACATAGATCTAAAAATAATTGTGTTGCAGCATCAAAATAATTATGTAGGACGCTCAAATTAATTTTATATAAAATCAAAAGAGCAGCATTGCTTATATTATACTTGACTTTCTTATCATGCTTGAGTAATTATTTTGATGGCTCAATAAAATTATTTGCAGATCTATATCTAGCTAAATTTTTAGATACTTCAGCAAAAAAATTGTTCTTTCTGTGTATGAACTATTTTGTACCCGTATTTATAAAGTGGAAAGAAATAAATTCAAAAGCACGAATTTAAAAGTGAAATTTTACATAAAGGGTATTCATGATGTTGCAATTTGGTAAGTATTGAAAAACAGAAAGATTTTTATTTGAAAATATGAGATTTCAAACAAAAATCTTTCTGCTTCTCAGGTACGCGACTAGTGTGGAGTATAAATTACGAGTCGAATCATTGATCGGATTCTTCAGTCAAGTATTTCAATAACTACTTATACTTGTGGAGATACGTGGACTAGAAACAATGATTCTCCGTAGGCGTATGCATATACACGTTTAAGCAACCGATACATATGTACGAGCATGTATATATGTGTGCGTACGTGCATGTATACGTATATATGTATCTACGAGACTTTCTCTCAGCACAAGGAGAGCACCCGTGCGCGCCCCTCAAATAGGCAGGCACGTGAAACGCAAGAAAACAATGCCTTTTTTGCCGCACTATTACACCGCGAATGGGGTGACATAACGCAGAGTTCAATTGTTGGAACAAACTCTTCGCCACGTAGGCGAACGTAATATTTGAACATTGCATTGTGCATTGAATGGAATGGATCGTCGCGCAGAAAGTCCGTAAAACAATATTCAAATCGCGATATCTCGTCTACTCGTCCGGCAAGAATAGTGAAGCAACTGCGAGTGAGAGAGTAGGAATCCGACTGTGTAGAACATGATCGTTCACTGCCATCAATATAACCGCGGAATATACAATCTTCACCTCTTTTCGCAAGAGGGCTAACCACAGTGCCACGAAAACTCGCCTAAACTCACGGCTCAATTTCTATTTCGTTGTAAGTTACGTTTGCAATAAGAATACAATATCCGAGTTATAACGAATCTTTCGACATTCTGCCCGCAAGATATATTTTTATTTAGCAGAGAATGACAGTTGCTAAAGCAAGAAATAAATTACAATATTGTATCCAATTAACGTAATAATATCTTCGTTCTCGTAGCTTGCTTCGATTATATTTGCAATAAAGTTACTTTTACTTTATAGGATTTTCCTCCAGCTTGGCAAAAAAATAAAAAATAGAGAGACAACATCACGTGGTGTTCCCAAGCGGTCACCCATCCAAGTACTAACCGCGCTCAACGTTGCTTGACTTCAGTGATCAGACGAGAACTGGTAGTTTCAACGTGATTTGGACGTTGTCCGAGTACCTAAGTTATCTAGAAACAGTTTTGTTTGATTTTGTAACTTGTAAGATTTGTTCACGTCGTACGCTCCAACATGCTCCAACATGCATCTACCACACTCCTACTCACTCTAATATGCTTGTTAGAGTGAGTAGGAGCTTTGGTAAGAGCATGTTCCCTAGTAGCACAAAGCATTGGCGCAATATTGGGAAATCAATGTACAGCCAATATTAAACATTGGTTAAGAATTGCACACCCAATATTGGTCCAATATTGTAAGGTAGACGCCTAGTCATATTTAACCAATATTGGTTCAACAATATTGGACCAATATTGGGTACACAATTTTTACCCAACGTTTTAAATTGGCTGTACATTGTTTGTCCAATATTTCGCCAATATTGTAAAGATTGAATCTCTAATATTGGTCCAATATTGATTCAATAGTATTGGCGAAATATTGGAAAAACAATGTATAGTTAATATTGGGTAAAAATTGAATCCTCAATATTGGCCTAATATTGTTGAACCAATGTTCATCTTATATTGTTGAACCAATATTGGCTAAATATGACTAGGCGTCTACTTTACAATATTGGACCAATATTGGGTGTGCAATTCTTACCCAATGTTTAATATTGGTTGTATATTGTTTTCTAATATTTCGTTAATATTGGGAAATAATGTATAGCCAATATTACACATATGTGAAAATTTACTTACCTACGTAGGATTCGAACCTGGGACCTCTGGACTATGAGCCTTCTGCGTTATGTGCTACACCATTTCTTCGATTGATAAATGTATTACTTAATTGTACTGTTATAAACAATCTATCCTCGATGTGTGCCCAATGTAAACCCAATATTAGGTAATGATTTACACGAAATATTGGCTCTACATTAGTATTTATTATATAGTTAATATTGGCATTACATTGGGAAATCTTGGCCAATATATCCCCAATGTAATGCCAATATTGAGTAATGACTGACCTACAACATTGGTTGTACATTGGCATTCATTATATAACCAATATTGTGCAATGATGGACATGCAATATTGGCTCTACATTGGCATTTAATGTTTAACCAATATTGGCGTTACATTGGGAAATATTGGCCAATGTATGCCCAATGTAAAGCCAATATTGGATAATGTTTGATTTGCAATATTGGCTATATATTGGCATTCATTATATAACCAACATTGTGCAATGATGGACATGCAATATTGGCTATACATTGGCATTTAATGTTTAACCAATATTGGCATTACATTGGGAAATATTGGCCAATGTATGCCCAATGTAAATCCAATATTGGATAATGATTGATTTGCAATATTGGCTATACATTGTCATTTATCGTATAACCAATATTGGCATTACATTGGGAAATATTGGCCAATGTATGCCCAATATAACCAATGTTTAGCCAATCTTAGCCAATGTATAGCCAATGTTCTGTGCTACTAGGGTTGGAGCATATTGGAGCGTGCAACGCAAACGAACCTATAATCATCTTTATACTTTTGTTTCTTTAAGTATCAATATAATGAGCAGTGTTATAACATATATAACATTACCCCTACCATAGGTCTTACTCACTCTAACAAGTGTATTGGAGTGAGAAGGAGCTATAGTAGAAGTACATTCCCATATAGAGACGCCAAAAGTTACAACGAAACCAACACTTAGTCAATCCTACGACTATCAACTGACGGCCAAGGTTCTGTCAGCCAGTACTGAGTCATTACTGGCAAACGACTGCCTAAAATGACTGGGCCAGTACCATCTGCCAGTACTGGGCTCAAGTTATCATCTAGTACTTAGTCAGTACCTGAACTAAACACTGGCCCAGTACTGGGCTGATTGTAGAATCCTCTATGGAATTGAACATATTGAAGCATGCGACATGAACAAACCTCATAAGCCACAAAATCGAACAAAACTTTATAAATAATTTAGGCAACCGGGCAACGTCCAAATCACGTTGAAACTACCAGTTCTCGTCTGATCACTGAAGTCAAGCAACGTTGAGCACGGTTAGTACTTGGATGGGTGACCGCTTGGGAACACCGTGTGATGTTGCCTCTCAATTTTTTATTTTTTGCCAATCGCAAAACAAATTCACAAACATTTTGTTCGAAGAAAACGAAATGAATACGTGACAGATGAGAAAATATTTTTTTTTAACTTTTGTTATTATTAAAATTTTTCTCAGTGGTCGATCCTTAAGTATCTCGTCGTATGTTATTCTTTTAATTAAACAAAATAAAAAATAAGACAACATCACATTTATCTATATTTATGCTTAACTTCCATGTTTCGAAGTAATATTCTAGTTTAATAAATAAACTCTGTAGATTTTGTTGTATATTGGAAGGCCAGCTGTCTGCCAAGTACACAATTAGATCGTCTGCGAATGCAATTGCGCGAGGGTTGTTTGGTTGGTTTAAACCAAATAATTTCAATAAGTCGCTCGTATATATGCTAAACAAGATAGGTGAATTAACCATGCCTTGTTGTAATCAGTTATTTGTTTTATATAGGTTATTAGAGTATGAATCTCCACTGGCTACTACGAGTGAGCGTTCAGATATCATGCTCCAGATTATTTTAATGAGCTGATTTGGGAATTTTTTATTTATTAATTTATATAAGAGTCTAGCCATACCGTGTCGAATGCCTTTTCTAGATCTATTAAACATGCACGCATTGCTTATTATTGAGTGCCCAATTGATATCAGAGGTTAGTCTATTTAAAGCATGTATTGTGGAGTGACGGGGTTGAAATCCGAACTGGCACTCGGGAATTATGTCGTTTTCTTTACAGAATCTAGCAATACGATCATTAATAATAATTTCAAATATTTTACTGATGTTGGGTAAAAGGCTTATTGGTCTATAACTCGCTGGTGATTCTATGTCTTTATTTTTCTTTAAAATTGCCACCACTTTGGCTTTTTTCCAGCTATCTGGAAATAAGGAATAATTTAAAAGATTGTTAAAAATTATAGTATAGTTGTAAATTATGTTTGTGTCGTGCACGACTTTTTGAGTTCATCTACGCAACAGTAATAATAAGCTATAAGTATAGCAAATATAACCCCAAACCTGGGTCAGTCTTTTCATTCGCTTTTACAGAGTACATTCCTATATAGCCTTATCTATCGAAACAGATTTAGCCAAGTTACACATTTTGATGGTTAAAATTGAAATGATTGACTCGTTAGATTTCAATCATGTTAAATTCATTCATTTAATACGGTTTTACTTATAAGTCATGCATTTTATGACACATTACAAGTGTGTTATCGAAATTATAAAGTGTGTTACGTAAGTTGCTTTGTTATTCGATCTATTATTCAAGTATGTTCTCAGTACGAACTGAATATTATTCTGTGTCGGAATAACACACGCTGTGTATTATGCACTGAAAAAAAATATAGTCAATTTTAACAAATATTTAGTTCAATACTGCCAACTAAATATTTATTAAATATAAAGATACATTTACGAGGGGCACTACTTATATTTTGAGCCTTGGCAACACTGAGTGTTGTCAGGTGCCATCTGACGTTTCCCCTAGAAAGTTTGACATTTTTGACCATAACCTTCTTCAGAACGTTTTGTTATTTGAGCACGATTTGTATTGTTTACAGTCACTTGAAAATTGTGTCTCAGCGAAAAAATGGAATTAACTCGTGAAAATTTTCGTGCAATGATTTATTATGACTTTCGACGTGGATTATCAAGACAGGAGTGCATCGATCAACTTACTTCCACTTTTGGCGATAAAGCCCCATCCTTTGCCACTATGAAACGCTGGTACAACGAATTTAATCGTGGTCGCCGTTCGCTCACCGACGAAAGTCGTGAAG
>NW_017256696.1:3487612-3551905 GCF_001594055.1 Mycetomoellerius zeteki | reverse complement strand
AAGGAGAATATTTTGAAAAACAATAAAGTCATTTTCAATGACAAATTACTGTTTTTTTATTATTAGGCTCAAAATATAAATAGTGCCCCTCGTATTTGATACAAGAAATTTTTACATTAATTTGATTTAACAATCATTCTTTTTACTAAACAAATATTTATTTACTGTAAGTAAATGTTTAGTTGGCAGTATTGAACTAAATATTTATTAAAATCGACTATATTTTTTTTCAGTGTGGGATTACTGAAAAAAAGTAACACGTCTATTCTGTGTTGCATATGTTGCAACAGAAAGATGTGTCATTAAAACACACTTCTATTAACGAAAATAAATTCTGTTGGCGCGCTTTCCAGCAAATGCGTCAGAACAACATGTTATCAAATGCAGCTTATAACACACATTTTTTCTTATCTATTTTGCAGTGTTAGAATGCCTATTGAAATACAACTGTTTCAATTTTATTTTTAGATTTTTGATACGTGGTACAAAAAAAGCTGAATTAATTTTTCTATTTAATTTAATATTGTGAACCATTTTTAAGTTTCTATTTTTTTTTTTCAAATTTCTATTGTGAAACATAATTTTCTGTTTATTTCTTAATTTTCTTTTGATTAATTTTGATTTATAAATATGAATATTGAACATGTAGGTGCGGGATATAAAATGAATTATAACAAATATTTCGGATCTAACTTCTAGACGATATAAAAAAAGGTAAAATTAATTTTTTTATTTAATACTAAAAAGTCTTTCCGTATTTCTTATTTTTTAAGTTTATATCATCAGAAATGTTAATTTTCTGATTACTACTTAGCAATATTTAATTTTCTAACCTGAACAATTTCAATTTATGAACATCTTGAAGCGGGATATGTTCTTTAAGGTGTTTATTCGATAACGGAAAGGTATTTGTAGTGATCACAAAATGTGTCTGGGCATTGAATCAGCTTGGAGAGCAACGATTGTCATTCATCGCAGCGTGTGCGATATCCGCTGCAACGACGGACCTTCTACATGCGAGTCGAAGGCTAAATACGGCCGGCCGTTGACTGCCGTGTGCGAACTTTTATGTGCACGTGAAAATCGCCAGTGTCCGGCGACCTTGTCGAATAATAATGATCCCTGACTGACCGAGATCGCTTCGGAGCAAACAAATCCCG
The DNA here is from genome assembly GCF_001594055.1 of Mycetomoellerius zeteki. Classification (NCBI taxonomy): domain Eukaryota; kingdom Metazoa; phylum Arthropoda; class Insecta; order Hymenoptera; family Formicidae; genus Mycetomoellerius; species Mycetomoellerius zeteki. The sequence goes on along the minus strand of NW_017256696.1, from coordinate 3,550,745 downwards.
CGAACGAAAAAAAAAGTTGAGAAATTTCAGGGACGACCTTTCGTACAAGTGAAATTTCCGTCTGTCGCTTGTCTCGCGGCTGTTTTATTGCCGATATCAAATCACGTCGAGCGTATACTTGACGTCCATCAGAGCAAAGTAGCAAAAAACGTGAATGGACGGACAATTAATGGCAACAAAACAGTTTATCGTAAAAGGAAGTAGTTAAAATTTCGTTTTACGAATTGTTTTTGAATTATTTATTTGTTCACATTTACTGTTAATAAAAAAGAAGACTGTTCAAAGTTTTTAAACAGTCAGTAATGTTTTTATTTTTGATAATACACTGAAAACAACTATATACTCTCTTTTTGGTATATTATAGACCTATATAAATAATAATATTATTATTATAGCAGTAATAATTATAAAAATTAAGTTTTTAACTCCTGCATAACCATAATTATTTTACTATGCAATTATTGTCATAAACACCAAACATTTTTCTCTTAGTGAAAAAGCTGGTCTTTATTTTCGACTTACTTTTCGTTTTATTTAAAAAGATACTTCCTTGATTCTAAAAGACGTGCGAAACGACCCGATGCACTTTGCATCTCGATCTGTAAGAGTGACGTGCTATTTTCCTTTCTATTTTCGATGGAACTCCCGCAGATTGCCAGCGCCGCTTTGGAACGGTTCTCGATCTCGATCGCGTGTCTCTTCGAGCCGAGGTCGTTGGTACACACACGTGCACATTTTAACAGAGTATACCGAGATACATATACCAGTATGTTTGCGGGAAACGGCGAACCTTGACTGCACTTTCGCGGAACTCGCGCGCTGCATCCCAATCGACCTTTAAAGGACCAACCGACGTTTTCCCAGTACTTTCGAAAAGTAGTTATAGCTCGCGAGTTCGCATAATACCTGACTGGAATTCTTGACGCCACTGAGGGTAAAGACATTTTTAATATTTGCGATTTACCGAGACAGTGAAAAGCCTGTTTTCTATCTGCCATATCCTCTTTCTTGTCTCTCGTCGCGTTTCATTGTCAAATGTTTAAACCATGAAACAAACTATCGATTTAGCCTCTAAAACGATTTCCTATTCGTGAAAGGATCTCGGTCACAACATCATAATTATAAGTATGCGAATGCGGAATGTAGATAGTACGAAAGCACTTTCTCAGGAAGTAGGTGAGATGTTTATCTCGTATTGGATCTAGAACTAAAAAGTCTAATTGTGGGCTTATTTGCTGATAGATACTTGGTAAATAATCTTTATGATTGTTTACAATATATCTTTATATTGTTATATGCTCTCGATCGTTTGATATGAAGCGTTCCTCTATTCTGTATTTTTTTCCTTCTAACTCAATTGGAAAGTACTTTCAGCTTAAAGATTCTGGTGGAATTGCTCCATTTCTGATAGATACGTACTGTTTACTTATATTTTCTCTAAGAAGAGAAGTCTGTTTGCTGTCGAGAAGTCTGTCATCAGAAGCTTTTAATTAACACATCAGTATTAGATGTGTATGTCACAGGATATTAAAAAAACATAATTTTTCAGGTTTTTGTTGATGATATATTTTAGGATAATTAAGATAAAAGAAGTCAAAAGATCTTTTTTGTGAAAGGGTGTTTTCTTTAATAAAACAGGAGATTAATAACATTATTTAGCCTTATTTAGATTTTAAAGATCTTTCTATTTCAACATTTTAGGAGAGGTTTTTATTAGACTTTTTATTAAATTTGCATTAAACATTCCTACAGCATGTAGATTATTATATTCTGCGTCTTTCTATACATTGTCTAAATCTACAATTCAATTCAGATTCCGCTTACATGTACGTGCATATGCTTCATAATTTCGACGTGACTTGATGAACTTGCGTGAACGATACTGCATATGTGACATTGATATTTTTTTTAATAACACTGTTTTTAACGTGATTGTTTTACTGAAGTATTTTGTACACCAGAAGGAAAACAAGTTTTTTTATTTAATATTCATTAAATTAAAAATTGAAGTATGCTATGCTGATGCAAATTGTGATCATTCGCTTTGATCTTCCGAGAATCAGAAATGGACGAAAATTAGAATTTTCTACTTCGTCCATTTTCAACCGAACATTTTTGTCAATGTATTATTACATTGTATGCAAAATTATAATATGAGCGAAGTATATGGCATCTTTAAAGATTTCCAGTCACAAGTAGAAAGTATTTTAATCGCATGCATTTTGTCGAGAAACATAGAGCGTGATTAATTCATGTAAAAGTATCGCAGACGATGGCGACTCGCCAAAGAAGTCAGCATTTAGAGTAGCCGCATGCTTCGCAGCTGGCCATCAAACGAGATCGATTAAATGTAAAAACATCACGGCAAATGGCGTGTAGCCAATAACCGGCTGTTACTACCAATAAGGTATAGTTTGTGTCGTTTTCAGTTTGGATTCACTTTTACAAACTTCGCTTTCTCTGTGAGCACTTCTTGTGTGAGTCTACTTCTTTACTTCTATTTTCAAAAGATGTAATATGAATGAACGCGAAAGGTGAATGAGCTTATATTGAAATATTCTATTAAAAAAATTGATTTTTGTTTTTATACATGTTACAAGCATTACAAAAATACAAATAAAAATATAACAGTGGAATGAATTGAAATATTAATAATAAAAATATTAATAATTTACATTAATAATAATAATAAAAGTTAGAAAAAAATATTTTCTCATCTGTCACATATTCATTTCGTTTTCTTAGAACAAAATGTTTGTTAATTTGTTTTGCGATTGGCAAAAAATAAAAAATTGAGAGGCAACATCACACGGTGTTCCCAAGCGGTCATCCATCCAAGTACTAACCGCGCGCGCGTGCTCAACGTTGACTTCAGTGATCAGACGAGAACTGGTATATATGTATGTATGTACTTGATTACTTGTTGTTTTGTGATTTATTGTATTTTCGTTTGCAGGTATTATTTTTTTGGCTTTATCTGCATAGCTGGTTCCATTTTGTACCAATGATTCGTTTAAGCGAGTGTAAGTTCTAGTACTATTGTTATTTCTGTTTTTACTTAGATTGCTACGATTTAAGTCCGCAATTTTTTTCTTATTTTCTATGATTTTAGGGCAATCTCGGTACGATGCTGGATGGCCGTGACTGTTGCAATTAACACAGTATAGTTCTGACTTATCTATTAGTGTACCCGGCGAATAGCTGCATTTTCCAGGTTCATGATTAATATCACATTTTACGCAACGGTAAAGTAAGCTGCAGTTCGATGCTGCATGGCCTATACGCTGACATTTTTTACATTGAATTACATCCCTTCGTATCAATTTGTCCCAACTTATTAATTGGTGAAGTAAATATTTTATTTTTTTCAGATTGTTTATTTCGCTTTCGGGAGTTAGTTGTATTATAAAAATAGGCAAGACTTTTTTTTCATGTTTTGATCTATTTGTTGAGAATCTTACGACTTTTAAAATATTTACGTTTGTGATGTTTAGGGATTGTAATTCTTCTAGGACCTCTTTTTCTTGGTATGTGTAATCTAAACCTTTCAATAATAAATTTATTGGTTTTTCCGATTTTGAAGTGTAAGTGTAAAATCTGGAGTTATATTTAACTAATAAGTCTTTTACATGTTTATAATTTTCTAAAGAATCTACTTGTAAAGAGTGCTTACCGCTATTAATTCGTTTAATATAAAAATTATTCATATCTTTTAGCCTTGTTTTTAATAAGGTAGTTGTATCCTTTGGATCTTGATATAAAATGTTTATAGGTGGTGGCTTATTCTTCCTTCTTGCTTTTTTTTGGAATGAAATGCTGACTCTTTACCTAGACGGACGGCGGGCTGCTTCCGTGCTGACGTTTAGTATCAACTTGAGGTCCTCTGATGTCTGGTAATCCATTTCATCCTCTTGTTGGGGATTTGTTAAAAGGTTCTCGTGCAAAACCTCGAATCTGTTTTGCGTAGATATATTAGCTGATAGCTCTTGTTTTTTTCGATCTTCGTCAATCTGTTTTAGCAGTTCTTGTCTTTCTGCTTTTAAAGCTTTGTTTTCCGCCAGTAATTCTTCTATATTTGTCGTGGTATTTGTATTCGAGGTTTGCGTTGCGGGAGTAGTTTTTGTAGTCGCTTTACCTCCTGAAGTCTTTGGTTTGTTTTTAGCCATGTTAAGGTTAGGAACTGGATATAATTTGCTTCGCTTTTGGTTCCTTTTAGTTGAGAGAGAGAGATCTTCTTCTTCAATAATAATTGATGATGAACTTTAAGTGCCTCAGAGTTGAAGTTCTTTGCTTTTTCTATTGTTTTTTTAATATAATTCTGACTATTACTGAGAATTACATTTGAGGTTAACTGTCTCGAATTAATATCAGGATCATTTCGACCCAGGTTCCAGTCGTCGCCAGTGTTGGCGACTTCCTTATTTGTCACTTCGGTAATGAGAGACGTGGTACTGTAGTCACAATTCATAAACTTTACCAGTAAAATTTGATTATAAAGGGCGCAAGCACATGTGCGATCTAAGCTGTGTCGCGCATTGACGACGACTCCCGACGAGAACTGATAGTTTCAACGTGATTTGGACGTTGCCCGGTTACCTAAATTATTTATAAAGTTTTGTTCGATTTTGTGACTTGTGAGGTTTGTTCATGTCGCATGCTCCAATATGTTCAAATCCATAGAGGATTTTACAATCAGCTCAGTACTGGGCCAGTGTTTAGTTCAGGTACTGACTAAGTACTGGATGATAACTTGGGCCCAGTACTGGCAGATGGTACTGGCCCAGTCATTTTAGGCAGTCGTTTGCCAGTACTGGCTGACAGAACTTTGGCCGTCAGTTGATAGTCGTAGGATTGACTAAGTGTTGGTTTCGTTGTAACTTTTGGCGTCTCTATATGGGAATGTACTTCTACTATAGCTCCTTCTCACTCCAATACACTTGTTAGAGTGAGTAAGACCTATGGTAGGGGTAATGTTATATATGTTATAACACTGCTCATTATATTGATACTTAAAGAAACAAAAGTATAAAGATGATTATAGGTTCGTTTGCGTTGCACGCTCCAATATGCTCCAACATGCTCTTATCATAGCTCCTACTCACTCTAACAAGCATATTAGAGTGAGTAGGAGTGTGATAGATGCATGTTGGAGCATGTTGGAGTGTGCGACGTGAACAAATCTTACAAGTTACAAAATCAAACAAAACCGTTCCTAGATAATTTAGGTACTCGGACAACGTCCAAATCACTTTGAAACTACCAGTTCTCGTCTGATCACTGAAGTCAAGCAACGTTGAGCGCGGTTAGTACTTGGATGGGTGACCGCTTGGGAACACCGCGTGATGTTGTCTCTTATTTTTTATTTTTTGCTTAATTAAAAGAATAACATACGACGAGATACTTAAGAATCGACCACTGAGAAAAATTTTGTAATAATTAATGGAGTTCTGAAATGTCTCTAATAATTGAAAGACCACTGAAGTTACTGATGTTATTTATTATACAAATAAATTTTTTGAACATAATTAGCGTAAATATCTGAATAATTAGATTTTAAACCCAAATATTACTTAGGATAAGTATTGAAATACAACTGTTTTGATTTTATTTTTGGGTTTAATTTTGATTAATAATACAAGTGTTGAGAAGGGCTATGAATCATAAGAAAACAATATTTAAAAGATATAATATAATTAAGAAATAAAACATCGGCTCGAAACGCCGTTTGTATATCTTTTTTATTTTTTAATTATTAATTTATATTTATTGAATCATATTACACGATGTATTTTAATTTTGATGTATATTATATAAAAAAGGCTAACTAATTTTTCAATTAATAAAATGTTAATTGAAAACAAATTAAAATGATTGTTAATTTGTTTTACGATTGACGATAGCGTGATTGCATGTAAATTGTGTTCTTCCCTACAGGACCCTAGTTGTTTGTAAAGCTTTCGCGAATGTGATATGTCGAAGTGAAATCCTGACAAAATATCTTCTTGCATATCTAGAATCGGACACGACTAACTCATTCAATGTTAAGGACAGGAAAGAATCGGAGTTTCTACCGTCCACATAAATATTAATGAAGACGCGAAGACAATGGCATTATTGGTGAAAATCGCTTGTACGATAGAATAGTCCATTACTTTAATAATGCACTATAAATTTTGAACGGTTTGTGTGCCAATATTTATAAAACAAAATAGAGAATATGATATAAGACACATAAATGTTTTCGATCGAACGATTTCAGTTTAAGGAAATATTTTTATAAAACAAATTACAAGTTTACATCCGTCATATATTACTTACTAATGATTTGCTTGTCGATATTAAAAAAAAATGAAAAATAAGATATAAATTAAAAAAATCTTTTCAACTGAATGACGATTTTGATTTTAGGAAACTTATGATATTTTTATCAAATAGATTTTTCTTAAATGTATTTGTTTCATCCATTTTTTGCACAGCTAAGTCAAGGGCTTTTCCGCTGCGAATAAATCGTCAGTGAAGAGGTACGGCATTTGCGAATGATAATAAACTGTTTTCGATTTCGATTTGAGCAGAGACGAGACGGCGATGATGAAATCCGTCGAGGCGCCCAAAGGAATTTCATGGAAAGTGCCTCCCACTCGCTTCTCTCCTTCTCTCTTTTTCTCTCTGTCGAGATCGACTGGTCCAAGCATTTTCCTTTCTCGTTTATCCCGATACTCTCTCGCCTGGCGTTAGCGCATGTTGACTAATAACATATCTCGGAAATAATTCTTGCGTTTTCCCATTTGCAAACGTACATTTATCAACGAGCTTATGGGAAACCGGCGCGAGACATGTCCGTCTTCGGCGTAACGTACGCATGAAAGCACACATCCGCAACGTATATCTTTTATAATTTATTTCTCTCTCTGTCTTCGAAGAATCTACCGTTGAGTTTTCTTATGTAATGACAATACATTACTCCCTCGTAAAAGAAATAACGGGATAGAATTATAAGAGGCACATTATTACTGTTCAAGAGGTAGAAAATAAAATAATGGTATAATTATCTTCGTCATTTTCATCTATCGTTTTTATTATATAGTATTATATTATAATTAAATTATTCTTTATTTAGTTGTCTTACTTTTATGCTCGTTCCATTAATATAAATTAACTTTAATTTCGGTTCGACTTATCTTTCGTCTTTTTCTAGTTCTATATAAGAATTAAAAGAAGATAAAGAGTAATTTGAATTGGGATTAAAGTTAATTTATATTAGTGGAAACCAGCATTAATATCTGAGCAGAAAATGTTCATAGGTAAGAGAAATAACTGGATAGAATTATGAAAGACATTATTAATATTCGAGAGATTGAAAGTAAAATAGTGACATAATTATCTTCATCTCTATATCGTTTTTATTATATTATAACAAGATTCTTCTTTTGTTTGTCTTATATGTCCGTTTCTACCAATGTAAATTAATTTTAATTTCGGCTTAACTTATTTTTCATTTTTTTCTATAGTTCTAAGAATTAGAGAAAAATGAGGAATAAGTTGAAATGAGATTAACGTTAATCTACATATCTGGTGAAAACGACATTAATGTATTATTCTCTATCCGAGTAGAAAACGTTACATATCTCGTAAGATTTAAAAGAGAAACTTATGAATTTTTTTTAGGAAACAAGTTGTTGTGTGAGTACTCTTTTTTTTTTTCTTTTCGACTGTGATGGATATTTCATAATGCATCTAACGCGCGCTATCGCTTTATGAAATGCATCCCGTTCGAGAATCGCTTGTAGAGAAAGATCTGGCGCGCAGTCGAGCATTCCGGTTTCACGAAACCGGATATCAACTTGACCTACTTTGTATCATGACGATCGCAAAGTTCTACATTTCGTTATATGCATAGCGAATACAGGGAGTCAGAATCGCAGAACTATCATCCAAGAATGAGCCAATCGAAAGCTAAACTATGAATAATGGAAGTTATCTTCAACGTGAATTGATAATTGTTCGATTATAAATAATTCTCTGATTCTCTCTTTCGTTTTCACGCTTCTGGTAATTAAAGTCTAAAAAGATGTAAATTAAGATTAAGAACATTTTTTTCTTCAGTTAATTTAAGTCGGGTGGAACGTTTTGCGTAAAACCGATAATTATATCTTAAATTATTCAAGGAACATGCTAAAGTCGAGAAAAATGTATTAATGAAATTATAATGCTATTAAACATTACGTTGCAATGAAATTTCTTTTTGTTCTTATATTTAATCCTCTGGAGCTGATGCCAAAATCTATAATACAGTTACTGATGCTGGGTCTGTAAGACTTATTTATAATTTATGTTAATTAAAAGGCACTAATTAATTTCAAGGAACCAAAATGATATAACTCGTACAAAAGGACTGAATGTTAAGGGAGGTATTCATAGTTGGATCTTATATGTAAGACCGTCTTAAGTACAGAAGATGTCATGAATCAATTAGAGAGCCTTAATATCTTGAGATATTACTTAAGACTCTCTTAAAGTAAGAATCGACTGAATACCGGCCTAAGTATATTTTAATAAGAATAATCCAAATTTTTGCTGCGGATGTAAGAATAACATAAAGAAAGTTGAATTGACATTTTTGACAAAGATTTATACTTGGTATTCTAATAGCTTCGAAGAATTAATTAGGTAAGAACATTTTTTTCTTCAGTTAATTTTGAATCGGATGGAACGTACTGCATAAGATAAAATGATAATTGATATAATGATAGCTTTTTTAAGTATTTAAAGAATAATATAAGTAATGTGTATTTAAGTATAATGATAGCTTTTTAAATTATTTAAAGAACGCGATAACGCAAGCGAAATGTATTAATAAAATTATAAGAACATTATTTTTTCCAGATAATTTTAAGTCAGGTGGAACGTCTTGCGTGATACAAATAACCGATAACTTAAATTATGTAAGGAACATGATAAAGACAAGGAAAGTGTATTAATAAAATTATAACGCTATTAACATTATGTAGCAATAAAACTTCTTATATCATTCTTATATTTAATAAAAGCAGGTTCTAAATAACGTTCTGAAACGTTCCGAGACGTTATTTTTTTACTGGTGATAGTTCTGGGATACTTGTTGGTGACCTTAACATTGATATACACGATATACACATACACACATATACACTTGCGACACGTGGCACCGCATATCGTGGGCGCCCAATATCAATCGCGGTGCGCCGGTGAAAACGTTATAATTATACTGTCACTCGTGTTTACATCGCTTTTTCTTATATCGATATGTTAATTCAATATCGTCTCGAATGCATCGTATTCTCCGAGAACGGCGTCGTACTTCGCGTACAATTCGCATCGTGCGTTATGTAACGGGGTATTTAAATATAAAAAGTTGCACAGGGAGTTGAATAAAAAACCAAATAAGCATAAATATCTCATAGTCAAGTATTAGGATTTATCGCTGCACTCATCGTTAGATAACCGGCGGTTTAACAATTACAAACTTGTCATGGTGCTTCGAACAGCTTCTTTCAATTTCTGCTTTCTCGCTTGCTGTTGCGTGACGATATACCGTATCGTGTCAGATTTTTCCGGATTCATTGAAAATGTATTCTATTTTATAATCTGGCGATATAATATAGCGTATTTTCCCCGCATTTAAAAGAAAAATTTGCAATTATAATTACATATTTTACTCTCTAAATCTGAATCAGTGGATAGTCACTAATTACCCAGTAGCATACTTAGCACTGATAATCAGTAAAGTTCAATTAAAAAAGGAATAATGTTCGAGCATTATATAACTAAAATACTGATATTTGCATGTTAATTTCAATTCCATATTTATTGAATTTATGCACTAAAACAAAGTTGGTTAGATCATATAATAAAGATCAACTAGGTTAGGGATCTCACTACCAACAGTATAGTAATAATAATCATAATTATAGTAATATGCAATTATGTTGCAAATACCAAAAATTTTTCTCTTAGTGTGTTATCGTTGTGCTGGTCTCGCGTTGCTGGTCCTGCACGTTGAGCGCGCGTGGACGGATGCGATATCAGGGAAAGTGAATAAGGATCTCCTCTCCGCCCGAGAGAGAAAGTCCCTTCCTCTTCCTCTCAACTTCCTCTCTACCGCGCGGTATTTCATTTTATTTTACCGCTGGCCCGGCGTTATTATCGTTCATTGATTTCGCTCGATCGGGATATAAACTGATCGAATCGCAATCCTTATTACTTGCTACCGCCGTAAACGTCAATGACACTTGTCACTTTTTTCTTATTGACACGCGTTCAGTCGAGACAGGAAAGCTGTTAGCAAACGGAGACATCCTGTTCGTGATTCTAAAGTTTGATACCAGGTTGATTAATCGAACAGCCAGAAACACGTGACACGCGATTCTTCAATGTGTTGCGTGCTTTTGAATATAAAAGGATTTATTTACGTCTTATAAGTTAACGGAACAAAGTGAGCAAAATTAATTCTAATTAACAATGGATTCTGCTAGAACTAATGAGAAATGTCGCTGGAATCGCGATAAATTATCGGCACGACACTTTCTTTTTCCAAGTGCCGTGATGTCTTCTACATTTAAAGTCTGTTAAAAGTGATAATTGTTGTAATTTTGTTTTAAAATTACATATATTGGTACAACTCGAGCAGTACTGACGGAAACTGTAGCTAAAAGTGAAAATATTTCTCTTCTTCTGGGAAATTGTCATGCTTATAGACTCGCGAAGTTAACACGCCATATTTTCAACTTTGATTTTTTAGTATAAAAAATTATTATTGTGTGTGTAAAATAATTTTATTTTATATATGTATATATTATATTTATCTAACAATGATCTTATTTATTAATATTATTTATTGGATGAATGAGGAAGATTAACTAAGCCAAAACGTTCCGTCTCTTTCATTTTTATTGGAACAAATTAATTTTAAAATTTACATTTTAATTTAACTCGTTTTTGGCCTTATTACTTATATATTGTTTTGTTTTATTTTATTTGTATACACTCTCTAAATCTGAATCAGTGGATAGTCACTAATTACCCAGTGGCATACTTGGCACTGATAATTAGTAAAGTTCAATTAAAAAAGAAAGAATATTTGAGCATTGTATGACTAAAATACTGATATTTGTATTGTATGTTAATTTCAATCTTCTATTATTATTCTAATACCATATTCATTGAATTTAACCACAAAACAAGATTAATTAGATCACATAATAAAGATTAGCTAGGTTAGGAATCTCACATTTAATTCACTGATTACCAGTGGCATACTTGGCACTGATATCAGTGATTATCCACTGATTCAGATTTAGAGAGCAAAAAATGAAATTTTTACATGTTTTTCTTCTGTAAAATATTTTTCGTACACCTAGTGCTCGGTCCACAACCTTGCTTTAAGAGGCCATAAGTCGTAGGCCTTAAGAAATTGACTAATCACAGTTGAATATGAGAAAAATAATAAACTGTGATTGGTCAATTTCTTACAGCTTACGGTTTACGATCTCTTAAAGCAAGGTTGTGGACCGAGCATTCGCCCTCATCTATTTAACCAGCTAGTATTATTTAATCGGTATACTATAATACTTTATGTTTTATACTTCCTACGCGTTTGCTCTCGCCAATATTTCTCGTCAAGTAGTAGATAGTATCTCATTATTATATCATCCTGAGAGATGAACCTATTCGCACATCATCTTGATGCGACGTCTTGTGTAATCCCTAGCCTCGCGAGAAATGATATATCAGGATATCTCTTTCTAGCGCAACACTTTCCTTTATGCTCGCAAATGAAATGTAATTATGAGCTGCTATAGTGCGCATGTAATCGACAAACACACTTATTCGCTCCTGGAGGATATGCACTGTTACAGTTTGTGCAATACGTTGTGTTATAATGCATACCATATTTCCATAATCGTTTCCTTATGTTGCAATGACATTTTGTCGGCGACAGTGAATGTAATTGCAGTTCGCTGAGATGCATGCGTTCGTCGTCACGTTTGTCACGTTTCCTTGTATCGGTAATTATTATGTTTATTTTAGATTACATTTTGAAACAACATAATAACAATAAGAGTCAAAGTAATGAAGTATATATTCAAAGATTTAAGTAGATTGTTTAAGTATTCAATGTGTTCAGCGAAAAAATTGATACTTTAGAATAACATTTAATATCGCGTTCCACAAGAAATGTCACGCAAGCATAAAAAATATTAAATTGTTCAGGAGAGAGGAAAGAAAATAGCATATTTAAAAATTATTTATTAGACAATATTGAACATAAATCAATTCTTAGGACTAATCATAAATTGCTTGTTTCATATTCTTTAAAAGTAACGTAAAAATTAATTTTGTGCTGGTGTTACCTTTAAAAATTATCCCTATTTTGATTTATCATTTTTCTCGTACGTCATTTTTCTTTGAGAAAACTATTCTTCCAAATAAGGGACTTTTACGAAATATGCCATAGTCTATATAGAGAGGTTTAGACAGATGTGTAAAAAAATAGACATAGAAGCATGATTACTTCTGCAACCTATTCTACGACATTATCGAAAGGTTAACATGGGACTCGTTGCATTGCCCACGGATATTTCTGTTTACACTTAAAAGTCGCATATTGTGACTATCTCAGGCATTTAGTTATGTAATTGATTATAATATATGCAATGGAGTTGAATATGCATATATATTACAACCATTTCATCATTATATAGCAGCTAGAGATTTAGAAATGCATAACAAATTTATGCTTTATTTTCACACGGAAAGAGCGATTTTGCTGAAGTATCTAAAAATTTAGATAAATATACTTAGATCTGAAAACTTGTTGGACCATCAAAATAATTACATTGGACAAAGTGGTTGCTAGGAAACTTTTTTGCATTATGAGCATCCTAAATAATTATTTTGACAAACCACAATTATTTTCAGATCGGTATCTAGCTAAATTTTTAAATACTTCCACAAAATCATTCAAAATCGTGCAGTGAATCCTATTACAGAATCTTAATTTCACGGAACATAAATTCTTAAACCGCAATTACTGGAGTGTTTAATATTAAAAATAAAAAAAGTTGCCGACAAAGCTAATGTAATCTTTACCAAGGAAAAGACGTTCTTAAATTCACTCGGGAATCCATGGACAAAGAAACAATCAGAGAATGGATAATGTTCGAAGATGAAGTCAGGTTTAACCTTTGCCATAATAGCAACGATAATAAATCGTGACGGTAAAGAGCTTCGCACGCGTGGCCTGAGAAATTATAAATAGCGACATCGAAATTCTTCGTTGGACGCTATTTTTTTCGTTCGTTAACGATAGAGAAACCGTTTATTTGTTACTTTCCTTCCGCAATAACGATAACGGTTTCGCTGCGACTGAGGGCGGCGGGAAGTGCCAGCAATAACGACGGAGGTCGAGAGAAACGGGAAATTCCTGATGGAATGTCGTCGCGATCAAGGATGACCGGTGAACCGCGGGCGAGATCACTCCCGATTCCCGATTAGAATCTTACGACTGGCTGTCGTGAAAGTATTGCTCATACATGTACAATCACGAACGTGCACACGTGTATATTCGTATTGTTGTCTTCGTTTGAAAGTATTCCTCCGATTATTACGTTCGCTGTAATGTTACCGCTTGTTGATTTATCACATTATATATCTCTTTCCATCGATTCAATGTCAGTCTTCCGGGATTAAGACTTGTGGATGAAAGAGCGAATTAAATTGCTAATCTCTGTATACATTATGATAATTACAACCATTTTTTTTGTTAGTGTATGTGGCTTATTTATATGTCAATTTTTTTTTACTAGAATCCTGCGAATGTGGTTGTTAGGTCGAAACATTTTGTTCTACCTATGACATTTTCTTTTCTTCTCTGACTTCTAAGAATAGCGTCGATCCTGCTGCTCGCAAGCAACCGCTTTCGTTTTTTTCCTCTCCTTCTCACCTTCCCTTTCGTCGTTCGTGGCCAAAACGTACGATCCCGATGTCAGGACGCCGCTCGGATGTTCTTTGTGAGTGAAATGTTCCTTGTAAAGGCCTCAAGGCCGACCAGATGCCACCTCCTCTCACTTTCCTGCCTGTCGTATACTTCTGTTCTTACGAGCCCTGTCGCGACCACCTTTCTCTCTCTCTCTCTCTCTCTCTCCCTCGTTTCTTTTCGTTTTCTAACATTTTATTCACAATCTTTCCCTTGGATACTTCGGCAGTTCGCGGTCCTCTCGCGATCTATGGTCGACTCAAGGCTGCACAGGACAGCCGAAATCATAAATCCTCTCTACGAACTTCGCCCGATAAAATTGAGTCCATGATGAACTTTAAAGTTCAGCGCTCTCGCGAACGAATTACGGTCGCTATAGGTCATGCAAACGCCGACGTTTCGATTAGTTTTGGACTAGTCGCAGATTTGTATCGCAGCCTGCTGATCGTAGTTTCCAGTATTCAAATCCTTTGTGCCGAAAACTCATCATTGTCAATGTGTTGCAGGAGTCAATATGTGTTAAAATGTGCAATATTGAGCGATGAGGAATGACTCGCTGAATACTCTTCCCCTCTACAGATTTATTATTTACGAATAATACAAAATTTGCATTGTCATATATTACTGTGATAAACTATATTTAATTAGAACGTGGTTTAATATTATTTCTCGGTAATTATAATAAATAGTCAATTGGTTCAAGCACTTTACTTTTTAAAGTCGGGATCGCGATTCGCTTTGATCGTGCAGTTCAAGACATTTCTGCATATCGTGAGTTTGGGCGCGCAAGAGACATTTCGATGAGGGTGAAAGGAGCATTAAACGAGCGTTGTGAAGAGGTCGTGATTGGATTATTTATCGGCAATAAAGTGGGTCGGTCGCACCAAACTTTCGGAGTTTCGGGAGTGGTAGGTAATGCGGCACTTCTCGTGCCACACTCGCATAATGTAAGAATGCAGGAGTGCACGCCCCGAACGCCTCCAACATTCCGAAGTTCGTCGTAGGACGTTTTCTCTTGTGTGCACATTCCGCGAGGATGCGTGTGCATTATTTTTACACGGCTCGGGCATTTGTGAACTGTGACGGGACAATAATGGTGAACGTTAGGCGTCCGGCGCCGGATCGGATGAGTCAGGAATTGAATACGTTTGCTACGAGATCGCCTAAATCTCAAACTATGACTCACGCGTTTAAGTTTACCTTCTGTCCTTACAGAAAATTAATATTAGCCAATTTAATATTGAAAAACAGTAATTAATTAATTATTTTAAGTATTAAAAGCACTGTTATTCAGTGCTTTTAGTTCTTCAAACTTCTTTTGCTTTTAATATTTCGATAATAAATTGGTCAGTAGATTTCTGTAAGGATAAGATTCCAAAGAAATAAAACAATGAAAAGTTTATTTATAGAGAGAGAAACAATAAAAGTAATAAATTTTTCACAAGTTTTTCTTTCATTTTACTGAAGTAGCTATGAATATAACTAAAAATATTTAGCATGAATTAAATATAGAATAATTAAAACGAATGGTTTTAGGCATATGTAAACATTTAATTGTAATTAATTACGTTTGTTGTATGTATAATATTTAAATATTTAAAAAATTAGAAAATTCTTTATAAATATAAATATTATTTTACTTTTACCCGGTATAAAAATAAAATTTCGTACACGCACAAATAGAATATTGTTATGCAATTTTTGCTATACACAATAAAGATTTTACGCTTGATTAATAATGTAGCTCAGCAGCGTTCATTTTTCTTCAATTGTCTTTCATCTTTGTTTTGATGAACAATGAGTTATTGTATTTTTTTCGTGAGATTATTAAAATATATCTTGTAATAAGATAAGCTCTTGACAATACATTAATTAGATCTATATTAATTAGAAAGGTATATAAGAGATAATTAATTGATAATTTACGTCATAATTAAAAATAGCTGTATTTTCTCATCTGCATACGAAATAAATGTTAATCAAATTTTATTGAAAAATATTAACTAACAGATATTTTATTGAAAGTTTAAAAATTAAGATATTGATTAATTTTTATATATTATATAAACAAATTTATTATTTTGTTTGCAGCTTTGTATTATCTATTACAATTATAAGTCACCTTCATATTTTTTCTTTAAATTATGAATTTAATTAACACAGTAATATACATTAAAAATGTTACATTAAAAAATGTAGTTTTACAGAAGCTTATCTCAATTTATAATCTCAAGTTTGCACATTGATCTTGAACATTCCCTATTCTTCATATTTTAATGACATAATTATGTAATAAATGATAAAGTATCTTCAGTAAGACCTATGTTGTGAAAACAATTGAATGGCTACAAGGAATAGTGTCGCTTTCCAGAGAAACTTTATTGTCACATTAATTTACATTTATACAATAGGTGATTTAGGTGCTTGACGGACGACAGTGTTTTGCTATGTACACATCACTACTCCATCATCCCTTATGCACGCGTCGATCGAAACTCAGTATGGTTACCTAAGGAACGCACCAAGTTAAGAGGAAGTCAAAATGACTTTATTTTGACGTCATGAAAGTCAAGCTGATGATTTTTGGTTACAAAATTTAATTGTTTACTAACGTTAAGAATTAAAATAAAATCGCTTTGATTTTTTGTTGACTTTTATGTGTTCCTTGAGTAAGAGAAAGATCTTGTTCCTTTCGATTAATACCCGTCGTAACATAATTGATATTCTATTTCTTATAATTGATATTTCCTAGCTTTCCATTGATCGTTTACATTTTTAATACCGCGCGGTAAAATGTAAACGAAGCTGCCGTAATTTATACAATTCTTATTTAGTATTAATTGTATATCGAAAATTCGTGTACACGGAAATCGAAAGTACGCTCCGAGTTCATTCACGGACAGGATAACAAGTCACGATAATGTCAGAATGACGTTAAAATAAATTGTACTGATCGAATAATTTTTAGTAATCATTTTGAAGACATTTTGACGTCTTTTTGATGTATAGTGACTTTTTGTTCTAACTTTTGAGTGACTTTTGAGTTCCTAAGAATTCGGCAAGCAGGATTGTTTTATAAAATTGTACACTGTGAGAAAGACGACGGTTTTCGGGCGCTGATCGGTTGTGGAATTCGATTGATGCGCGTTCTAAGAAATCAACAAACTTAGGCAACTCTCATCACGAATTAGCGATCGGTTTAACTGCGCCTGCGGTAGGAGCTGGCTTTGGGTTTTACTTGGACCTCCTCTCGTTGAGTCTCCTCGACCTCCTCCTGAACAGTCTTTCCTCTTCCTCCGAACCTGCCGCGTCCCGATGGTTTGGTCTCGCTACCTGCGTTGGTCTTGCTATTATTGTTACGATTACTTGTGGTGGCTCTGGAAACATATCACGCCATTGATTTATTTATTTTTTTCACATTTACTATTAACAAAAAAGAAGGGTGCAAAATTTTCGAACAGTCAATAATTTTTCCAATTTTGATAATAATTGATTCAAAACATACATAACGAAATTAGAAAATATACGTAACACATTTTGTATAAAAGAAGCTTAAAACATTCATCTTTATAAAGTAACATTATATATATTATCTTCTTGAGATTGAAATCATTAAGCTGCTGTAAAGTAAATATCTTTTTTTTTTAAATATTGCATTACTTTGACTTGGCTGTGGTGTGTTCCACTGCAGAATGCGTGGCAGCAGTTTCACGTGACTGAGTGCTGGGTCCTGTCTGAGCTCTTCGTCTCTTCAAGGCAGCCAAAAGATCCTCGTTCGATCTGAAATTATAAAGTGCACATCTATTACAAAATATCTGGACATTAAAATACTACGGAATATTTCACTACACAAGAGATCACCTGAAAGGCCTGACACCACCGTTATTCCGAAGTTTCTTCGCAGTTTCGGTCGTCGTCGTGGGCGCTTCGTTTTCTTCATTTTCATCAACCGCGTCTTCTTCTTCCACCTCGTCTTCTTCGGGTGCTTGTTCTATCGGCTTCGACGTCGTTGATTGTGCCTGGAAAGGGAAAGGAGAAAAAAAGAGATTTACTTCGTGTATGATTGAGATATTGAATTTATTTCTATATTATTTTCGTTTACTCCGTGTGTATTGTCGTACAACGCGTTAATATAAAAGATGTTGGGGCCTCACCGGTGTTTTCTTTTTTCCTACATTTGGTATAGTGGCACGTCCCCTCGAAGATAGAAGACCTCCCAGTCGACCACCTGCTGGCTTTGTCGGCGCCGGCGTCACCGGCGCTGCTGCCTCTTCTTCATAATCATACTCCTCTTCGGCTGATTTGCAAACAGCTATTATACAGAGGGCTAATATTCTGCAAAGAACACGCACGTTATAATTTTTGACTATATTAGCATCTCTTATTACTTTATCTTCGATAAAATATTACATAATTGTTTTATTGATTTTTCGAGTGTGTTTTTCTTTTACAAAGTTTCTTGTTTATTGAAATAAAAAAGTGCAAGATTATAAAATTAACGAGAATAAATGAAAAATCGACCAAAATGTAAAAAACACAAATAAGCGGAGAAATGAAAGTCTCATTCTATAATGAGTGATCATTCTATAATGATTCAAGAGTATGATCTTCCTGACAAATTGTATTATATTTTGTTAATTTTATATTACAAAACAAAATGTCTTTAAAGCTCATTCTACAATATGCTCTTTGTTTCCTGTTTCTTACTTTTTATCTCTTGCTTTTTTCCCTTTTTGCAACCGTTTTATCGACAATTGTATTTCTTGCTGCGTGTTTTCTATTTCTTCCGAAGTTCGTTAACTTTTATCTCGGGCGACATAAAACAAAAAACCGAATAAGCAGCAAAAAAACAAGATGTAAAAGATAGCAAAAAGCAAAAAACAGAAAACAAAAAGCACATTGTAGAATAGGCTTAAAAGTTAAAAGTTGATACTTTCGCGCGACATTTACAAAATTTAGAAAAAAAATTTGCTGCATATAACGTTGTGAAAATTATTAAATCATCGTTTTTTCATGTCTTAAATTTATGACGTGATAGGCAAATTTGACCAACGAATTCGTGTTTAGCAAGTAAAAATACATCAGAAATAATTATTCGTGCTTATATTGAAATATGGTATTAGAGAGTACAGTCGGTGTGCAGTTTGCATAACATTGTAAAATTTATGCAAAAATATTATTAGTTAGCAAGATTCATAAAAATTAATTTTTTTAGATGTTAATTGTAATTCTTTTAATATTTAACTATAGCCATGTTAAAATGGAGATTTATATCTTTTTAAAGGATAACAAACAGGGAAGGGGTGCAAATATTTAATGCAATATCGTACATAAATATCGTGTTGTCTGTAGATGACAGGTTATAATATACAAATGCATTTAAACGCCTTAGGACATGGTTTTTCTGATCGAGAAAAAAGTGCCAAATCATCGAACGATCGTGTGAAAACTGTACAGTCCATATTATTGCTATTTGCGCTAAAAAAGTGTGTTATTTAAGTAGCAACGTAACGCTGTCGCGAAACGAGTTTACTGCGGTTAAATTGACGGGCTGCACTTAGAAAACAGTGAAACGCAAGTCAGGGTATTGCTTAGAGAACTTATAGTAGTTGGAGTGCGAGATTATGCAGTTGTTACTTTAAGGACTTAAAAGAAGCCATTTTATATATCGCAAGACTCACTTCTTATATAATTCATATCATGACTTACTATTTTTTAGATCTTCGAGACCTCTTTATTAGAGAGTAAAATCGCGTAACACCTATTTTGTGTATATATTTGATATAAATTTTTAGCCCTACTTATTCTTTTCGATTTTCGTTTCTAATTTTGAAATTTTAAAGACTTGCCTCGACAAAAGTAAATTTTTTAACTTTAGCTCTACTTTATTTTTAGCCTTACTTTGTTCAATTTGTTTCGATTCTTATTTCTAAATTTGGAGTTCCAAAACTTTTCAAAGATTTCCCTCGAAAAAAATAGATTTTTGAATTTTGACGGCTAACTGCTTCTTAAGATTTTTTTATTGCGGGAAATTTTCGCAGGACGCATACAGGACGGCTGTCCAGTCGCAACTTTCGCCAGGATCGAAAAAGGAATCCGAGGACAAAAGATCCTACTCGCGACGTGCGCTGCAACGATTATTACGTACGCTCGGCGCGCTGCCTGTTTGTTCGCATGTTCGCGTTTCGCGTTCGCGTTCGCTCGTAGTAGATCCGCGTACACTAGGTGGATTTTGACCTGTGACATTCACGTACACGGGACTCACTTTCTCTGCACGGTTCTCGTGCAACTCGCGCGCCGCGGCGCTCGGGATTGGCCGCGCCGTTACGACGGGACATTCATACGTGAGGCGACTCACAAATGTCAAGAAAACCAGCCGAACCCGGGATGAAGAAAGGGAGAGAAATTTCGAGGGATCCGCGGGAAACGACGAGCCCGGCGATCTCGATCGATAGCAAGAATACGCACGCTCAACGATTGCGAAAGTACGAATTCGAAACGTGAATTGAAATGAGAACAATGACGACATCTTCCCTTGCAGAAATCTAATACTGATCAATTTGATGCTGGTGAATTTGTTACTGAAAGAAAGTAATTAATTATTTATGTGGAATACTTAAAGTACTGAGCAGCAGTACTTGCAATACTTAAAATAAGTTATTTACTATTGTCTTTCAGTATTAAATTTATCAATATTAGATATTTCAAGGGTTTGATACTTGAGACAATGAAATGACAATGTCTTTATCATTGTATAAAAAAATGTATTTCTTTAAATCTAAATATTTTTAATATAGCAATTTCTAAACTTCTGTAATAATTAGAGGTTAATTATTTCTACTATTGAATCCATGAGATTGTATTCAGAGGAAAAATATATTGTAGTAGCAGTTATATAAAGGTGGGTAATTATACGAGTTTTATATGGAATTAATTTACATGGTGAAGTAGATGTACTATTTTATGATTATTACTATAAACTATAGTTTATTCAATTATGTACATTAATTCTACATAAAATTTATACATATAGTTGCTACCTTTACATTGATCACTTCTATAATTGTCACTACTATATTTTTTCTGAATGCGGAAATAGCACACGTCAATCTTTTTTGAAACTAGAGTACGATCAAAATTTTATTTCTTTAATCATTGAATGCGGGATGACAATTATCGATCAACGAACTTAATTCATATTTAAGATTAATTCATTCATTTATCTCGTCATTCATTAATTATAGTCGTGTTTACACAGATAGACTGGTATTAGCCACGTGGAAATGATTGAGTCAAAATATATGAATTTTTCACGAGATATTGATAGAGAAATTATTAATTTATTTTTATTGCGTCTAAAAATTATTAAAAGAATTTAGAAAAAAATTTCTACGTATATCTTAAAGAAAACTTTCCGATTAATGGAAATTTATAAAAAGTTATATTTTTGTATTAAATATAAAATATAAATAATTCCGAACGAGTAATCAGCAGTATCGTTGTATTTGCGTCCTCAATTTTCAGCAGACATTTTAAAATATATTACAACATGTCCAAACTTGGTCATTGCTCGTACAGAATTCGTAAGCAGATTCCCTGATGTATTTATTTATCAAATAGCGTCGTCTGCGACCGGACAATTTTGCCAGAATTTCTCAAGATTACCTTGTACGCTTTTTTCAACGATGAACAAATTTTAAAGCGGTTTCATTACGTTTGTGAAATCTTGTAGCCATTCACGAATTTCGATGTAAATCCAATATAAATAGTAATTGTGAGTTGAATAATGAGGAATATGTAAGATCGAATAGAACATGTTTTAAGCGTGAAGCAGATTTACATTACCATTATACTATTATTGATAATCTTTTTTTATTACCAGTATTAATTCGCATTAACTTTCTGAAATACAATTTGCCCAGATAGTTTTATTTGAAAACTAATATGAATCTTGCAGCTATAATATTAGTCTATTAGCATTTTCAACGTCTCGAACTAAGTGTCCTTTTTTTTACTTTTATAACTTCGAGCTTCTTCTCTAGAGATTGGCCTTTAGCAGTTTCTTGATGCAAGTTTTTTCATGCTTCTGGCTATAACCGCTATCGCCTCATTGCATAAAAGTCCTTTATTCGCGAGTAATGCTCCTTATTATTGAAAGGATACATTTTGGAGATTAAAAATTATCCCGCAACCTGTATGTAGAGTTAATTGAAAATAACGTGTACCATTTATCAAACTGTGCTACGATAACGTGTCCCTTGAATATTCTTATATTGTTGATATTTATATTGTAACTAGCGCTTCATTAATATCCTAAATGAATATTCTCGCGTTATATCGAGGATAAAAATCTGACTCCCGAGTTCTTCGAAACGGAACGTTGCTGCTTATTATTCATTGTGCGGCATCACGCGATATCATGCTTTTACCGTTAACAAGGACATTTATCGTCTATGCTTAACGGGATTATATTAATACAATCCGCATATTTTAATTGAAGTGCAAATAATTGAAGATTAATAGTTTTAACTTTGTTATTTTTTGGGGGATTATTTTTTCGTTCTACTTTTGTTTTTAAAATTCTAACTCTACAGGTAAATTGTAATCCTTTTTAAAATCCTTTTTTCATTTAATTATTTATTTAAATAAAGTAAATAATTAGAAGTATTTATAAACAATGTAAAAACTGCTCACAGAGTGTCGAATATATTTAATTAATATTACATTATTATGAAGAATATAATTCGTTATTTCTCGTAATACAGAATATTATAATTATTTATCATTAATTCTGGGTTTTATTTCAATTTGATGTATTAAAATATTTTGGATAAAATTTTGAATTACTAAATTACTAACAATAAGTAGTAGGAGGCACCTAATAGTCCAGCCGATAAATTAAATTTTTGTTAATAATCATGAATCGATAAATTAAAGCCTGCAAACAAAAATTGCATGCATGACATGTTTAAATCTATTTTATGTCATAATATAAGATATAAATGATACGATGACGCTGGTTGATAAGTATTGATTGATTCTCAGAATCGTCATTTTTTAATGTTTTAAAATCGTGTCAATTTTTCTTTACTCTCATTTCTCTTGTGTGATATATTTTATTTATTACTTTATTTTAATGAAGTAATATAAACGTTACGTGACTATCATTGTGTTCAGCTAAGAACTATCTTTGGAATACATATTATAAATATTTTTGCAACCAAAAAGGTAGTTTTTTTTAGTTAAAAAAGAGGAGCGAGAATACGAAGTGACGATATTTAATACAGAAATCTTAGTGGAAAGTTAAAATGAAACCCAAAAGAAGTTATGTTCGTGCAATTGATTTACCCGCCTGTGGAATCTGCGATCTACTTTTTCTTTTTATCAGCGAACCGGTTCACCGGTAAACGAGAATAGCCGCTCGTAATTAATGAACATAATTCTCGTTGTGTGCGGGATTGCGAAACTGTCCGAATATGGAATATATTTTCGCATTATAGCGTAATATCTTCCCCCATACGCAAATCTTGATTTATAATATCTCGCGAGTGAAGTAATTCATCATCCATCCGATTACATCGCATCGTGACGCGGGATCACTGAACTTCACTGGAACTTCGCCTTGGAGGAAAGCGATTGCATTCGCATTATATTCCGCCTGCAGGATGTCGTTAGCGTTTGTGCGTGGGCTTGCATTGCCCTGTCTTGCATATAAGAATTCTTTGTCGCCTTTATACCTCTCATCTTTCCTTCGATTTTATCCTTTCTAATATTTTAGTATTTCTTAGCATTGTAACCTCTCTCTTATCTTCTCTCCTGAGTTCAGCAAAATAGATTTATTATATTTGTCATTCAAGTTGAAGATGAAATCGTAACTCTCTACAATATAAATTCCAACGCAATTTTAATTAAAGCAATTGTCAGTTTCAACAAATATATTTCTTCTTGAAAGAGGAATATTTTAATTCTTTTTTCCTTTCAAGAAACCGTGAAATAGTAATTTTATTTAAAACACAATTTATTAAATGACAAACGTTTTATGTAAACTAATTACAAGATATTATACTAAATTTAATTTTCTCTTTTTATATATTTTTCTTTTCCCCTTTCTTTAAAATTAAACTTTTAGCTTCTCCTTTCCTTTTTTCCTCCTTTTACTTCTCGGTTTGTTTTAATATGTTTTATTTGAGTCTTCTATCTCTGACAATAATATGTATTTATACGCTGCATCTGATGCATTTTTATTACGTGCTTAAGAAAAATCTTCAGGAGAGATATTAAAACACGAGTAATAAATGTCTTTTCATTTTTCTTTCACGCCGACTTGTGTAGGAGCGAAGACACATTACCATGCACGCATTGCTCATTAGTATAATGTCAAGGAGAGAAGCAACGGTGACACCCGTATATTTATACGAAATTTTTCTCAAGTAAACGGACATGTGTTTATTAATTTCGATTTCAATAATAATCGCTGTTATGCGCTCTCACTCTCGCTATAGCTTTTCTAATCAATTTCCTGGTCAGAACCAGGAAAGGACTCCGTGCAGCTACTGCAGTCGTTCGTTTGCATAACGTACCTCTCTGCATCCCGTTATTAATACTAGATTTGCAGCCGTACTCGCGACTGCAAGTATGAATCGGATCGAAATGTCGTCGAACGGGAGCGTAGTGTGAATGTAATCAATAGGCGACGGTATATAAAAGGTTGTGATTGAATAACTTCTTGTGGAGTCAGGGCACGTGTTTTATAGTCGGCAACTGGTATGCATTATCTTCAATCCGTGTGGAAACACCATGCTAAATGATCCGGGATATATTAACTATTAAGCGTCGTAAATCGATCTATGTCTGCAAGATCGAAAGTTATCGACGCCTGGCAGCCGCGGTTTCCTCGGTAGGCGGTTAGCAATTTTGATTACAGGTAACAGGATGACAGATATTAAGACTGAAACGAAGGGTACGGATAGTATACATGTACCTTTCAATCACGAACATATAACCGGCCTTGGAATTATTCAGGTCTCACCAAAAGTGATCTACGAATAATAGCAATCTACGATCGCGCGAAATTAGTGGGCGAACGATTGAATCGTTAAACTTCATTAACCCCTTCTTGCTTTAATCAAACGGTGTAATACGTAACTGCATCTCGCTTCGCGATTACTGCAATTGAACAATTTGCTTTTTTTTTATTTCTTAGTTGTTTAATTCTTCCGGACGCGTATATCTAATTTAAGATTACGAAAGGGAACATCTCTTCTTATTTAGCAATATCGTGAAACAAACGCTCGTTGAGGAAAATAGAGAAGTTCGTTGCATAAGCACGATCTGCAATCACTATCAAAGTTAGGCGTGATTGCGATTTCGTTACCATGAAGTGATTAAAATAGGGGAAGAAATCGATGAGCTCAATGCGAGAATAAAACAAATCCATAATCCGTAAAGGTCTCTTTTAAATTGCGAAGTAGCAGGAGGACCTTATGAATTATGGATTTCATTTTTGCATTGAACCACTCGATTATTCTCCACGGACTCGAGATCGTGAGTCGTCGATAGGCGTACTCACGTGAACAGCGTAAGTTTCATGGTGTCGGCGGCCTAGGGCGGATTCTGTTGATCCTCTGCGGATGCCCTTCTGAGGCGAACGTGTGTGGAAACCACCGGTTTTTCGTCGGCCGACTGTTACCACTGGCGCGCGGCCCGCGAGGGAATGAATATCAAGCGACAACCAGGTGGAAGGAAACCGAAAGAGCACACCACTGCAATCGCGGAGGCTGTGTACTTTGGAGTGCCGAGTCGAGTTTCCCCTTCTCTCTATATATATGGCACTCTCACTCTGCCAGCAACCACCCGTGCTTAAGCCGTCCACGATAGCGATACAATACGGTACTCTAAGATATCTGATACGCGCACACTCACCCCCTTACGTCGCATAGTATGTGTGCAATGTCGCGAATACCCGGGCTTTTACGTTATCTTTTGTACAAAGCTTGAGTGAAGGTCTACTCGCTCGCTTTACTTGCACTGAAAAAGAGTCTGATTGCATTAATCGAAGTTTTGATTAAAAACGGACCATTCAAAATTTTCTGGCTGAATCTACTATAATTCTTATAGCTCAGAATTCTGATTAATACGATTAGAATCTTCTTGGTTCGTTCATTTTCAACTATTAGAAATTTTTTCTCAGAATATCTATTTGTTAACCTAGAAGTTTACTACGATCAAATCCGTTAATACGTTTAAAGGACGATGTTAGCACGTATTGTGACGTAATAAAATCGAGATGGTAGAGACCCAAGCAGAACAGAGTCGTAATGACAAAATGGCTTTAAAATAATAATTTTTTTGTCGAGATTATTTCAGTCACGATTCATTTTAACGTCATTTTGACTTATCGTGACTTGTTCTGCTCGAGGAACGCTATTAGCATATTACAACGCAATGAGATTAAGATATCTTTAATATAAGTAAAATGCCTTATAAGTCACCGCAGGTATTATATATAGCGCGTAAATTAAATATTCATAACGCAATAGATACAACGATAGATAGTCAATTGAGATGTACTTATCAAATGAAATTAAAATAAACACGCATTACTTTTTTCATGTTATTATAATTATATTTATATTTTTAATGTTATAATTATATTTACTATAATAATACTAATATAATTTAATATTACTATTGTAATATTATTTTATTGTAATTTAAGATATCTTTGTTTCGGTGTTGTCTTTGTAATTACTTTGGTAATCGCATTTTTTTGAACATAATTCTCTCTCTCTCTCTCTCTGATATTTTAATTACTAGAATATATTAGACTTTTAAGTAGTATTAAAGAATTTGGAGAGGAATCAACAGTCTTAGGCAATAACGCACCTTTTCACATTTCGATTGCAGAACATTAACCATGTATGTCGGTGCACATTGCCCGATAAATTGACGCAACAATATTTTTAAAGGTATTATTTTATTTTTACAAAAGTATGTACGTAGTTTGTCATAAATCTCGAATAAATATTCTGCAATTCTGGATAGGAAATATTACCGACTGTTTCTCTTGAAGTGCATTAAATAGTAATGTCATTTTCCCGAGATCGATCGCGCGATTTTTAATTCTGTTTATTTAATTAAAATATATTACGCCCTCTATGTAATATAAGTAAAATGCCTTATAAGTCACCGCAGATATTATATATAGCGCGTAAATTAAATATTCATAACGCAATAGATACAACGATAGATAGTCAATTGAGATGTACTTATCAAATGAAATTAAAATAAACACGCATTACTTTTTTCTCTAAAATATATTTAATATAATAGGAAATATATCACATATAAATGTATGCTGTTTAAATTTGTATATAAAAATTTATATAGAAATTTATTATAATAAGTTACTTTTTTTGTTACTGTTATTTTTATTATTAAAATCACGTTTGTAATTTTTATAAATGTTTTTTAAATATTAAATTTATATATAAAACTGTTTTATTCGAGAATAATATTGTCTTTTGCATAATGTTATTAAGTAATTTGTACCCACGTGATTTTAATAATAACAATAATAAAATAACTTTATTAAAGCGCAGGAAATATGAAGAATGTTATGTATGCTGCTTACAAATCTAAATCTTTCACATAATTTGTATAACTAAAAATAATAATAATCTAATATTCTAAAGTAAAAAAATATTCTAAGATAGAAGAATATGCGATAGTTCTGTAAGATACAGATACGCAGAATTAATCTTCCATAAAATCTGAGAATAATCGAATATCAATGATTTTTTAATCTCTTTCTTCTCTCTCTTTCTCTCACTCTCACTGCCATTCTCGATCGAATCCCGAGGAGACACACGAAGGTGTATAGCTTCTCCTATGAGCTTCCTTTCCCTTTCATTTCGTTTAGAAGACGATCGACGCCGTATATCCACATTTCCCTATGTGTTACTCCTTTTTAATGTTTTCCGTCTCTCTCTGTCATCTTCGCTATCTCGATTGGCGATGCCACACACATACATATTTCGCGAAATTTATGCCTTGCTGGAATCCGTGGCTCGTCTTCGTCCAGCGCGATGTAAATTCAAATTCCAACGGTCTTGCTGCCAATGAAACGGCAAAGATATTGTCCGGCTAGCGGCCGGAACAGACCGATCGCGATCAAAAGAGATTACGCTATTGCATCCGGTCAATCCATATTCCGGAATTACTCGATCGCTCTTCTCTCGTTTTGACACACGGCTATGTCAGGTCGCCGTGACAGCCCTTTGGGATGTGAAAAGGTGTCGCCGCGAGGGACAACGTGTCTTAGATCAGACTGCGAGCAGTGAAAGTAAAGACACGAACTCCTACAGCACGAGGTGCTGTAGGCAAGAATGGCATCCTACTGCTGTCGGCTCTTACGGCGATGCCCTATCGCCCGTTTCGTTTTGTCTCCATGTCGTACGAAAGAAAGCGCCAGACCTGCAATGTCTCTTTCGACGGCCGTGAAAATCACGGCAATCTCCTGATGTCATCCGTTTTGCTCCTTTGAGAACTGGTCGTTTCTCCCGAACTTTGACCGAGGCGAACAACGGCGGAAATGCGGAGTACCAAACTCAAAAAGTTGATGAATAATAAAAGACATGAATCTTACAATGGACGAACCCGAATAGAATTTCTGTGGCTGTCACATAAGTAAACGAAGTCTGAATCGTCCATCATTCATATGCAGATCATAAAATAGTTGGAATCATTGGAATTTCGACAAATCCTCTCGCAGTAACTTACGACTTTCCGCGAGTTTTATTTTCCAATATAAGAAACTGACGAATGAAAATAAGAAATATTTGCAAACTTGCAGATAAAAATCTAAGAATTTTAAAATTGTTTTTTTTATTGAAAAATCTTGATCTATTCGATGAAAAACTCAATGAAAAACTGTCAATACATGTTGAATGTAACAGATGATTGATGAAAATATATGTGCTTGTTTGCAAAGATTCTCTTAAGATTGAAAGAAATGGATAAGAAGAAATTCCGCGCGCGACACATATACAATTTGTATCTCTTGAATGTATTTCTTTGACGCCCCAAGCGATTGTGTTCGCGAATGTCGCTGCAAAGGCCATTGCAACGATCTACGGAAAGCTTTCTTAATCGTCCTAAGACAAGAAGAATTTTTTTTCGAGGAAGGTTTATCCTTGAAATCCTACATTGCAATCAATAAATCAAGAAAGAGGCAATCGTTAGAAGGGCTCGATGGGAATAACTTTAAAAATATTTTTTTGTCAATTTCTAACTCTTTTTAAATTTATTTAAAGTATTGCTATTTCGACACATAAAACATAATTTATGTTTAAGATAATCTTAATCGAGTATTTTGAAATCTTACATTAATGTTTTAAAATCTTTCATTTTTATTCGCTTCTTATTCGGAAAATATTTTTCAACTTTTATTTAAGCAATTTAATTTCATCAAATTTACCAAAACAAAGACAGCAGAGTTGTTCGAGGCAGTCAAATTCTAAAATTTTTTTTTAATTTTGAAATAGTTGAAATCGATCGGAATAATTAGAAATGTTTTTCGAATATTGCTTATGTAACATTAAAAGGTCAAATATTACAATTCGCCTGTTATCTAATGTATTTCCAAATTTGTGTGGATTGCGACCCACTTTATAAAATGGCAAACGTCTGCGACTCATCTAGGTTTAGCAAATATGAAAAAACGAGAAAAGAGGAATTGATTATCATTTATCTGTACTATATTATTTTTTTTATTTTTTAATTTTTTTTTTGTTGAATATAATTTTATTTCTCAAAAATATATGATAAAGATATGTATAAAGAATGCATCTGTTTCCTATTAATAATTTTTGTTAATGGATAGCTTTGACGTCGATAACGACGCGAGTTATTTTAGGCGCAAGGAGTTTGATAATTGTAATTTATTTTGAAATTTAGTTTTGATTTCTACTATTTTTAAAAATCTAACTTCATACTTATGTATATGAAATTGTGAAAGGGCGCAAGTTTATAGCTACGTAAAATAATGAAGTATAATTAATACTCTGAAAATTTATGTAACCTATTAGTGTTGCTATCCATATTGGATATCTCTGATCTAGGGCCACTTCGACCAACTCCGATTAACTTTAATCGACGATTAGTCCATTGGAATTGATTAATCGCATTTGTCAACGACAGATGCGATTGGCTAATTCCAATGGACCTAACCATCGATTAAAGTTAATCGGAATTGATCAAAGTGGCCCTTAATGCATTAACTCGTTAAACTGCTTTCAAAAAATATTTCATATAATCTAAAACTTACTTCAAAATTTTTTTTTGTTAGAACAGTTAAAATTAAACTAAATTTAAAAATGATGAGATTATTATCAATATGTACATGCTTATATTTTAGCAATAGACACAGAAAGATTTTAAGAAGTTCTTTATTTATTCGTCTAAGTAAAATAGTAAACTCAAATAAAAAATCTTGAGATATACAAAATTTTAAGGGAAATTATGAAGAAAAATAGGGAGGAGAAAGTGTATGACACTATGTTAATTCCAAAAGGGACAACCATCCATAAAAGAAGAAGAAAGTACTTATCTGAACGCAAGCGAATCTCATATCAATTTGTAATCTGTCGTAAATGATTTCTTTGTGCTCTCGAAAGAGAATAAATAAATATTCGACTAAGCGTTACATCGAGATCAAACCTCGAAAAGAAAGTTTCTGCTATTTTTTGTTGACATATCCGAATGACAGATACACCGATCAATGTATCGCCCGCGGCTCGCTTAAATGAGGGAGCGGTTGGTTCGGCTGGTTCATCTCGATTGATCTCATCAATTCAATCGATCAAGCCGCCCGCGTTCATCGATACTTCATTTTGATAATAAGATCAAGTTCTGTTTTTTCGAGTGGCGCCAGTTTGACACGCGTCTAATTAGTTTACGATGAAAGATCGATATTTGACATAATAGTATAAAATTTGTAGCATATAAAATAATGAAAACGATTATATATAATATAAAATGCTTTAATAAAATTATATATATTGTTTTTATGGAATAATTTATGTTTGAAGAAAAAAACATGTCAGTTACACGACGAAACTTGATCGGTATAATTTTCTTCTTCTATATTTGCATTAAATCAATTTTATGAAATCATTTTAAATTAGCTTAAATTTATCATAAATTGTGTAAATATAGTCTTTCTGTTATTTAAGATACGCGAAAATTAAATAATTTTTAAAGATTTCTCTGTTTCTGTCTTTTATACGGGATAATAAAGTAGAACTCTCTCAACTTCATCACGAGCATGTGTGGAATTCTGTACGGTATTTGTGCTGACATCTATCGTGTGTTTCTTTAAGCAAATACAAGCAGGATAATTTTTTATTTATTACGTACTTTTTAAAATTTTTATAAAATTGTGCCGAAAGCATTTTAACTTTCCTTGCATGTTTTAATTATTTTACTATACATTATAATATAATAAAAAATTTTTTGGAAAAAGTTATAAAAACTAGAACATATTTATTATGTAAAAATGTATAGATCCTTTGATATTTTAAATATTTTATTTGTTAATAATGCAAAATTTGTCTTCATAAATTACAAATTAGACATGAAATCAAATCATAATTATGAGTTTCAGAAACTATTTTGTCAATATTGTGCTTACCAACAGTGTAATTCTGCATAATATTTATATAATTAATTTAATAATAATTAAATATATGAAAATTTTATACAATTTTTAACATAGACTAATCAAATTGTGTTAAAAATACCCAGTATTACCATAGTACTGGAATATATTGAAAAAGATATTAAAATCTATCGTTAGTGATGCGCGATTCTGTCGGTAAATCAACGAAGATTGAATTTTAGAATTCTGAAATATCCAAGTCTTTTTAAACGGTTTTTTCTTTCACCAAGTATAAAATTTATCGAACATAAAAATTCCTATAAATAATTTTTCAAAAATTTTATAAACATTTAATTTTTAAACAGTATTCTTCTGACACATGTTAATTAATTATTTTATTAAATAATGATTATATCATGATATAATATGAAATTTACATTTTAATGTTAACAATATACATAATAATACTTTTGTCTTCAAAAATTATTGCAAAATACATCATTTTTTTTATAGTTGTAATTTTGGTTGATTAACATATTTTTGAAATTGAAATCGAATTTAAAATGTCAATATATTCGTAATGCATTTAACATTGAGAGATTCTATATAGGAAAGCTAACAAGATTTTCAAGAAACTTATTTAAAAGTTTATATTCACATTGTATTGTGGTACACTGAATCTTTAAAAGTGAGGCCATTCAGACACAAATAAATTTAAAATGCGTTATTCCTACGCATCGATTTTCGTATTCATTTCAATCTTATTACTTTTTTCGTACTGTGTGCATAAAGTTGTACATAGCAATCTTCTCTCTCGAGGCTAAAAGCCTTCCTTCTTCCTTTCCTTTTTTTCTTCTTTTTCCTCCTGTATATCTGGGTATTCTTTTCAATATTTTGAGGACAAATATCAAAGGGAACTCGTTTGAGTTCGAGCAGTGGCGCCATCGACAAGCGCACTCATCTCGCCGCGAACTACGAGCGTCTACGAGCTGCGGAGGCTGTCACTTGTTGCGTCGCTGTCGGGTCCATCGTCCGTCCCGTTTCGCTCCGGCTCCGGACCCGGCACGTTACTACCGGTTCACCCGCGCTTTGTTTTACCGCGCCGAAGATCGAGTCGCCCCGCTCTGTTTCGAAACGCGACGCGTGCACAGTGCGGTGATTACGCGCGCCACGGGCGAAGCGCGTTCCTTCATCCTCGCGCGCGACCGTGCAACGGTACCGTTCACCTCTCGTCGACGCCGATCTCAGCGAAAAATTATGGTGAGTGCAACGTAAAGATCGGGACTCCGCGGCAGCGGCGGGAGATCGAGTCGCACGCCGGATTCGGCTGCGATTCGATTCAACCGCGATTGTGGCGTTCCTCATTGTTGGAAGTTTGAAATTGTGCGACACGTGACATACTAGTGCGACGATGTGATTTACACAAGTGGATCTTCATTTAAATCCGTGAAATACTCAAATTAATCCATATATTTTATGCATGCATTTTTTGTCGTGCTCTCTTTTCAATCTTTTCACTTGTTTAATTATTCCTTTTCATTCGAAGTTTCATACGAGACAGTTTCTATGTTATCTGGGAAATGATCTACCTCTCTTTAATCTCGACCATGCTAAAATAAGAAATAGTTACGTAAAAACAATCGTTACAATGTCATTACTTCGTTATGACTAAAAGCATCATTCTTATCTCACTGGCATTAAAAAGAAATCTTCAGTTTTCAATTTTTCTGCTTGTTAGATTATTCCTTTGCATCTGAATTTTCGTACAAAACAGTTTTTCTGCGTTATTTGAGAAATACCTCGATAATTTAATACCTCTTTTACTTTAACCTCGACAATGCAAGAACAAAAAATAGTTACGTAAGAACGACCGTTCCAATGTCATTACTTCGTTATGACTAAAAGGATCATTCTTATCTCAACGCCGCTAAAATCACAGATGATATTCTTGATTTTCGATTCAATTATCAATTTTTCCTCAATAACATTTCCACTCCACAAAAGATGCATTTTTTACGTGAGAACTTTTCTTAATTATGTATTTATTATACACACTTTGCGCGAGGAGAATTTTGCGATTCTTTTCGTAGTTTCTTTGTGTTCTCGTCTGAAATAAGCAGACATAAAATAGGCAGGAATAATCCTTAGTGATCGGCAGGATAAAGGAGTTTCTCCGAAACACTGTACGTGCTGCTCCTTTCAATCACGGCCGCGCAAACGCGCGCAATGCGTGCAAAAAGAAGAGAAAAAAAATGATGCATCGCCCTCGCAATGCAAGCAACGAGACGCACTCGCGTCATCGTCGCCGCCTGTCCCGACTTTATCTGTTCCTCGTACTCGCGTATTCTACCTTCGTTCCGTTTTCCCTTTGTCTCCTCGTCTGCCTCTCGCACGAACTGACTGCATCCAAAGTTGCAAGCGTGTTGCTGCAATGAGAATCCTGAATTCATGCAGTACGTTAACACGAGCTCGTCGCATTGGTCGCAATTGCCTTCGTTTACGGATTGTTCGATCGATTTTGAAGCCGAGTTCAACTTGACAAAAATTCGACCCAATTCAGCGTCAATCGCTGCAAACGTTTTTACAACGTAACTACGAATAATTCTGTAAATATCGTTTGTAGCAGAATTTTGCAGGAAAAATTATTAAAATTATAGGAGATTGGATAAAAGTGAGGCTTAATTTGTGAAAGATTCGAAAGTCGAAGTTTTAATTGCACATGAATTTTATCAAG
The DNA here is from genome assembly GCF_001594055.1 of Mycetomoellerius zeteki. Taxonomy (NCBI): domain Eukaryota; kingdom Metazoa; phylum Arthropoda; class Insecta; order Hymenoptera; family Formicidae; genus Mycetomoellerius; species Mycetomoellerius zeteki. Next base: position 3,516,338 of record NW_017256696.1, on the reverse strand, counting down.
GATAACTGAAGATCAAACTTATTAGGTAAATTGGAACTAAAAGATCCTCGGGGAAAAATTTATTTAATTAAAATTATGATGTGTCATCTGATAAAATTTAATATTATTATATAATATTGATATTTTGTTATATAAATGATATTATATATAGTATAATATTTACATCATTTATGTCATTAATATGATTTATATTAATATTATGATATTAATATAAATCATATTGACGATATTATTAATATAAATCATATTAATGATATTATTATATAAATGAAAATTGCTACTTTATCAAAAGCCCCTAAATCTCTGCGCCTATGCTTTGCCTTAGACAGCATTAATATAACCGTGCTCCTTGATTTCTCTCTTTCTCCCTCTTTTCGTCTTTCTCCTTCATATTTTTCTTCTTTTCTTTCTCCTTTTCTCTATGTTCCTGTTTCTCGTTTATTTTTTGAAGATTCCAACAGTGAAAGCAATAATATCACCGTGTGTGTGTTTAATTTACAATAAATTAATTGTGTGTTCAATTAATTTGCTAATCCCTTTTCGTTATTACCTTTTAATATAATAGGCACTGAACAAAATTAGCTTTGGGTTTCTAGTATTGACAGATTTAACATATCGATTTCATTCTCGTAAAATCGTTAACTTATCATACACGTTTCATTGTTGCAAATTTTTTTTGCTCTGAAAGAAATCCAGAACACAAATTTTTGCTCTCTCCCGAATACAGCAAAATTTTCTCTCTTCCTTCGCTCTGTTTTCTTTTTTTTTTTATTGTATATCTTCTTCTCCCCTTCTTCGATTCTCCGTAGTACATTCGCGTACGCGAGTTCTCTCAGAAACCAGTTTCCAGCTGTCAGCATCCAGTTTCACCGCGCCGATATACCGATACATTACGCTGCGCACGCAGCGCACACGCATTTTTCATTTGTGCACGAACGCGCGTGTTGCATTCATCTCGATCGTTACGAGAGGCGTACCGAGTGACCGGCGAACTTGCATCTTTAGTCATTCTGAAAGGCATTGTCAGGAAGATTCATAAATTTGCAAGGATCTCCAGGGTTCTACCCGATGCGCTTTAATGCACCATTTCCGATAAACTGCTTTTCCTACGGTTTTTCTCCGCAAACAAAACTTATGTCATTTTGCGCCATTGCCTTTCTCATGGAAGATGTAAAAATTTAGGATGATCGAGTATATATATCAGGATTGTGCAGTATATTTTAAAATTACGTTTACATGGAATATTTACGTACTGTTTACGTTAAGTCTACACGAATCTTTTTCAGTAGACAATACAAGCAATGTAAAATATATAAATTATTTGGAAAGTTACTTTACAATAGTTACTTATAGGTTAGTTTTTATTATATATAGAAATTCAGTACAATAAATTCGGATATTTTATTTTTTATATTATATTTTAAAATTTGCTCCAATTTTGTATTACTTTTTGTACTCAATTTCTATGAAACAAATATATATATATATATATAAAGTAATCTAAAAAGTAACTTATAAATAACTCATATATAACTTTCTCAACCCTGAATTAACACTTACGAAATATTACATCACGATCACGACTTTCTACATTTTACTTTACTGACAACAACAGAATTGAACAAATTAAGTAATAAATTTATATAATCGAGTCAGACGAACAACTTGCATGACTTAATATTAGTGCTATCTATTAAATTCACCGTGTAATTACTCACAAACAGTGAATTAAGGTGTATTGGGTATCAAGTCATATCTGGTTACCTCATTATATTTTACGTGTAAACGCACAATCTTGTTATATCATATTAATAATATATTTGAGATATTATTCTCTTTATATCAACGAATTATTAATTTTAAACGTTATAGTAAAATAATTATTCGGTATAATGTACGTTGTGTTACAATTTTTCTTTTTTTATTTCACATTTTTATGGATTATCTGCTTGTGATGCAGACTTATATTTCTATGTTTCTTATATTTCAATCAACGATAAGTCTCGACAAACTATCGGTACTGTGCTGCAGTGAACTCTGTTCTATTGTCTTCAACCTCTCTCTAAAGTATAGATCTCACGACTCTGTGCAAGAGATCTCACGTTCACGGGAACTTACCGATAATGGAGAAGCGATTCGAAGTATGGAAGGGAATAGAAACTATAATAGGATCCCTGTAGCCTTCCGCATCGCAAGGATGCCACGGACGTTTGTAAACGATCGTTAATCGGGCCGAATGCGGTAAATCGAGGCGTCCGTTGCTCTACGTTCGGAGAAAAGATTGCTGCCTGGCTGCCAGAAATAATTTTCTCCCCCAATGAAAAGTGAAGGGCGCGCGCCTGCACCGAAATAGGCGGATGTGAGACGAACTGACGCTTTATGTTCACGTATTCATTCATCGAAGCGAGAGGAAGGACAGGAACGCAGGAAGAAGCATTGGAGAGGGATCTATCTGAATTTAAGGCTCGGTTAAACGTTGCCCGTTTTCGTTCTTCAAGTTTGAACTCGATTGTAAGCCATATCAAGTTGTGATCGCAAGTCGTTCAAAAATTTGCAAAATTTGTCAAAATTGCATTTCGACAAGGAATATCACTCGTTATGTCTTTTATTTGTGAATAATCGCACTGTAAGCGCCGCATCAAATGCAACAAGTCATTTTTCTTTCAAAACAAAATTACCAATCAGCAGATATGTACAATAATCTCGAGACAGAATGTTTAATTTTTTTTAATCTCAATCTATTTGAGAACTATAATTCCGTAAAACGGAATTCTCAAACAAATTATGATTAATAATTTTGAGCACCCACCAAAAACTGCGTTTGATTTCCATTGGTCTTTCTATCTAATTGATTTTTTTAATTATCGAGAATCCTTCATATCTTTAATTTTTTTGTTTAAGATGAATCGAAGAGCATTAAATCAACAAAGAGACCAACAAGAATGACATTTTAGAGATCAAGCAGAATTTTTATTATAATTAGCTGAAATTCTGTTTGGTCCCACTAAAATTTCATTCTTGTTGGATTTTTATTGACATAATCAGAATGTTTTTTTCCACTATGATCGTACGCGCGACGTTAAAGTTTCGTCGAAAGGTGTTTCGTAGAAAAATACATTTCTCAGAGCGTCCAGCGTTTTTCTGAACCTCTTGGAACCTTTCTTTCGTGAAAATCTCTGCTGAGGCAGATGGCGGCAGATGGTGGGCTACTGGATCAGGTCAAATCTCGCGGACAAAGAACATCCGAACCTGCCGACATGAGAGGAAGATCCCCACGGTAAAACGCATTCCTGGGCTCAGGATTGGGCGGCTAATGTGCACGTACCTGCAACAGGCACTTCGTGTAACGGTCTTCACAATCGGCGCTTTGTGGCAGCGGAATTGCCGTTGCACTCGCTCGTACTCGTTCATCGGCGTGTTAAGTCTTGTCCTTCGCCCTTCCGCATTCATTCTGGAGTTCTTGGGAGTTGATTTAAGCGGCGATGACGTCATTGTTGCTCAAGTATCTTAGAGACCTTTGCAACTCGGAGATTTAGGAGTGGCACATAAAGATCTATAGACGGAACGTGCCACGTGTCTTTCGAATCTTTAATATCATCAGTATGTTTCTCCATGATAATCTATACTTGATGTAACGTTGTGTTTATTACGAATATAATGGTCGGTATTCATATCTTATATTCTATGCTAAATATCATCCTTTAGTGTGAAATTATCGTACACACTCGAAGACGAATGAAATACAGTATTAGACGATTATAAGTCCGTTAAGGACGTTCTCCGAAAAATCTATTTTCTTTAGATTTTTCTGAAACTTACACCAAAAGCTTGTTTTAGTGTCCTGAACATGTGCTTTAAAATAATTAAATGTTAATGCTTTAAAACTCAATACCCGGAGCGGGATCATTTTTGCGCTTCTACGCATAAAGGACGGAGCGAAAGAGCGGAATAAGTTGGTACTCAACTTACATTTTCTGTATTTGTTTAAAACTCAATACCCGGAGGTAAACTTTAGGTTGAGCACAAGCGCAAAAATGATCCCGCTCCGGGTATTGAGTTTTAAAGCATTAACATTTAATTATTTTAAAGCACATGTTCAGGACACTAAAACAACACTGTTAAGAAAAAAAAAATTTGCTTCTGTTACGTGTAATGGAAGGAAATTTCAAGCAGGTACATTAAAAATATTTAACGTTGTCAATGAAAATGAAGTTATAAGTAACTTAAATTTAACGTTTACTTATATTAAATTTCATGTAAATCTACATAAAATTGAATAAAAAATGTACTAAACTTCGTAAAATTTTATGAAAAGTACACTAAATTTCATGTACATGTACACAAATATACTTTTCAGTTGCAGATATATTAAATTTAATTTAGTGTCATAAAATTGAATTTAATTTGTGTAACTTAAAAGTACATTAAATTTCATGACATTTTTAACAGTGAAGCTTTTTCTGTAAGTTTCAGAAAAATCTAAAGAAAATGGATTTTTCGGAGAACGTCCTTAAAGAGAATCAGTTCATTTATTAAGTCTTTTTAAAAAATAAATTTTGTTGTAGAGTTTTAAACATGTTTAAATAAATAATATATATTATATATATAATATATATTATTTATTTATTACTGTAGCTTTTCAATTACTGTTTTTTAATTATTGTTTTTATTCATATTTATTATTGTGTTTCATTTGCTAATTATACATATTGAAATATACAATTAAAAATAACATGTGCAATATGTTGCATTTTTAATGTTACTTAATTTTATTAACATAATGCCATGCATTTGATATGTTTATATTTGTTATTTATTTCGGCAAATTACTAAATGGTAAACTGTTTATTGACATTTTGCATTTTGTTTTGCGTTTGTATATTGATTGCAAAATTAATACGTATATATTTGTGCCAATAGGTTATTGAAACGTCTGTCTTTATTTACTGTACAATCATCGAAATTATTATCAAGCCAAATTGTGGTAATTATGTTTCGTATTCGGCAATCAGTCTTTGTCGAATTTTCAGTTAATTTTATCGTGAAGCCGTATATGTATTCTAGGATAATGAAATACGTGCGAGTTCGAACAATGCAGTTAAAGTTAAGCCGGAAGGAAAATAATTTCTTGCGACTCAGCGCTTTTAATCACAATCGTTTCTATCCAGTAGCATATATGACGTCATGCTATCGCATGGGAGAGAAAAAACTATGAAACCGCTACAAAATCAATCGGAAATAGAATTTGATATAGTTATCGATAATTCTGTGGATGTAATTGGTACAGTATTATTTCTCGTTAATCTGTCACTTAACAATTATGCAATAATTCTTATTACATTGCTCTGTTACGTAACATTAGTCTTTTAATTATTAAAAAATGAAAACAAGAAGAATAGCGTTATTGAATTAGTTTTATGTAATGATCTTTACATAATCTTATATATGAATTTTAACAATAACATATCCATTTATCGATGCAAGAAGAAAGTGTCTCCAATTCTCAGAAACCACGGAAAAAAATATCTTATTTGCAGTGCATAACTTTTATTGACTAAATTAAGCTCACATTATGCTTTTTGTATTCATAAAGTATGTGATTGATAAAAATCTCGTTAATGAAATCTCTGAATCCGCACTGTCAAAAATTTGCATAAGCATATACATGCGCATTTGACATTGCAAACATGAGACAAAGAGAGAGAGAGAGAGGGGGGGGAGAGAAAGAGACGAGAAAGGAAGAGATAGAGAGAATAAGAAATTGTGTGCATTTTGTCGTACACATGTGCATTATGCAACGATGCTTGTTTCCTGGCGTAATTACGTTTTGAATTTATAAATATTAATGGGACATTCGTCTAGACATGGGTATCCTGCTTTAAATTGTTGCTTCAAGCGATGAATCTCTTTCATAAAAAAAAAAAAATCGGAAAATAGATTGTATGAGTATCATGGATGAAAAATTGCTAAATCAATAATTCAATAATTAGCATTATAAATCACGAAAAGAACATTCTATTATGATGATTATGCAATTGTTATAAATATATTTTGATATGAGGAGATATTTTACAATTTGATTAGACGAAAAATTTTACAATTTGAGGCAGACGAAAAATTAATCCTTTATTTTATTAATAGTTGTTATCATGTGGTCATACTAATTGAATTTTGTATTGTATTGAATTATTAAATAATTTTATAATACATCATGAGATAATCTAGATATTCGTTATTTATCGATTTCGTTCGCTTGTTGAATTAATAACTAGATTATGGAACGACCGCTGATAATGTAATCGCATATTGTATTGATTAGGCACGTATCGTTGATCAACGAACAACGTGCATAACAATCACTACTGCGACATTTTATCTGTCGTTTTACCTACACTTTGCATATTATCACGACGTAGCTTATCATCAAATATTTCCAGTTCTGTTAGACTGTTTTAATTTATCGTATTATATTCAAGCAATTAATCTTTCAAAGTATGTTTAATCTGATGATTTTGTGCTCTCATATCTTTTATATGTGAATAATATTATTCTTATTATTTTGCTTTTGTGTGTATATGAATGATATTTTACAAAATGATGCTATGAGGTTTTTTTCTAAACGACAAAAAATAAATATCTCGTTTATTGCTTGTTTAATGTATCTACCTTATCGACTATTCTCGCTTTCCTCTGTTCTAGTACCCGTCGTTTATCGACAGTAGGAGTACTTGATGTTTCCTGAGCTTGAAGAACCGTGTCACCGGTACAATCGAATGTATTGTACCAGAATTTCGCATTCAATGTATACACATTTTGTGAACAAACATTTGAGGTGAAGGGAGAGCAACATGCAATTAATTCAAAAGCAAAATAGAAAAAATACTAGTAAAAATCGAAACTAAATTAGCTACATGCTATATCTGATATATATATAAATGGAATAACAAGATAGCGAAAACTATAACTTTTATCTTTTTTATTTATATTCCCTAAAAAAAGTTGTATAAAGAAAGAATATATGAGAATAATTTTAGGGATGGCTAATTATAAATAATAAAATACCTATATTTAAAATCATATTGGTATCTTTTATTTTGGAATAGTAGTATAAATAGTTTGCAGCTGGTTCATATATATATATTCTATAGAAACTGTTTTAAAAATAAAATATAGTACCACTTGGATTTCATATTTTAATTTGATACAATTTTTGTTCGAAGAATGCACCTATATTTGACATCCTTTATCAATTTTTTAAAAAGGAAATTTTATAATATATTGTACAGTATGTGTTTTTAATGTTAATTAAAGTAATATTTAATTTTTTTTTTTAGTTAAAATGTAGGATGGTTTGAGGCGATGGGCTTTAATGTTGTAAATGGGACAAAGTGATGTGTGGGTAAATATACTGTGATTGGAGCAAATATTTATCAATGCTGATGTTGTATAGTTGCACAGACGATACATTATACATAATTCAAATCTTCGTGGCCTCGGTACTCCGCTATTGAATTTTTTCGTACAGTCGAAGTAACACACCGACGTTCCGGTATCGAAACACGGCCGCATACTCGACATTTCTTGCGCAAGCAGTCGTTTACCTTGCAACTCGAATGCACCGTGTACGTTTGATCGATAAATTATGACCGCACGACCAGCGTATTGTTCAGTAGAAAAGAAAAAACGAGTAGAAAAATGAAAAAACAAAATAAATATCCTAAAATGGGTCTAAGAATCGTGAAGAATCGTGGAGATTTGATTCGACATGGGAGAAACGAAAATCGCAGGATGTGAAGGTTGAACAGCGGGAGACTCGGGTGAACGATCTTGTAAGCTTGATTGAAGCCGGAACAAAAAAGAAATACATCTTGCGATCGAAAAAGAAGGTTTCAGAAGATCGGAAGGCCGTCTTCATCGCAAGGAAACTTTAAGTCTCATGCCTCTCCTTCATATTACGGATCGAGCATGTTATCCCACGTATTTGCGGAACGTACGCTGTATCGCGACCATTTCTGTTTGCTGTACGATAAAAAGTGCGATAGATATGAAACTCTTTCGTCATAATATGGCAAAATATATGGCGATCGTTTTTATAGCTTCCAATATTTTTAGTTGAAGGGTTTTTCACAAAATCCAAACAAGTCTAAAAAGTTGAATTTTCAGGAAACAAAAAACTTCTTACCTTCACCGAAAAAAAATTTTTCTGGTTTACATCTAATTCTGATTAGCTGAAATTGCATTAGCTACTGTAGCTATGAATTTGCTAATACATATAAAGGATTTGCTGCTGTAGCTAATATAAGGATAGCAAAATATGCATGTCTGTTACAGATCGATTTATTTAGCAATATGAAGTTAATTGTCACAGTTATCGGTTATGTCCGTGTAAAAGAAAATTATCTCTACCACAGTTAAATATGGTTTGCTGAAACTGTACTTGCTACGAAATTGTCTGTTACACAGAAAACGTTTGCTGCAATGATCAATACATCGACATAATAGCAAAATGCTTGTCTGTTACAATACCTCACAGCTAATGGAAATTAGACCTCGCAGATACGACGTTAAGTGTCCATATAATGCTACTGAATTTAGCTGCCACCTAATTTTTAGCTGTGGCAGCTAATCTTTTTTTTCCGTGTTTGTAACAATATGTTAAAATATTGTGTAAATATGGTACAAATATAAAAATTTTTCTTCGGACTATATAGTAGATATAAGAACAAAATCTTAGGCTTTGATTAATATTTTGGATATTAAAAAAAAATATAAAAACCTGTGGACTTGTTTGATTCTTGTTGAAATTTTATATTTACTGCCTATTTATTCTATAGTATTTTAAATTTATCTCTTTTTTTAATAACATTAATAATGAAACTGAAAAAGAAGATATAATTTAAAATGTAAAATAATTTTTTTCACTTTCTATTTACAAAATTTTACAAATTGTTCTTAACGAAAATATCTTTTGCAAATGTTAAACTTTACCGGTTTTTATATTTCTTTCACGTGATTCTTACCGGAAGAAAATTGTTCACAATGTGACGTTACTGATAGAGAACGATTTAACACCATAACCCAGATTTAAAAAAATGAATTTATTTGGTTTTTGTAGGAAATCCTTCAGTTATTTCTTCGATACGCGCGCGATGTATTGGGAAATTGAAAATCGCGACAAATCGAAAAAAAACCTTCGTTCGAACAAACGAATTAATACGTTCTCTAAAACTGAGCTTTCCCCTGTCTTTGTGGATGTAATTTTCGAATGAGAGATGAGAATAACTACGGTGGAGAATAGTCGTCCATAAATCAGAGATAAATCACGTTATTCTATAGAATCGCGATAATACGAGTTGGCGATAACTACCTTCGCGGTAATTCTCAATTCACACGCAAGGTGCTTTAATTAAAATTCCATTTGCTTGTTCAGCTTAATAGGAATTTTTCACTGGCCTCCTACATTACCAGGTGGTACCTGTCTGTTCCTGTCTTATAATACAGAACATATGTACATACATAATTTAATTTCAAGACTGAATAAGTAATACGTTATAATATGTAAAAAGAATGTGTAATTACACATGTTTAACATTACATCCCCGATGAAAAACTTTCTTAAAATTTTTTACATAATTTTTCAGAATTACTCTTTTTCTTAGAACTTTTTAAAAAGATTTCATTTTTTATACAAATTAAAATAATTTTCAGAAATGCTGAAAAAATCTTCTCTAAAACTTTTTTATATCTTGAAATACTCTAAGATTTTTTATTCCATAATTTTTGAAGAAAGCTTATAAAATTTGTAGTTCAAGTTTTCTTTGAATTATTCTTGGAATAATTCTTTGAAAAATTTGTATAAAAATTTTTTAATATAAACAAATTTTAAAAATATCAAATATGTGAAAACTTTTTTCACCAGAGATATTATAGTGATAATACGATTGTTTCATAAAACATTTCCATCGAAAAGGAATTGAGTCTATGATGATTAATTTCTAAATTGATTATCGCGACAAAAATTACAAATTATTCTGATAACAATTATATTAATTACACACGTATTAGGATCAAGTTAACGATTACAATTTGTATCTCATTTATTTGCGGTTCATTTTGAAAAAATAAAGAAGCAAATTATATAAAATATTTAATAGATTTTATAACTAAATAAATAACTCTAAAATAAATAGCAGACATTTTTACTTCGAACATAATCAGGACTGACAAACATTTTGTTAAGAATTCTATTACATGTCAAACTGAATCTTTCTCTGAAGCTCTATTGGCTTTGATCAAGAATCGACCTCGGGCCTTTTATCTATGACTGAGAATCACTGCAGTTTCTCACCGATACGCCGATGTGTCATTGGTAAATACATATGTACCTGTAACTTGCGTGTTATCAGCGTTTAACACGCAGCTCGCTCACAATCGAGTCTTCGCTCGCGTGCGAGGAGAACCCGCGGTGGCTCCGTCTCTCTGCACTCGCCAGTTTACGGCTAGTTTTCTCGTCCATTCTCTCTCTCCTCATTATTCCCTACCCTCGTCTCGCTCTTTCTCGCGTTCCTATAGCCCCCCCCAGTGTTCTCTCTTTCTCGTACTCTACGTATATTATACGAACAACTCGTCGTCAGTCAGTACAGAGACATCGTTGCCGGCGCCTCGTTCGTCTCACTCCCTCCTTCTTCTTTCCCTCTCTCTCTCTCTTCCCCGTTCTCTCAACCTCCACCCTCTCTTTAATTTTGTTTAGTTTTTCTTCCCTCGTTAAGCATGCCGTGTTATCTCACCTCTCCTAGAACCGGCGTCTGTTTTATAAATAAACGTTCTTATTTGCGCGCCCGTCTTCTCTTCGTTTAAAATGCTTCTTTATCCGCCTCGTGTGCGAAGAAGAAAATGCCGCGGAAAATCGCGCTCCATTTGTTAACAGTGCGACAGTGGCAATGACAGTGTGCTTGTGTCCAAGGTGTGACAACGATAAGAGCCCCTCCTCTCTTTGTGATAAGGTGCTAATCCATTGTGTAGGGATACGTAAACCGGCGAAACGGTGTCCTCGGTTTCTCCCAGCGAGCCGCATGTATTCGGTAAATGCGCTTGGAAGGGCATGTAAGCAATTCGGTAGCCCGCTTTTTCAGCGAAAATTGCATTCGCAAAAATCGCAGCGCCTGCTTTCTTTCTTTCTTTCGTGACACGAAAGTCACGCGAGAAGTCATCTTTTATTCCGATTTTGTTTCGTATTTCGCGCTCTCGTATGATTTGATTTTCAAATAAATCCCGAAACATGGGACACAACATAAATGTGTAAATATCGTTACCTCGTCGTGTACGGCTTTTTACAATGTGCGCGTCTCGCTGCGAAAGAAAAAGTTTTTTTGTAACTGTTCATGTTACTATAATTATTATTATTACTGTTGTAATGTTAGTAATAAAACTGTAAATTCTATTAATAAATATAGTTAGGAATATATATACATATAGTTGGTGATCGGATTATATTTATAGTTATTATCATAAAAATGGTTGCATATTTACTATAATTCATAGTCATTTTTTAAAATCAACTATAAAGTTGTCTCAAAAATGATTAATATAAATTATAATTAAATTATAGTAATTTCAATCATTTTTATGATAATAATAATTATAATTATGATCAATTGAGGGGATTGGCGGAATAAAGCTACAATTTTACTTAGGCTCTTTTTCCGGAAATTAGTGCAAATAAACAAGGAATTGATGTTGCTAACATTAGTTAAATATGAACGTGTTTTGATTGTCCTGTGGTGGTGAAAATGATTTAATCTGTGAAAAAAGGGCATAAATGATTTAAAGTCATATTTAAAATCATTTATGATTTAAAATCAATTAATGAGATTTTTAGAGACTGAACGAAAATGGTACGATAATAATGTTTTCATTACAACATATTTATGTTAAAAAATCTTACGAAAACTAATCAGATAATGATTGAACATTATTTCAATTTATTTCGTAGAAGTAAAAAGTAAAATGTATTTCATATTCATTTTGTATTTCTTCTAGAAGAATGTGAAAATAAAAAACATTTTTGCAGTTCATAGTCTTTTCTTTCTATCGATTCTTACAATATTATGATCAATATTCGGAAAAAGGAACTAAATGCATTTTTTAAATTGTAAATAACTTTTTAAATATTAATCATAATAGAGAGAGCAATATTATAACATATAATTTCTCAAAGACATTATATAAATATACATTTAGTACTGTTCCCATTTGTAGTATAATAAAAAAGTAACAAGTTATTTTAATTTTTATCAAAATCAAGATTTTGTAATTAGGCCTTTATTCCGTCCATCCCTTCAATTATAATAAATCATCTGCTAATTATCTATATATTTGTTGATAGAAGTATACATATATATAGTTACTAACATTATAGCAATAATAATTATAATTATAGTTACATATAATTATAGTTACAAATACCAAAATATTTTTTCTCAGTATGTACACGCGAATAGCTACTGCAACAAACAATAGTCGACACAAAAAGCTCATAAGTTTGCATTTTGCAACCTGTAAATCATGTGTCTTCTCTTATCTAGCCCCTGTTTCATGTATTCGTACCATGTGTGTAAATAACGATGTCACTGATCTGATTGCGAAGGCAGTGCGAAATGCTTATAATTGAGAGCGAAAACGAAAGTGTTGATGACATCCCGAAGACTATCGTGTGTCTGTCGAGCAATTAATGCCAAGGTAAAATCGCAGATCGGCGTGACGGTATGGTGACGGTGATGATTAAATTTATAGGAATGATCGATGTAAATCTCCAACGATGCTGCACGACTACGCTGTACACGAATGCGAACATCGCTCATTATCATATTAGCGAGAATTGAGCGGTGCTCGTTAATCCGTTTACACTGACAGCTTTACATCCATCGTACTATCGGAATCACGGCGCATTATACCTTGTACATGCTATCAGTCTGTTTCTTTCGTCCGAGTCGATTTAGTCGGCAAATATAACACGTAACGGTATTCGTTGGAACACGCGAGATCTTATTTTTTTTTTATATAATTTCCTGGACTTGATTTATGTGTTATGAATGGACATTTCTAAAATTACTAATTGGATTTAAACATTCAGAGTGACAAAAAAGTTTGGCCACAAAGTTTTGTGTTTATCAAATTATTACTATAACATTTACAAAAAAAGAAACTCTACAGTGTTAGTTAGTTTTATTAAAGCAAAAATAATACTTAATATTTTTAAATGAAACAAGCTTTAAGATGCTTCAGGAATCGACGATAACCGCATTTTTCCGCGGATAAAGAGACGGCGAGCTTCTCTTTTTCTATTTTGGAATATCTCTTTTAAGAGGAAAGATTTTTACCTTGTGAAATCGAATCCCAAATCAATATTGTTATAGTGACAACCTGAGCCGTCAACGCCGTTATCGATAAGCGAATTATCAATTGATATGACTCTTACTTAAACTTTTATAACTCTTTAGTTCTCAAAAATAAAATTATATTATATTAATTACTTAAGCTTCTGTATTCTTTAATTTCCAAAATATAATTACATCATGTTCAAATCTAATCCATGTTAATTGGCTTCCTTATCAAATTTCTTATTGATTAGCCAGGGTTGAATTGAAAGTATTGCAAAATTGATTCAATTTCAGTAATTCCGAGGAAAAATTATGTGACTTGGAACTATTACTATTATAGTATAAAACTTTTGTTATTGCATATTTGTATTTATAGAATAATTTATATTCATAGAATATCACGTGCGACATAGCTATAAAACTTATCGTCGCGGAAACTTCGAGGTTGTCTGTCTGTTCAAAGAAACCGACGTACTCTTGATGGTTATCTTCAGCCAACCACTCTTTACGTTACTATATGAGCACATTGCATACTCGCGTATTCGCGCTTGTTACATATTATCTGCAAGCGAATCGAGACGTGCGATATATCGTCGAACGGGCGAAAAGAAAAAGACAAAAAGAATATCACACACTTCCGCGAACTCTTTGGAGCTGGAAATTATTAAACGTCGTATATAAAACGCTGCAATCACTATCGGGATGTATTAATGCAGAAACGGGCAAACCGGTTTCCAACGGTTGCGTCTTTTTACCGTCAAAAACCATACGTAGGTGGTACCGATATTTTACCTACACGTTTCCGTTGAGGATCGAACGAACAATTAATACATAATTAAACTCGGGCGCTGATATATTTCTCTTTTGTATAAAACGTGTCGAAACACATCTGCGATGAAATCGCGCGCCATCAGATACCGCGCTCTGAACATTCGTTTCTGCAAATATGACTACAGGATTGTGGTTTCCGTAAATACAACTACGAACAATACTCGACTTGTGAATAGGCTGGCATAGAGAATTCTTGGCACAGAGACAAAAGGCCAGTATCCTTTTGTGATTCCTAGCTAGAACAGTATTTTTCCCATCGAGACAAATACATCAAATGATGACTTTTAATCATTTGAGATAGACTTTTGTATTTTCTAATTATGACTTTCCTGTTGTATTGCATTATTTCTAAATTAATATTTTTTGAGTATTGATATTAAATTAATATCAGGCATAGAAAATTCCTGAAATAGAGATAAAAAGCAGGATACTTTTGTAATTCTAACAAAAACAATATTTTTCTCTGGCAAATTAATACATGTTGAGAGAGAGAGAGAGAGAGAGAGAGAGAGAGAGAGAGAGAATGATGACTTTGATAATTTTTAAAATAGACCTTTGTATTTTCTAATTGAAATTTTCCTGTTGTATTAAATATATCTTTATATTAATATTAATAATTATGTATGTGCATGATTTAGCACTGTGTCTCAGGGAAATTCATATTTTTTAACGATAGAGAAATACAAAAGGTCAAACGCTATCTTTTCTCGAATCAAACAAGTGTCTTTTTCTCTTCTTATCTGCACATTAGACGCTATCTCGTCGGGCATTCCGCTATCGTATGCAAGCTGAGTTCCGATTTTTCTGGTCGAGAGAGCGGATCGTACTTCAAACACGTGCAAACTAACTTATGACCTTTGCATTTAACCATCGTTTTGCCGATTTAATCTAACACGTGAGAAAGGAATCGCTATTGTGAGTGTGTAAGTGTATGATGCTGTACCTATATCAATGCGAAACAGGGTATCTAATAACGGAATCAGCCGTTAAACTCGAAAACACCAATTTTAATGAAGCGCAAAATATATACAGGAAGAAAATATCAATTTAAAACAGCAATAAATGCAAAATCGACCGATATATGAATAACACAACCGAAGGAGTGAAGATTCGGTCAAAGCAGATCTTGCTTAATTTTTGTGTGAATTTTACAATTTTCAGTCTATGCGAACTCTGCACGTCGTTTATTTGAACAGTCCTAAACAGGAATACGTAATGTTAGAAATTAAATTGACAGGCAATTTAATCCTCCACTGGCAATGTTGGATTTTAAAGGCACAGTCAATTTTTCTGGTGGATAAATTTAAATCTATAAAAAATAAGTAAAATACAATTTTTGAAAGTTTCTTCCTATTGCATTTATGTTTGTTAGACATTTTCGTAACTATACAGGATAATTCTTGATATCTCACAGATGTATCAGACATATCGGAAAATTCTCCTATCGGATTTGTCTGCATGTACGAAAAGAATTTGTTAGAATAAATTTGGGATCACACGCTGTTATAAATGTGTGAAATGATCCTTGGATACTCTGCGGTTCCGTGAATCGGCGGTCGGTAAACTCCAAAGAGCCACTTCCGAATCGCCCACTTGGGATGCTATCTAATGACGATAATTAGATAACGAGTACCGTGATAATTAAGCGAGAGTGGCGGTGCGCCAGCCAAACAAAGCGCGTCTGTCAATTACTGGCTTTGTTCTTCGGTTCCGTTTATTTCTGTGTCCCGACCGCGATCGACTTGTCACGTTCTACCAGCTCATCGTTCAAGTTCTCTGGCTGATGATCACGAAATGTGGATAAAGGATGATGGCGTTTCCGCGTTATTACGCGTTATTCTCGCATATGTACTACTTGCTGTTGTTATCTACTAATCTACCGTCTTTAGTTCTTTGCGTTCATCGTACAGTCATTATACTGCGAAATTAGTTACGTCGGCAGATATAAATTAATCCTTAAAGAGGTAGTGGCTGTAATTGCGGACGTTTCAAAGTTCCTTGAACTGTTTTCCTAAACGTTTGCATTTGCTATTGTTTTCATTACGACACACTACAGACATTTAGCAAAATTAAATGAAAACTGAACTAATAAATTTTATTACATATAAAATATCACGAGTTAAATTTATAAACATTTATATGAAACAGTTTAGGCTGTATTGTATACCTATATTTTTTATCAAAATAAAATTATGAAAAATTACACATTCTTTCATTGTGAAAACAATATATTGTGAAAATAAAAATTTGATAGTTTCTAAAAATTTAATTAGATGATACAGATCTGAAAATAATTTTGTTGGTTCATTAAAATAATTACTTACATAAGTTTTGAATATCAAAATTATTCACAATATTGTTTGTCATGCTTGAGCGTCCCACATAATTATTCTAATTGTTCAATAAAATTATTTTCCGATCTGTATCTAGCTAAATATTTAGATACTCCAGCAAAATATTTTCCGCGTAATATCGTTACTTCATTATTAATGTATGATTTGTTTCAAGCGTGTATTATATCCTTATTGCGTAACACTTTGTTCGCATTTATTTTTTTATTTTTATCGCTTTTATTTTTATCAAAAAGCACATGCACATGGTATGCTATTATATTCGATAAGTAAAATATCGTGCATTTAGGTTAGGTAAAAAAACTTAGTCATCATACGAGCGTAATTCCTGCAATTGCATCACATGTAATTGTGCACACGCTACTCCACGCTAGCGAATTATTTACGTAATCAGTGGCGATAGCAAGCAGATATTTTTCGAAATGATCATACAGTAAGTTAACACCGGTGTATTGGTTTCACTTGTGAATATTACGTTTCTCTCGCTCCCTTCTCACTTTTTCCCATGTCACCGTCCACGCAACGAATAATGCGCGAATCCTGGCCAGTTGATTGTACACGCTTTCCGGGAAACGTTGGTGCGATGCGCCACGTTGTATGGTTAACAATGTTAAGTTTTATTAAAACGCGCGGTTTCAGACCGAAACGTGTCGGTGCACGATGCAATCACTCAGAGTGTCACGCATTGCATCGGAATTAGATGCGTTTGAAGGTGTGCCGTTGAAACATTACCTCGTTTTTTCTTTAGCTTCTCGTTCTCTCTCGTGTTTTTCCCTTTTTGAAGAGGGAATCTCATTTTAATTTTAAGCGCGAAAGGCGTAAGAGCGTGCAGAAAGAAGCGAATTATTAGAGCAAAACGAATACTAGGAAGATTCTCTCTCTCTCTCTTTCTAAAATTTACATTAATATAGTAATTTAAATTTAAGATTATTTGTAAAAGTTGTATTTTAAATACTGAGAAAGTTAATAGAGATTCATTCATTTATTCATTCATTAACTATTCTTTTTTTCATTCTAACAAGACCTCGAACTAATTATGTGAAAAATTAGGTTCCGGTGAAATTTTAATTTTTACATATAATGTAGCTTTTTTAATGTGGTGAACACAAGTCATCACAGACATAAGGCTCAATAATAAATATTTTGGAGTCCTTTTACGATTATTCATTGTACAAATTTTTATTCTAGTCATAACTTTAATAAGAACTGTACAATGTATCGTATACATACATATATATATATTATTCTTTTAATTTATTTATTAATTTATTTACTTTTACTTATTTCTTACTTAAAAAACTTTTATCATCTGGTCATTAATGTTGTTATAATTCAGTTATGTATTATGCTTAATTTGAGGAGAGAGAGAGATATAGTCTTAGAACGTGTAATAATATACTTTATTTTCTCTCGTTTCATTAAATCTGTAACTGCCATGAGCGATTAATGGACCTCTGGGTCAATACAAGAGGTTCACATACGTGTGATAGACACCCACGACTGATAGTCGTAGAGAGAAGGTAATCGTATTTGTCAGTTGTCGATTTATGCGATATTGAACGTATTGATGCCAGATTAATAGCGAGCGTTTCCCTTCTTTTAACAAACGGGAATGTAACGAGAGTTCGTGGCAAAAAGTAATTCATTTTGGATATTGCCATAGTTTCTGGGTTAACGCGCCATTAAATGAATATTATGTGGCATACTGCAGACTGTGCGATCGGTTAGCATTACTGTAATCGCAATATTAGACAAAAGGATTCCATGCGTGTCTCTCTCATCGATCTTTTATTTTTCCTTTTTGCGAGGTAAAAATATTCCGTAATTTTTTTCCCGCGAAGGATCTTTTTGTATCTCTTTTATATTTATACCTGTTTATCTCTCTTATACATATACCAGGAGTTTTATTTCGGCTTTTTCCTTCCATTTATCTCTGTCGTTACCTTTTACATAAGAAATTCGTCTTGTTTTACTATTTTAGGATTTTCTTTCTTTATTTCAACGTAAATGTCGCTCTCGGTATGGCCTGTCCGATTTATTTTCCAAGAAGTGATTTTATTGATATTGCTATTTACTTCATTGCTTTTTTTATTAATAATTTACAAACTTTTTTACTAATAAACATACATATATTTGCTTGACACCGTTGTATTCCTTAACGTCTGTCTTTTTCAGTTGAAAAAAAAATGTTATAATACAGTAGAACTTCGTTTATTTGAACACATTTAGGAACAAGACAGTTCCGATAACTGAATAGGTTAATAGCGTAGGATAATAGAGGTTTACTAAACTCTCCCCTCTACCAGTATATACATATTACTTCCGATAATAGAAGCTGACGTTCCCAGCAAATACAAAGCTACGTGTAATGTACTTGCTAGTTATAATTTCTCATTCAATAATGTAACTTAATCTAACGCACGTGTTGTGTTACAGTTTCATTTTTGGGTGGGAAATTAGACAGGAACATTACACGTAGTGTATAACTTGATATTTATTGCGTCAGCTGATATTCGAGCTCTTATTATCCAAACTATAATATCGTAGTCGTATAATAAGAGCTCACTTATGAGTTTAGATGTTTGTAACTGAGCTTGTATAGTGGAGTGTAGATAAACAGAGTTGTGTAGATACTGTATATAATTTTCATGAAAATTATAAGCAAGAAAGTTTAAGTTAAAGTTGGATTGCATATACCATACATAATGTGTTGCATTCGTGACAAAATAGTATAGCGTAGTATTGAAAGGGTATATTTATTATCATAAAACTTATAGTTTTATGGACTTTTTAGTTGCAAAGTAACATCAAGTTTCCAGTTTTGCTTCATTTGAAGTTTATCAGCTACATAAATAGTTAGTATTAATTTTCAAATTGACATTCAAATCTGATTATAGCCTTTTGACATTAGATCCCTTTGAAGATGACTACGCTTTCGAAATTTAATACTTTCAAACTACATTCACAAACTCAGAAATACCAAGAATCTCTTAAAACAAAATTTCACTATAATCAGATTACTTTTTGATATTTGAATTTTAGAAGGCTAGAATTGAATTCAACAACTCGAATCCTTTAGAAAGCAAGATCTTTCATAAGTTACTTTATTAGAAAGCTCCAATCCTCACAAGGTTAATAACGTCTTTGGAGGTCTTCTAGCCTACATGAACAAACGTGTTTCTCCTTCTCTCCCTTTCGACGTGTACATCCTTAACGCTTATGTCACGAGGTAGGAAATACGGGCGGAAGTGAGCATAACGGCATCAAGAGGAAAAAGGGATTCGAAGCCGTGCATGGTTGTATATTCTCGTTTTAGACGCTTTGTATATTCCCGAACACCACAAATTCGTCACGGTCGTTGCACTTTGCGACTCTACGTCCCTGTGGTGTCTTTCGACAGACGGAGAACGAGAGAGACGTCGACCGTGCGCGAACGAAATCTACGAACCGAGGAGATTTTACGCTTCGATGTTTAGAAACGTACACATATTTAGACTGCACTACAAGGGGGATTTGTTGGTGCACTCGCACGATCCGGGAGCGCTGGCACGTGCCCGCGAATGTATACACGAGCGTCTGGTGTGCACATGGCCGTGTACGTGCACCACGTACTTGACCGGGTCAAACATCGGTGCGGTAGCTCGCAGTCATGATGGACTAATGAGAAAATTTCGAACGGCCACACAGGCACTTATCTAGTTATCTTGTGTCCCTGCCTACACCGGCGTCTGAAATTGTACGTCGAATATAAAAGATAATGGCATTAAACAGGGTGTCCCACTTGTGTTTGATATTTTTTAATGGTAGATTCTTTGATCTAAATTTACTTGATGGTTTTGTAGCGAAAATTTTACTGATTATTATTTGTTGCATAGTCATGTAATAACATATGTGTGATACGTGTAAAAACTTTTTAGAGCGAGATGATAAATTATCGTAGATAGGCAATATGTTTCAAGTAAAAACACTGAGTAAGTCATCTGGATGCTTATTCAGCTTTTTTCCATGTATTTTATTTTCATTTTATAAAGATAAAAAGTTTTATACATTATTTGATGTGTAAAAATATTTAGCATTTTTCGTTTTATCTTTTGCTAATTGTAAAAGCAGGTAATATGGAGCACACATTTTTAAATTAACATTACTCCGATATAAATATATTATTAAGACTTAATTTATGCAGACCTCTTTACAATGGTACATAGAAAATAAAATAACATTATTGCACATTGATAATAAAAAATTAAGTTTTAAAACACTAAATTATGAATGATTAATAATAACTAAATAAAAACTACTAATATATTTTTTATAAAAAAATAAGCGTTATATTATATAATATAAATGTTCTATGATTTTATTCTGTTCTTAAAGTATTTCATACCACCTGCACATATACCTAATATTAATATGACAAACCAAATCTTTCCGTATCAATAAAGAAGAATCAAAATTAAACAGCATAATTATTTATACAATATTATTGAAAGAGTATAGAATATAAACGTTAAAGAATTTACTTTGAGCCTGTGGGAAGATAAAACTGTGATATCTCCAGGAGTATTAGAAATAAATAAATATTTATATTAAAGAAAATCGTCGAAAATCGAGTTCGTTATTTGTTCACACATTTGGTAATCATTATAATAATTTCCAGTGATTACTAGAATGCTTTCTTTACAATAAGCATCTATTCTACTTAGTAGTTTTATTACCTGCTTTTACTTTTCAATTTGTTTCTATTTTTTTGTAAAATAAACTTCTCTCGGATGTGAAGATCACAATGAAACTCTTTCAGGCGTTCTTAAGAGGAGAACGGTGCGCAGCAAACCAGCATGGAATCACAGGAGGGAGTCTTCGGTAGCAATATCTCGGAAACGGACGTGCGGCACAATCGGGATCGATTTAAGGGTGACGAAAAAGAAGCGAACGCAGAAAACGTTAGAGTTCTGTTGGTTGACAAAGTTACTGTCGAAAAAATCGTTTTAGAATCTTCGAATGGATCGCGAGAAGTATTGCTAACGAAAAACGAGTCTTCGAGAAAACTTTCTCTGAGTTCGGAGACGAGGTCGAATGTTGTCAAATGTGTGAAAAACGAGCGACAGAAATCAGCGAATAACGATAGATTTCGAGTCTCGGAAAACATATCAAAATTAAAAGATACTATTCCTAAGACTATCGTGTCGGGCAGCCAATCTAAACTTCCTGTTCCTAAGAGTCGAAAAAACAACGTTGTAGGTTCGAGCGAAGAGTCCAGGATCAAGCTGATTAAGTTCGCTAAAATCCCATCAATTGATAGTATCGTGATCGAAGGTTTGAATTCGGCGAGTGCGGTTGTAAAAAAAAACAAGGTGTCACCGAGGGTCCCGGAGAAATCTGTAACTAGAAATGAGCAGAACTCATTTTTGATAGCGACTTCGGTTTCCCCCGCGAAAGCAAAAGCTTTAGAAGATTTATCGTCGAAAGGGGAAAAAGTTGTTGACCAGATAGTGACTGAGGTTAAGCAAGAGCAAGTTGAACAAGAACTTTTAGAGACGAAAGACGTAGCGGGCGATAAAAAAGGTGACGGTAGTATAAGTTCCGCCGGAATCGATAAACACAATGAGACGTCTGAGGCTACAAACGTGAATTGCAAATGTGGATCAGATGAGATTAAGAAGCAAGACGACGTTGAAAGCCGTGAAGGAGACGCTAGAATTGACAGAGACGTGCGGGATCGTCTGGAGAAGAGTCAAGCGACTATCGATGATCTTCAAAAAAATCTGAGCACCAAGATTCACGCCAGTACCGCGCAGAGCTACAAGGAGAAGCTGCTGGGTCTTCAATCGAATTATATTCTGAAGCCTCCGATTATCTCGGAGTCGAACTGCAGCGAGAGATTAAGTTCCGGATTCGACAAGGATTTTCTCGAGAGGCATAACCTGGATAAGCGGCTGAAGATTGAAGAGAAGAGGCTGTTGGAAACCGATCTCGATTACACGTCCGACAACGACAGAACTAGCGAAACCGACGAGCGACCGTCGAGTAAAATCGACGTGAAACGAAAATACAGCGCGAGAGTGACAGAGGTGGAAAAAAGGTGGTCCGGGGATTTTCTGGATAATCGTTTGCAACGAAACTCCTCGGAATCTTCCAAATCGTCTTACATTGAAGAGTTCGACAGCGTGTCTTCACGTGAAAGTATCGTCGAGGATCGCAACGCCCAATTGCTCTTCGACCGGAAGCATCCGGAAGCAAAGTTCACGGAGAGGCGAACGTCGATTGACGAGTCGAAGAGACGAACTTCGGAGGAGATACTTGAGAATAGTACTGTGAGCACCGTCGACTCTGATTCGTGTCTGGAGGACAGAATTAAGGCAGTCGATGAAGATATCGCCCAGGTGGCGAATGGAGAGAACGAGGTACAGACGGATGAAAATGACGATATCGGTGGATCTGATCCAGCTTATGACGGCGAGGAAGATGAAGATTGCATTCAATGGAATGAAGAAGTAAAGAGAGCCGATACAATTCTCACGACAACGGCGATAATTCACGAAGATCTAAGTTTAAAGAAAGAAAATATTAGAAGTGACGTAAATGACGTTATTAACGATCCAAATTCGAACGAAGTGAAGAATAACTGCAAAAAGAATATCGAGGAAGCAAGAAACGAGATACTTCTTACCGATGAGAAGAATATTTTAATCGAAAAGAGAAACAATAAATCTTCTAATTCTTTTACGGTGGTTGATTTGAAGGAATCCATTGACCCGACGACCTTTGTCGTCCGAAGTCATCGCGGTAGGGACGGTTACGCAAATCTTATAAAAGAATTTACGATGGAGGCGGGATCGTCCAAGGTGAAGAAAGAGGAGAAGCAAAAGAAGAAGCTCGGCTTTCGGCGTCTCTTACCGGCTATCTTCTCCCCGAAGGATTCTCGAAAGGATTATAAGAAGAAGGAGCAGAAGGAGCGAAGGAGATATGATGAGCGACATTTCGCTCGTTATCAGCAGAATGGAAATTACACGAGGTCGCCGGATACGATGAACCTGAACGAGGACATCAAGAGAAATGTCAAACTGGATAATAGCTTAAACGGTTCCATCATTGAGGAGAGATTGGACGAGATCAAGCGTGAATTGTTTCCTGAACAGGGGCCAATCACCAGTACGCCTGATCACTTTCTGCAGACGGACGATACGCGACTTCTTCGCGAGAGAACCAGAGGCCCAAGATCGTACACCGCTAACTCCAGTCTCAGCTCGATTGCGCCGGACGAGAGATGGCTGGAGCGAAGCGGACAGTTCGGCATCTCGCCCGATATTAGGAAATACGAGCAGAGGCAGAGACGCGAGCAGCATCAGGACAGCCGGCGATACGGCCATTTGGAGCGCAAGCACAGTCTGCAAGAATCGAATCAAGACGCGCGTACTTACCTCTTTCAGAGGAATCACGGCGCTTCCGGTCGAATCTCGGCACCGCCTGGTGAACGGTACTACATACGGTCACGAGCTATTCATCCTGTCGATAGGCCGCTACCCGAGATTCCGCAATCGCGGCTCGAGCTGTCGAATTACGAAAATTACCAGGACGACGTTAATCAGTTGCGTGAAAATCTTAGTAGTTTGGACGTGACCGACAACGTAAGTTATCGGAGTCAATCCGGGCTTTACCAGAATGACAGGAACCTCGAGGCGAGTCTGATACACAGTCCACCGCAGTCGGTTCCCGCGCAAGTTAAAATTACTCGACAACCGATCGTAAATCAAAATCAGAGAGCGCCGTTGGTCGGGAGAACCCCGAAGTATCCGTCGTCTGGTTCCAGCCAGAAGTCCGGTGATTATGCCGACTCAAGTTGTACACCTAACTCGAGTCAGAAGAGCGAGTTCTCGCCTTCCAGTTCGAAAAGCGGTGAGTATTACTTGAACTCGCCCCGTGCTCTTCGAAGATGCGCATGATAGGATTTATGAAAACGAAGGTCAAACCGTTTCTCAGTCATCCAATAACTACATTGGAGAACATCTTTATGATGAGACTCCGTCGTCACCGTGTCATGACGAACATTTTGCGGAAGTATCGAATTGTACAGCGCAGAATTCGCCGGAGAAAAAAGATGACTTGATCTTTGAACAAAAATGTTCACCGAATCAACAATCGCCCTCGAAGAATTGTTCTTTCCAATATTGCGAGGATAACGAAAATACACGAACGGAATCGAAACGAGAAACCGAGAAATTGCAGGAAGATTGCTTGAAGAGTTACGAGACTACTGATATAAGTTTGAAGAGCGACTCATTAGCGTGCAATTCAGCTGAGAGGTCGTCCATTCAGAACGTATCACTGTCGAAACCTAGCGTGATAGTAGCAACATCTCCGGTGGGATCTCGAGCCAGAAGGTCACAACCCGACGATCAAATTTTGATAGCTTCGCCCAAGCGAGATACCATCTGTCAGTCTCGAATTTCTCGGCCGTCAAACGAAGTTAGACTCTGCGACGCGGAATCGCCCGTTCCCATAGCGGATTCGCGCGGTATTTCTAGCATCGTACCAATCGAAGTGCGAAATCAGTACGGTGGTCAGATTTCCCCCGCTACAGAAATGAGGAGGTCTATGGGACAAAGGAGTGCATTGTCCTGTGGCTTCGCGAAGAGTATCTCGCGCCCCGAGCCAATTTATGGACACCGCGGACAGCTGAGTCCTTCTCGCAGCAACGCGGTGGTTTCAGAGACGAGGGAAGGACACGAGAGTGATCAGCTGCCGCCACCCGATCCATACGGTTCGACTAAACCGTGCCGTGACGTCGACGAGAAAATAGCTCGGGTTCAAGGTCGTAATTCGATGTCGCAAAGTCCACAGTCATGCGTCTCGGAGACCAAACAAGTGCTAAACGAATCGGGGAGAAAAGTGGCACGATCTCCGATACGCGAACCGTCGAACGCAACTCAAGATATTTGTCAACAACGGCGACCCGATGCCATTCAGCAACAACAGGCTCCGCTCACGGCAGCATTAACGTTGGAAGGTCGGCAGTCGTCGCCGACTGCGAGTCAGGATAAGATGTACGTAAGCGCGAATTCGCTTCAGCGCGAGCCGATTTACGAGCAACGCCAACGACAGCATCAACCGCAACAACCGAGACAAGGTCAAGAGCTATATGCTCAACGAATTACGGATGTGACGTGCGGGCAGAATCATCCTACTTGTGGATTATTGTCGCCCTCGAAACAAGAGACCAGGCAGCACTTGGAAGCATTTTACTGGCAGCAAAAGGCGTTAGAAGCACACCGGAAGTCGGCCGTTTCGTCGGCAAACTCCGGTCCGAAGCAGATCGCGCCGAAGATCGACTTGCCAGAGATGAGAGAGGCAGTGTATTGGCAGCAATTGAAAAGACTGGACGAGGAGCAGCAGCGACGGATCTACGAGCAAAATCTGATGGAGGATGGGCTGTACGAAACGCATCACAAGGCGAGAGATGGAAGTCCTATGATATCACCTGCGTTGTCGAATCAAACGTTCAATTCTAACGCGCTCGGTTCCGTTATTCATAAGGATGGATCTTACTGGAACAATGTTCAGCAACGTCTCAAGGTGAGCCCGACCGGGAAACCGCTGTTAATGCAAGTTCAAAAAGGCCAGAATCAACCGGTGCTGATAGTCAGGCCGCAACAGGCGCTGCGGGATCGTCAGGAATTGTCGATGAAGGCCATAAATCCACGTGATCTCGCGGGATACGATGCGCAAAGATCGAAGAGCGCTTCCCCGCATTTCCATAGAGGCGATATCGAACGTACCAGTCTTCACGTGACGTGCCGAAAATCTGTCGCGGATGGAAGAACTGGCACGGCGTCTCCGGCGAGGAAGCCAGAAGTCGGGGTTTACGAGGAAGACGGCACCGACAGCGACGTCAGACCTCGACCGCATCCTATATTTAAGAGAGGAAGCTTGATAGGAGGTGAGTCCGTTGAGTACGGGAGTACCGGTCCCAAGCGGGTCAGTTTCTCTAATCAACCGAACGCTGGACCGGATTTAGCGGCTGGCAACTGGCCGACCAAACGTGGAACGGCACCCGAGCCGCCCACCAGGCGACACAGGAACGAGGACAGCACCTCGGACACCGATTCGGTATTCTTGCATCAAGATCGACACGACAGAACTCAGGACGTTTCGTACATCGCCCGCACTGTGGGCCCGTCTCCGAGGTGTCGTTCAGATGGCAGTTGCTCAGAGCAGGAGTACGACGCTAACAAACCTCTGCCTCCTCTGCCTAAGGACTCCTTGATAATCTCTCGCCGTGGAAACAATGCCAGGAATTACGCCTGTAACGACGCCCGATGGAACAGTGAGGAGCAACGCGGCTGTCGGCGAAAGCAGAATGGTGAGTCAGATCTTGATTTATTTTATACGAACGAAGAAGGCGCGCGGGCGTACGCTGCGCGTTATATCAATCCATATTGTACGTATTAAAATTAGATCTGGTTAATTTGTTGCGAAAATTTTGACATTTGAACTTTAAAGATTTGTAGCTTTGGCATTAAAATCTTCGAAGAATTAAAATTATTAATTTAATATAACTAATAATTTTGATATGTCGTTCGGGCATTATCAAAATTTGTGCCAAAGCCGCGATTTAGGATGAAAGTTATTTATTTCATTTTACAATTACATTATTTTACGATAATGAGAACATTAATTTTAGTAATATTAAAATTTTGAAAAATCTAGAACAAAAGCCGCAAATGAGTAATTTGCGTAACGCCAATTAAATTTTTTTTTCAAGCTACAATAATTCGTTCAGTCATGTTCAGTCACGAACTCTAACGTTGAGATGAGAGAAGGATCGTTTGCATTTATTCGTTCTGCTGAATCGGCGGGAAGTCGCGAGAATAAGCGCGGATGCTTTTTCATCAAATAATCCCGAGTGCAAAGGTGCTTTGTAGCTCGTAATTCGGTGTAGACGATATGCACGCACAGAACACGACTGTATGATGGTGCATTCGAATGAGCCTCTTAAGACGCGAAGACGGGTGCATCGCGTTGAGGCACGTTCGTACCGACAGAAGGGGGGATGGGAGAAACGTTGCTCCCTTCATTGTACTTTTTCAAGTCTGTAGATAGTAGGGTACTAATAGACTCGGGGGTCTTATGTGGATTTGCCGTTTTCCGTGGAATTGCCGCGGGATCTCTCTTTCGCATATAAATGTATATAAATATACCCGATTTTGATCTCGCGATTACTTAAACTCCTTCTCCCGCTTGCTTGTTTAACTATTTAGTCGATCTCTTATTAAGTCGTTTGAAGTTATGCAAGCAGCGCGTGGTAAACCAAAGATAACTTCATTGGCTGGCTGAATTTTAAGATTAACCGCGATGCGGTTACTTCGTCACTTGAAACGACGTTTGATCCCTCGTCACTACGCAAATGCGCTTTTGGTTTCTAACACTTTCTTTATTCCATGAACTTACATCGCTTTTCAAAGGCCGCATTTTAATATATCTAGTGCTATCATGTTCCTTCTCGTTTCTTGTTCGAAAACTCATTTACATTTATTTTTGTTTAAGAAACAGAATATTAAATTGTGTGATGCTGTTCATAGAGTTTGTCGTAAATAATTGCTCCGTTTTGAATCTTTAATTAAATTACATTGTTTTTTTTTCAAAGAGTGCAATTTATATATATATATACATATTTATGTACATTCATTGTATATTTTATATTTTTATATTTATATTCCTTAAAATAATTTTTTTATCTTATTAAGGAGCGATGTATCTTTCGGACTTCAGGTTAAAACTAAATAAAGTTGTAATAAAAATAAGCAGGCTCATATAAAGATAATTGCAAAAATAATTTTAAAAATATATATTGTTTAAATAGTGAGCGGCAAAATAAAGGAAACAGAAGATATTTTTCTGTTGCTATATTAGATCGAAACCCTTTTGAAATACAGTTCACAGTGTGTTTTTCTCTTTTAATTTTTATTTGGAGAGAAATGTTGCGCGTATATCAATGTCTGACGTAATTTCAGACATTTGATAAAGTATAAGAGTAATATTATCTTAGACTATTAGTGGGCAGAATCACGCCTCTAGATGATAGATCTTTCCGCACGGCGAACAGGGCAATTAATCGCTCGTTTAGGCTGCAGTAAATAAGGTCACTGACATTGTATCCCGGTAAACTGC
>NW_017256696.1:3449232-3487541 GCF_001594055.1 Mycetomoellerius zeteki | reverse complement strand
ACACGGAAGAGAGCTTCGTTGCAAAACACGTTGTCGATAATAATGTTTCATCGCACGAGACGTATAATGTTACAGTTATGTTGAGATAAATTACAAGTTTGTTCTACGTGAACATTCTACGTGAAATAATCTTTTTTTTTTTAAATTCTAGTTTTCACAGTTTCTAATTGTTTTATGTGATCGTATTTATTTGAAATTTAATACAAAATGTATTTTTAACACAATGTAACATATTATATTACATATATGAATATTTGTGCTCTCTTAATTAATTAATAATTTGTAAAAACATAATTTGTCCATGTGTCTAAATTGTCTGATAAATTTTAAAATAGCTGCATACAGTTGTTGCCCCGAGAGTATCTTTTACTTCGTAAATGAGGGCACTGGAGAAGAAAAATAGCTGCATAAGAAAACAAAATGTTGCAAAATATGAGAGACTCAGTCTCTATTTATTTCAACCCCAATCTCGAGCACCTTTACGGTCATTTATGTAAGATCCACAACGTTGCCTTGTTTGCATTGCATTATAATTTTATAGAGAATTTTATATTCGAGAATCGTACAGCTTCAATTAACCGGGCGGGTTCAACGCTCTTTTCATTAGCTCACCATCAAATAATAGGCAGAAGAGATCAGGGGCGATGATTGAGTTCTTTTAGCATTCTTTCCCTTTATTCTCAATCCACACACTGACGTTAGTTTCGCTCTCCGAGACGAAGCGGCGAAAAATCGGGGATCAAAAGACGACAGGCGAGGACATTATCCTTCCTTTAATGCCACTTGAACGCCGAACTGGCGCACAAGCGATTTCCGGGGACAAAAGAATTCTTGATGGGGAAGTGGAATAATAGTTTGCCGAATTTCCACGCTCGCGTTGCACGGCGCAATATCTATGCAGATTAACCGACCCGCAGATGCAGATTTGAATGTTCGATGTTTGGAATTGAGAGTCATGCCAACGCATCCCAGCCTCATAACGGAGGCAAAACAACGATCTGGCTGTCTGGCGTGCTAGTTTTATTCCCCTCATTAATTACGTCATTATGTGTGCACATATCCATGCTTACAATAGGTAATTGATCTCGCAAAAATGAAATTAACCTTTGCGTAATATTTCTATTATGCCCGTTTCTATTAGTGACTAACCTTAATCTCAGTTTTTTAATCTAATCTAACTTTCAGAACTGGAAAAAAGATGAAGAGCTAGTTAAATCGTGATTAAAATAAAACTACATTGGTAGAAACGGACATTAGTCGGACTAACGATTAAACGATACAACGTATTGTCACGGGACTATTCTTAATAGGTTTATATTGACATATAGAATTGAAATGACACTTGCTAAAAGAAAAAACAATCGGGACAATTGTTATATTATTTATTTTTTCCTTGAATTATTGACATGTTTCATAGATTGACGCGAAAGTTTCCGTTCCAGCTGTGATACTATCCAGCGAGTTTGACAGTTAGATTTCAATATATAATCTGATATATATTGATTCAATTAAGTATAGTTTTGATTTTTTTTAGAAATTATTCAAAATGAGGATATTTAAAAAAACATTTGAATATTTAGTTAGAAAAAACCGTTTAATTATAACGAAATGTTCAATTAAATAAATAATAAAGAAGCGCCAAATGTGATCGAGGCTAGCTCTTAGTGCCCAATAAAAACTTCTATGTGAATCTTTTATAATCAAAAAATACTTTTCTTCTGACATAGAAAGTTTACTAGTATTTCTTTATTCAAAAATTCAAAAGAATCGTAGTTCAAGCACGAAAATATCTTCCGTGAAATTGTTTTTCAATATATTGTTTCCCTCCATTTATTCTTGTTTCATTTTCCCGCGTACCGCTTCATCCCTTCGCGGGCTCGCATTGCAATCGCGAGTTCGCCAGTGTACTCCATCCGGCGAGGAATTACGCCCTTCCGTTGCGCGGTGCGTGTCACCGGCTGCGTACGTACATCCGGGGTGCGGGGAGGAGGTCGCTGGAGATCGTCGAGGGAACGGTCGAATGTTTTCTATCCGGTCAGTACTGTTCGGAATAGAGAGAATGCGGGTCTAGAGGTGGGCGTTCAGGATCGATTCCCGACTCCATTCCCGTGACGTCACTCGAAGGGAAGATAGAAGGAGAAAGGAAGACGCCGGGAAGGGTAGTAAGTGAAAGGGACGGGGGATGGTGTAGCCGGGACTTTCCGGGCGTCCCAGCGACGTATCGTTTTCCTCTCTGATGGTGCTGCCACTGCTGTTGCTGCTGCAGGTGCACCGACGTGTGAAACGACGTGTAGCCGGCACATAGTGGTCGTAGTGGTGGTGGTGGTGGTGGTGGTTTATATCCCATCGTTTCTCACCCTCACCCCTCCCGCATGCGAGCGTCTTTTTCGAAAAGTACTGATCGATCGCGACCTTCGTCGCGTCGAGAGTCGTCGCGGACGGGAAGTATACGCGCTACTCGTCTCGTAAGCAAGCGTGGTGACACAGTCTCCGGCTGATATATC
The DNA here is from genome assembly GCF_001594055.1 of Mycetomoellerius zeteki. NCBI lineage: Eukaryota > Metazoa > Arthropoda > Insecta > Hymenoptera > Formicidae > Mycetomoellerius > Mycetomoellerius zeteki. The sequence continues at coordinate 3,485,037 of NW_017256696.1, read as the reverse complement.
TTGAGGGAGGAAACCGCCGGGTTCCCCGAGAGTACAACCCTCGCCGGGTGGTAGTGGTGGTGCTAGTGCTGCTGTCGCCGCCGCAGCCGCTACGTCCTGCATCCCGTTACCGCGTCCCGTGAAACAACGTGTAGGTGGTGGTCGTAGTTGGTCGTGGTGGTGTATCTCGTCTTTCAAGTTCGTCCCCCCTTTGAACGTCGGCGGACCACCGACCGTGATACTCGCAAACGTAAGGGACCGCTGCCCGGATCCGTCGTCATCGTCGACGTCATCGCTCAATCGTGACGATAACCGGTAAAATGTTGTGCCGACCATCTTGATTGTGGTCCCGTTGCGGCACAGTGCGGAGCAACGTGCGGCTCGATTTCTGCTCTCTGCTTTCCGATCGTTACTATCAATTTCTTTGACACGGGGAAGGTCACTCGATACACGGTACTTTGTGCTCATTCATTAGGTCGGGGATTGTTAAGGTGCGAACGAAGGTGCGGGCAATACCCGTCGTCTTCTGTGACAATCGTATTTGCGTCGTATCGATTGATAGTTTCGAATATCCTTGGAAGAAAATGGAGAACGGGACGTCGCCGGTAGTGGCCGATGCAGACAGCAATATGGTGAACTGCCGGGTGCCTTGACCTCGGTGCGGTCGCCGTCCGCATGTGGAATAGCATGTAGCGGCTATCTTCGACTTACGTTCTCTCTGTTTGATATAATCCTTTGGAAAGTTTTCGATATCTATGAATGGTACAGTTATGTATAGAGGGTACATTGTTATCGATGAAATAATCTCTTATAATCATGACGCTATTATATCGGCACGAACGTGTTATAACATTTGCACGTAATTATCTTTTGTATCTCTCTTTTGTGATTTTAATCTCAGATGTTTGATGAAGTTGTAGTAATCAGTAATTACCAACAGTATGATTCCTTGATAGAGATAGATGAGGCATTAATAGATTTCAATTTTTTAATTATTTATATAAAATATAAAAAATCAAATTACATGCTAATAAAGTGTTTGGTATTTTTTACTATAATGCATAGTAAAATAATTATAGTTAGGAACTTCATAATATATAATATTTTATTATAAATTATCATTGCTACAATGTAATAATGATTATATTTATAATTTATAAAGTTATAGAACTCAAAATATGGAGTTATAAGAAAAAAATTATAGAATTATAAAATTATTAACATTATAGCGACAATAACTATAAAAATAATTTTTTATAGTCGTTTTCGAGGACAGTCATATAGTTTTTTAATATATAGAACTATAAATATAATTATTATTATATTTGTAGTTATATTTACAACATGATAGCGTAATAATTATAAAAATAGAAGTTCTAAACTATATATATATATATGAATATTTTATCATGCAATATATTATAGTCACAAATACTACGCTAAATACTTCTTTCATTGCACACATTCTTTTTTGAGTAAAATTCTTGTAATAACTATAAGCATTTGATATATAAAAAATAAAGTTTAAAATTAGATAATAGAATACATGTATATATTTACCAATGTAAATATGTAGCAATAATTAAAAAATTAATTCTTTTGGCATACGTTCAACCCATTGTTTTAATGTAAATTATAAATAGAGAAAATATATATACAGGAATCAGGTAGAGATAACGATTTATTATTATATATCAAGGGATATTATTTCTCGAGCAATGATAATGGAAACCATAATTCATCTTATTCTTCACAGACAGGGTATGAAAAATAAGAAAGTGACAACTCATTTTCCAAGTAAGTTTTGTCTTTAGACAATATAAAAGATATACTTAATGGCCGCGTGAAAAAGAAAGTAAAGAAGTTGAGTAGAGAAGAATAAAGACATTGATTTATTATTATCATTATAATAGAAAAATAAAAAAATTATTATTTTGTGTATTATTCGTACCAATGCTAATCTATCTCTGAATTTCTCACTTACCATTTTGCAAAGCAATGAAATTTAATGGTGCATTATCAAAGTATAAGATCTTACTGTAATATATAAATTAATTTCTTTGAGTCTTTTTCTCTAAATTCTAAATGTTAAAAGCTAAACGGTGATTAATTGTGTCACTTTATTCGACTTTAATTATGTCGAACGTTATCTCCATTTTCTTTTACTTAGGAAGTAAATTAAGGAGTTTAATGATGATCCTTTTAACGTTTACGAAGCGTAACTTGAAAGCTCAGTCACAGCCAATTTGTTTGTTGGAATTTTCCCAAAAGCCGTACATGGACGCGCTTGAAATCCGCGTAACTGGATACTAGGTTTAATTTGATCATAGAGTAAGTTTTCGTAGGTAGCCTATAAATCAAGATCAACGAATCAAAGCAAAGTGGTTTCGATGAGAGATAAATGGCCAAAGGTGTATTGCCAATAGAATGATTCGGGAATCTCTTTGCCGCGGCCTTCGTTCGTTTATTCGTTCGTTCGGTGATGTCGAGGTACCGAAAGGCAATAACTGCGCGAGCTGGAATAGCAGTTCATTTGTCCGCACGCGAGCCAGCAATCATTTTGATTCGCGAGTCTAATTAATTATAAAGGAAGTAAAAGATCCAATTAGTCTCGTTAATTAACCGGCACGCAGCATCGAGTCCCTCATTCATTTTTCGGAGACCGTCGATTTGCGTCACATTTAATATCAAGGTGAGTTTCTTCGGAGGTGTGGCGTCAATAACGGTTGTCCCTTATTCTAAAGCCATTCAGACTTCAGTCGATATTCCTTGCTTCCATGATATTGAATGACTAGTACGATTATCGTTTTCGGGAAGCAGGATGGCATGAATTTCTGTTAAACAACCGCGTTCATAAAGGCCAGTCCGTTAAATTTTCTGGTTTGCGCTCTTCAATTTGATCCACTTGGATTGGTAAAAGGATTGGTTCACAATGAGTGAAATTTCCGTCAAAGTGAGTTCTGTTACATAGCAAATAATGTTACATGAATTAGTTTGAAATTATGCTTCATGTAATGTTATTTTAGTTCGTGTGTGTATATTACTGTTTAATGGGAATACCTATTAATTAATTTTAACCTTCTATCTTATCGCGATCGCGTTAAACAATGAATTTGATGATTGCATCACAAAGTTTATGTTTGGGTGATGGAATTAGTAGTAGGGTAACGTGATCACTCACATCTATGGGCGTATCCAGGATTTTTTTGGGGGGAGGAGGTTTATCAATTCTGTTATCATGTAAACAGCAATTTTTTGCGTTAATGAATTTTTTTGGATATTTTAAAACTTAGAATATCTCTTTTTTGTTTCTGATTTTTTGAGTGGAAAAATATTAGGTTTAAATCATAACTTTTATTTTTTTTTCTCGAAGAAAATAAAGATAAAATATAGTTGTTAAAAACGAAATGTGTAGTTATGAATAGAATACTCATTAATATCAGAGCATTTTCTTTTTTTCGGCTCAAGAACTTTGCGAAAATTTTCCGAATACTGTTAATACTCTAACTAACGACAGTTTTAGAAATCTTTTGATTGACGGGAAGAAAAAATGTTTTATATGACAAAAAAAGTAAAGTTATATTCTTTTATAATTATAATGAAAATGAGAAAATGGATATAAATTTTGATGGGGTTTGAATTCCCCAAACTCTCCTGGCCTTGGATACGTCCGTGCTCATCCCGTTAAAAACTCTATATTTTTTAAGTCAATACATTTCATCGATCAATTTCACCTATCATTTAATTAATTCTGTCATTTAATGTATCATTTAATTTAGCACAGTCGATACCGTTCCGTAAGTAATGGCCGCAATAACGCAGAAGGGAAAAGAAGTGTAAAAGTGAAAAATGCTTGAGGTTTCGCTGGGATTGCATCATGAAGCTAGATGCTCTTTTAATATTGAGCGATGATAAATGACGTCTAATTAACACAGTCGATGCCCTTGGCAAATTGTGATAGAATGACGCAGGAAAGTTCGTAGACGGCAATAAAAATCATAAATCCTGGACGGAGCTTACAGTAGTCGGAGAAGTAGACGTTATTTCCATCGCGTTTTTGGCGTATTATCCATCATCCTTCACAAACATCTACGTTTCCGTTTCGGAACGTCAGAAAGCGAGCGAAGGGATAAACGAAGTTATCTTACGATGTGATGCCTTTGCTACGAAAAACTATCATTCCTTTGACCAGTTGATCCGGTTCGTAAGCATCCTCGAGCCGTTTTGCAAAACATTCGGTGATTGGAAGATGGCAAAGTCAATAGCGCCGAGACGCCGTGGTGCCAATCGCGATTTCCTCCCTAAATTGGCCATCGTGATATGATCGGATCTAATATGGAGCTGCGTTCCGTGTAATTCGGCTACTATATACCATGGAATTTTCGTTTTCCACAATGGCTCCTCCATTGGTTAGCATTGTTGATGAAATTTCTTCCATTTCGAATGTTGCTATTTTGTCTCTTCGAGGAATTCAGATGAATACAGCCAGCAAGCGATCCTCGATTTTTTCGGCTTTTCTCGCTTTTCAGCAATTTTCAAAATTATGTAGTGGGTAGATTAGAAATGGTATCGCTCGGTAACGAAGTTAAAGATGATTCAATCGCATTGTTTGATTAGAGATTGCTTTATTGTTAGTAGAATCGCATGCTTGTAACTGACGAGAATCCGCCAATCTGGATTGAGAAAGTGCTTGAAAATATTCTTAATGGCCATCGTTATGAAAAGATATCCATTAAATATAATCAGCGATTAATTTTTTATTGATAGACTAAAGACATTAATTGATATCTACATATAATTATAAATTCAAAATATTTGATACATTTGAGTCAGGCATGGTAATATTTTTACACTCATAATCAGAGAGAAAGAGACAATAATAGGAACTATAAAAGTGTTAATTATACAAGTTTTATATGTAGAGTTTATTTATATATAGAGTTGAATAAATTATTTTATAATTATAATTATAAAATAGTTTACTTAATTATATGTAACATTAATTTACTCAACTATTATTGCAATAAGATAATTATTCAATTGTATATATTAATTCCATATGTAAAACTTGTTTAACTATCATCTTTATAGTTACTATCACTTTGTTTTTTCTGAATGAATGAGTATAATTAGGGAATATTTTTTATAATCACTGAATGTATATACGTTTCCAAATTTAATATCATATGTATAATATATTTGTTCCATTTATTACTGGGACATCCTCTCAGTAACTGTGGTCTACAAAAAGATAAGAATTTTTCGCACTTTCGTGATTAGGGCGCGACACAGTTCCAGGTAAGACTTGACAGCTTAATAGCTTGGATTAAGTCGCGTTTGCGAGGCATTTTCGCGGTCTCGCCGGCGAATTCGCGCGACGATAGAGGCGGAACGCATCCCGATCGTCGATGATGGACGACGCTACGAGACGGCGAGATCGCGCGGCGGTGCGACGTGCGTCCGTCGTTATTATGCATCCGCAGCATCAAACGATGCGTCCCGCGTGGCTACGTGCCAGTTGCGGTTTGTGAATGTGCGCGGTGCGTACAGCCGCGCGACAAACGCCCGCGCCGTTTTCGCGCCCGATGACGCTACCCTCGAGACGCTGAGAAGGAAGCTGCGGAAAATGTTGATTGGACGCTGGAAGAGCAAGGACAAGAGCTCGAGCAAGAGCTCGTCCAGCAGCGGCGCTGGCAAGAAGAAGCGCAAGTTCGGCAGAGAAGGTAAGAACCGACGACGTTGGCGGTCGCTGGCCCTTCCAATCTAACGTATTACAGATTACTAAAAATGAAGAAATTTTTTCTGAATCTCAAAGAGACGGTAAAAGCATATTTTTCAACTTTTTTAATTTTTAATTTTTAATTTTGCTTCGATAAATTTTTAATTAAAAATGTTTAATTAATTAAGAATTTGTAACAAAACAAATTTTCGATAAATGACTTTTTTAATATTTTCTCATTAACATTTTCGACGAAATATTGCTTGTTGGAAAATTTTTGAATGTAAATTAGAATTAAGTTCTTTACATGATAATCTAATGCCCATTTCTACCAAAGTAGATTAACTTTAATCTCTGTTCAACTTACTTCATCTTTTTTTAATTTTTAGGAGTAGTTAGTTAACTAAGATTAAAATTAAACTATACTGGTAGAAATGGACATAAGTGTCTATAATTTAAATGTTTCGAGTATTTTTAGCGAAATGTTGATAGCTCTGTTTGTTGCAACTTGTACCAGATCCACGTAAAAATGCTTGTAATTCATTTCTGCGGAACATAAACTGACGTAATATGAGAGCTTAGTTAAAACGGTGCTGCTTATCTTTTCCATGGCAAGACGTTCTTCAAGAAAGATAAAGTGGGTGATTTTTTCGTTGAAATAACGGAACTTATGTCAAGACAGCTGGCGTTCTTATTGCCAATTAAGCGCTTAATTGGCTTGCTTGCGTAATTTTAGATTAAAGTAGAAAATATATTTGTTAGTTGCTTATGTAATTCGCGGGAACTAAATGGTTTCCTTAACAATTCTTGACTTTCGTTAATGCAAATTTTAAATGCATCCGAATAAATTATTTTACGTAGAAATTAAAATCGTTAAAAAAACATGTAATTTAAATAATTTTCTGTTGCACGATCTTCCTTTTTTGATAAATGTTTGCCTTTTTCATTATAAATTCTGGAATTACTTAATTTTCTTCTTAATTTAGCTAGAGATTAACGTTGTCATTATGTTTAACATAGAACATCATGTTTTCTCAGTATTATCACTGAGATTGCTTGTCCATGCAATTTAAAATGGCGCGTTCTTTTTTTTCTTTCTCTTTATTATTCTTTCCTTGTCGTTTAAGGTAGAGTGAGGTAAAACGCTGTATGATTCACAAGGCAACTTTGCCTATCAGCTGTCTGCATGACTCTGCCGATATATCAACGATTATACGCTACGAACGTTAGAAAGCGCCGGTAACGGAGGCGACCATCGGGTGCTGACGACTTCATCGATTTTCGATAGGCGATTTCTCCCTGAAACGACAGGGTCGAGATCGTTCAGAGTCTGAGGAACACGGCGGTAGATGGGGGAGCCATTTCTCTCCGTGACCTGACATTAATTAAAAATCGGGCGAACGTCGTGTCTTTGATGGCAACTGAAAATCTGTCCTATCCTTTACGATCCCTCTTTATTTCTTTCGAAAACGTCGAAGGCAGATGGAATGTACTTTGCTTTCCTGCGAAAGCTCGGGAAAAGTTTCTTTCGCGAGATCGTAATGGTTTGTTTAGCGCGTGGGTATTTTTGCAAGGAACGAAGTTAATAAAAAAAATACAGATACGTGAACAATGTTAATTACATTCTTAACATTGTTTTTACCTACTATAATTTAAGATTCAAGCGCGAGAGAAGTTAATTTTAAGATTAAATGTACTTTTAAAAAAACAACATTGGGTAAATTCGTGCTTTTTAAAAAGATATTTTAAATACTTTCTTGGAAAGAATTTCTGATATCGAGACAAAAATATTCTTAACGTACTTAATCTTTATCGCAATTTTATGCAGTATAAAAATAAAAAAAACAATAAGATTTGATCCTTTGAATAAAATTAACTTATTGTTTTGAAACAAGAGTAATGCATATAAGTTTTTATTGTTATGTTTAAAATAAATTTTTACAAGATGTTATTATGCACGGTGTTTTGGCACGCCATAATATTTAACACGAAACTGATATCCAAAATCGTTTTATTCTAGATTTAAGGATTTTTTATTTAAAAGTAAAATATTTCTCTATTAACAACAAGTGTGATTGTCCCTATATTGATCCTATTTTGTGATAGATCGAATTTCTATGTTATGAGTATTCGTAAAATCTCATGTTAATTGATGAGATTGATCGGTGTGTTCCTAAATAAATTTCTATATCGCGTTGATAGAAAAATGGCACAACTAAATTAGACACTTTTCAGTCAAGTATTTTTTTAATTCTTTTTAAATTGGAACAACGTTTTAACTGGGATAGTGAATATGCATAACTCCACTCCATATTATACTTTCAGTTATAATGTATTCTTTATAACTATGTCATGAGTTATTAAAATTCGAACACCGCAACCCTGGTATTTAGGGGATTATGTAAATTTTATTCCTTATATATATATATATATATATCAGAATTAACATTTTTCTATATAAGCAATGTGTTGACGAATGTATTATTTTTTCACAATAATATATTGTATTAATCTTTAGGATCGATTTCCTTTCATTATTTCAAAAATGCTAATTTTTTATTTGTATCATTTTTCTATCAACGCGACGATAAATCGTAATTTTATTTTCGTTTATCGTGTTTCTTTCATATCGCAGTGTTGTAAGATATTCTTATCTTATGGGATAATCATTTTAGTCACAATACTATACTTTCGTTTTTTTGTATCTTTTTTTATATCCTACGTCACTTGCGCGTTACGTAAATCGCTGTAAGCGGTTGTATCTCATTATAACCATCGCTAAAGCGGATCAACGTTGACTGGCGAAAAGTTCCAAACTTGTTTGTCCTGTAGGTCATTATGGTATGAGCCAATATTGCGAGTTGCGAGTTTGAAAGTTCTAAGAGATGGCGAGAAAAGTTGAAAAGACTAAATAGATGTATAGTATCGTCAGTGGGAATTGTTGAAACATTTTAATAGTTAAAGATAAAGGAAACCAACTTACGCTTGTAGTTGGGTTTCTGTTGAAGAAACTTAGTTGTGAAACCGAGACGTGATACTTGAGACGTGATACGGTTTAATAAATAGATTTTGGGAATCTCTCTCTCTCTCTCTCTCTCTCTCTCAAATTGATATTTGCTGTGTCATATTTGCAATTTCGATGGTTATATCAGCGATATGCGAACATGTCAGGAATATCAAATTTAATGTTTATTTATGAAATAAAATTCATCTGGGTTTTGATGGAAATATATTTATGATTTTATTTTTGATTGTGGAAATATATTTATGATTTTATTTTTTCAAATATATATTTTTTCTTATAATATATTTATTATAAATTTATTAGCTCTATTTTTATTCTATTTTTCACAAAGTTACGAGTTTTATTTTTATTAATAATTCTGCATTATTTGAAAGAAAGATGTTTAATGTGAAATCTAGTAATTATCTTATTGTAAGTGTATATAATTTTGCAGTGTTTCATAATCAAAGTATTTTATGACTGCAAAATATTTTAATGTTATATATAGATTTTATATCAGGAAATGATGGTTCTATTTTTTACAATCAATTTTTTACAACTTTTTATAATCAGTATCTATTTTATAATCTACACCCTCAGTTAATTTTTAATCGAAATGACTACTAAACCGTCTGTGCCTCAAGACATGAAATTTTATTCTTTATTTTACTGTATAGATTTTTTGATACGAGATTCATTCGACTATAAATATGAACCTCAGAATGATAGAATGAGCATAAATTATTAGCTCAAATACTCGCACATTGAACAATATTATAAAATATAAAATCACTAATATCACATTTAATTTTTACTGAACGACAAAGAAAGCTTTATAAAAACGTGATTGATTTGAAAACCATTTTTAATTAATAATAATAGAAGAATAATATAATCTGATAAAAATTATAAAAGCTGATAATTTTTAAAATTACACTTTTATTTGAAAAGTTATCTGCAACAATATAAAAAATCAACTCTGTAACATTTTATTTCTATAAAAGTTACATATAGTTGAATTTATTTTCTTGTTAAAATATTATTCGTTATGTTATATTTAACGTATTATATGTATTATATTATAACATATTATATGTATCACGGAAAGATCTTTTGACCTTTCCATGATAGGTATAATATGTGCGGCTTAATAAAATCCAACAGAGGAGGAATACAAATTGAAGGGATACGAATGATGCTCTTCTATTTATCTTAAATTAATTATTTTCTCGCAATCTGTTACGGAGAGGAAAAGGTCAGAGGGAAAAAATGTGTCACTTTGTTCTTCCCCCGGAATCCGCCTATATAACAGTCCTTATTCGATATTCACCCTCATTTGTTATACCTACTCCCTTGCGGCCCGTATTATTTCGCTCTGTGCGATTTGCTGTCTGCTTCTAGCCTTGTAACGCTTTATAATGATCCTGAATTAGAGGGGGTGGCGCAATAAATGCTAGATGTAGTGCATTAAAATGTCGTCCGTCCTGGTGAATAATAGCCGGCCGTGTAACATTACGCTGTTACGCCAAGTCCGTTTTACATCTTGCTAACGCCCTAAGCGCTTTTGTACATACTATTAACGCGCTGTTTATGACAACTTTAACACGAACGCGAAATTACTCCAATTTCGATACTGTTGAATGTGAGGAATAGCGACGTCATTTAATAGAATTGTCAACTTTGCAAACTGAGACAACTCTTGTCGAACGTAAATTATCGCGAAATAAAATAAATGCAAGGCATTTACGAAGACTCACGGAATAGCTATTAAATCAGTTTAAAAAGAACATAATTATAAACAGATTAGATATGTGATAACAATATATTGTGTTTAATTATAGTAGTGAAAGAAATGGTACAAATCAGATGTGTTATTGAAAAAATTCATATTAATATAATTCAAATAACATACGATCGTATTTAATAAAAAAAAAAAAAAATTCGAATAGATTTTGTGTAGCCAAGATTTTTGTCTGGGGTTAAATCTTGTATAGCTAATCTTAAAGTTAAATCATGTAGATAAATCTTAATTAGATTAGGGTATACTGTATTTATTTTTTGTTAGCGCTAGTTTAATAAATAAATTTTCTTGTTTATATATCATTTTTATACATTACATAGTGTCATGTTATTTTTGCACACATTTTATCCATTGCATGTAGAAGGTTATTTTATTTTTTGTTGAATTTCAAAAGTTCAATTTTGTTCAAATTCTGTTACGCGATATCTGATATCGAAATTGATATCGAATTCGCAATAATCTTGATACAGTTGTATTGTACTATAAATTGCGCACAACTGCTTAATCCGCTCACGATCTAACTTATAATCCTAAACATTGAGATACGAGTAGCTGTTAGATCTCTCGCAGAAACATGAGCGCGGTTCCTTTAAGTTTGTCAAGTTTGCTTGATCTGATAAATTCAAGAAGCGAAGCCCCTTGATCTGGAATAGATAATTCTTGCGGAGAGATTGTTAGTCAGTAGCACCGAGATTTTTCTTGCTTTTCCATTGCGCATTTATGGTAGGTACTTATCTCTTTCACCATTTTCATCGTTCCTATATTGTCGCTTCATTGTTCGGATTCAATCGGTGCGAATGATTTTGAACGTCGGTTAAACTTGCGTGGTTAGCAGATGGAATTGTTCACATCGGGAAATATTATATAAAGTGGACGACCATAAAAATTGATTATTGTTACAGAATAACAGTCGTGCGAAACAAATCAACCGATAACGTTGAAATATTTATCAATTTTTAAATTGATAATCATTTTCTGAATTATTAATTAAAATTACCACAAGTAAAAGTTTTTTATGTTCTAGATTTATAAATTAAGATGCGTAGATTTTTAAAAGCTACGAATTGTACATAATCTTTTACATATAAATGGGATCATATTTACTTGGATTATATAAAACGTGTACGTCTCAACATCTCATGTATTAGATTATTGAATTTTTATGGATTCGTAGTAAATCTATTTGTGTTTCACATAGAAGAATATAGTATCTCGCGATGAGAATTGAAGATCGCATATAACAGGATCAGATTTCCTAAAGTTGAATGGCTTGACGTGGCGCTTCCTCTTCCTTTTAGATTTAACCTCAGAAAAGCGATAGATAAACTTACAAATTTACGGGAGAAGTATTCAGTTCTTTGAATCCATATAAAAAAAGAGATCAGTTTTTCTTTTCGAAGCGAAACAAGAGAAATATTGATTGAAAGCTTCTCGTCTTTTTTACGAATAGGTAAATTCAAACATTTTATTCTAAAGCATCGCGTTATACAGAGAAGCGAATTATGATTTCTTTTTGCTCTTGGATGTCTAAAATGAAAGCTCGACTTTAAAGGCTATGCTTCCGGCGACGGATAATAGACTTTTCCGGAAGCGAGAGGAGAGATTAATTTCGGTGACATCGAAAAGGGAACAACGAGCAGGATACGTTAACGTAGATATAACTCACGTTACGATAGTCCGCTCAAATCGTGCAGCATAAAAAAACTCGCAACGTTAGTGGTGTAGGACAAAGGGGTAAATGACATTTCAGTACGTCCCACGACAGTTATTATCGTCCTACATCATAAACTGATGGAAAAGTGGAACAGCGATGATCTGTGATATAAAACAAGTGGAAAAGAAAAATGATGGAATGGATTGAAGCGATTTGTCAAGTAAAATTTGCTGTTAAAGGAATCAGATCTCGCATCACGCTCGTCGCGAATTTTATGACTTTAAAGCGTGACTTGATAGAATATCTATTCCCAATCATTACCTCTTGAATTTATTTCGGATTTTTATTTAGGAAAAACATTAAAGCTGTTAAAGCTGTTGTTTTTACAATATTTGTTTTTCTTATTCTTTATATCTGGTTTATTCACAATTGATTCGTCTCAACGACTTCACTCGAATTGATAAGAGTATCTATTTTGAATCGTTATCTATTGAATTCATTTCAGAATTTTCGTGAGCAAACTGTATATGCAGATGAAAATGCCCTCGCTATCTCTGCGAGCTATAATATAAATATATTTCATAATAACGAAAAGTTGACAAGATAATAATTTTTTAATATCAAGAGTGATAATTTTTTTTATTTTCTTGAACATTAAAGCTGTCGTAGCTTTTACAACATTTCTTTTTTTTGCTCTTATATATCTGATTTATTCATTTAAGATTCGCTTCAACTTCACTTCACTTGACTTTAATGTGCTGCGCGGAACAATAGCTTTTATTTTTTAATTTCGTAAGAACCTTTGTCATCGCTGTGTAGCACCATAGCAAAGAAAAGCTAAGCATATTGAGAAGGGAAAAATAAGAAACGGTTTAAAATCGTAGCAAATGTTATCGCATGCGGTATTCGGGCGGCGAAAAGGGCGGCCGGGGAAGCAAGACAAGAAGTTGGAGGCAACGAAAAGGTAGTACGAGGGATAAAGCGGTGCGCCTTTACCTGTCTACTACCTAGGATATGCATCTCGACGGGCGGATAGGCAATGCACCACGGCTACACCCCTTGGAAGCCGCAGCACGCTTGCGCGCAGGTTGCGCGCAACCCCCGTTCTCCACTCCCGTTTTCCTTCTTTGCCACCTCGCCGCCACCCCTTGTGTCTCTCATTCCCTTTCTCTCCGTCTCCGTCGCGTAACGGTCTGTTCTCAGTTTGTGTCTCGGGTGTGTGCACACACCCCGTACAGTGGCACAGTGCGGCGTCCTCCATTCGGTGTGAACCCACCCTGTTCCACCCTGCTATTCGCGGGTAGTGGTCCTCGTGAGAACAGTTACGTCGTATCGTCCTGCCGCGTAACACCGTCGCGGCTGAGGACCTCGCGTCCGCGAAACCGCATCGTCGAAATTATCTCTTCCGGAGATGACATACAGTCGTTGACTCATTGACGCATATTCGTGACGTAGATATAAAGAAGATTAATGAGAATAAAGGGGTACACTTGAGAGACAGGTTGTTGACTAAATCGATACATTAATTTAAAAGCGGGCGGCGAGATTAAACACGCGCAAGAAAGGAACGAGTGATTTAATCTAAACGTATACTAGAAGACGATGAAAAAAATAGAAGAAATTTCAAGCTGTTAAATAACTGAAAGAAAATAAAATGTTCTGATAAATCTAACAGCTGATATTTGGAAAAATTTTAAGTTTTTAATAAAGTAGTGAATTAAACGGCGGGGAGTGACAGAATTTGTTGCTTAAAAATATGTTTGATGAGGAATTGATTAACGATAATAAAAAGTAACGAAATAGCATTCTCGGAAAAAGTATCGTAATGAGGAATTCCATTAGCTAGGCGTGAAGAAATTGTTTTATTCTCTTAAAGTATTAATCGCTACGTTAATGCAAAATTCAAATTGTACTGCATACTCTCAAAGCAGTAAACATTTGCGAATAGTGGTATTATTCTGTTCTACACTGAAGATTGTAAGTTTATCGAGCAACAAATCCTAGTCTTTGTTATTATTACTTCCATTCCGTTCTTGAAATACGATATCGCCGCTCAATACGGATCGAAGAGAACGCTTCGGTAGGAAAGCAGCACTTTGAGAAAAAAAGAACGCGACCAGTATCGCTTAGAAGCGAGAATAATTTGCGGTGAAATTACATTATATCACTAGACGAGAAGCGGAGCACAATGTCTAGAGTGACAAATAATCAGTGGGACTAATCATGAGAGTGAAGAGAATCCTCTTGCCATGTAGAATCTCATGGGAACCAATCGATGAGTAACAAAAGAGGAGTATCTGGACCGTTAATAAATTTAATGTCTCATTCATATGGATGAATAGCGGGAATCGATGAAGATGATCGTCGTTGTTCGTCAGCCGGGTGACCACGGAGAGCACACAATTGTCGGTCCTCATCGATCGGATTGCACCATTAGATTGCACGGCTCTCGGCAATTCTAAAACCCCGGCCGGGTCGAAGTCTTCCAAATTGGATCGATCGTGTGCCAAAACGTGCCAAAATCCGGAAAACATTAACGAGCCAGGAGCATATATTCGCTCTTAATGGACCGAACGTTCGAGGCCTCGATGGCGGTCGCGCGGTAACTCGTATTTGCTTTGAATACTGAACCCGGAAAATCGATTCCTCGGCCAGGCGTACACGATTTTTGTGTGTAGTTAGCGTGATCCAGGTAGAAACGCGATTCTCGGACTTCGCAGAGATGCGCATATTCGTCTGGAGGCATTGCGTGTCGTTGGACGGTAAGAAAGTGATCATTGATGTTCCAGCACGAAGTTTTGGCTCAATAATGACGATTGCTAATCACCATGTTATATTTAATATCACGCATCTTTTTTATGCTAATTTTTAACATTCCGGTATCAGTATAAAAAGCACGCAGTTGTCGCTTAACAACATACTGGAATATTTGATAACATTACATGAAAGAAAAGATCGGCTGAATATGCATAGCATTTTTAATTGACTGTAGCTGTCAATTTTTGGCTGCGTTAGCCTATTGAAATCGTATATGTGACATTGCGGATAGGCTAACTAAAAATTCCAAAAATTGGCTGCTGCAATCAAAAATTGATTGTTGCGGTCAATTAAAAATGTTATGTCATATTTTACCATCTAAATTCCTGCAGCAACCAATCTTTTCTTTCAGTGTATTTTACAAATTTTAAAATTAATTTTTAATGCAAAAAAAGTGCACAAAACAACTTTTTCAAATGTATTTTTGTGGCGCTGAGTTCAAATTTGCCGCCAGAAAAATTCCATTAGATCGAATTTTTAAAATAGGAGCATGACAAGTTTAAGATATAGCATGTCATTTTTAAGATATGGCATGTTAATTTTTAAGATATATATACTATTTTTTTTTAATAATTTGATTGCGACAAATGATGAACAAGGCAAACGTTTCCACCAGGATTTGATGATAATTGAGAAATTTAGAGGTATTGAGACGAAAATGTGCTAAGCGGCTATACTGCTGGACTTTTATACGTGAAATCAATTTTTAAAAAATCAAAATTATACGCTCAACATTTCCGATTTGTTTTCTGATTTCAAAATCTGTTTTTTATTCCTGCAGTAGAATTTTCTTTCTCGCTTTCGCTAAATACCAAACGTATATTTATTTAACTTTAAATTCCAAAAGTGTATACACTAGTTCAGCTATAGAAAAGACTTGCAATAAAAAACTTTACTATATATGTGCATAGTCTATAAAACTGATAACTGTATTTGTATATTCATATATGAATATTATTAGCATCAAGATTCGCTTTGATCAAAAGTAGCTTTCTTTTTCTCTTTTAATATTTAAGCACTTTTCGGTCTGTTTCACTTAACTCTTCTATGATGAGAGGCTCGGATGCGACCACCCGACATCATTCTTTTTAATACGTTTTGTTATATTGATTAGATGAAATATGAACAAAACAGCATCGGGTCGGATCCAGTCCTACTTTTCTGGCTATTTTAAAAATTCATCTTACCACAGCACAATGGGCTAGAAGGCAGGTAAAAACGGGCAAAAATCAATTTTGAAATTTTAAAATTGTAAAATGATTTTCATATTCTATATATGTAGTTTAAAGCAAAATTATGTTGGATAATTTCATAATTTCTGTCGACAAAATTATGTTGGAATTGGTTAATTATTGTGGGATCCATTGTATTCTAAAGTCAGAAATGTACACGAAAATGTTACTCACTCGAAAGATGAAATATTCAAATTTATAGTTTTCAATAATGTTAAGCTTTGTAAATTTCTGCTTGTTGATTAGAATAAGTATTCGAATGGAAACGAAAAAAAATTAAGTACAAAAACTTTCAGATATATGTGTGGATACATACACCCAATTAAAATGCGTGACATGTAGATTTTCTGACATTACGCTCGCTGCCGTTTGACAATTCTCCAAATTTCCACACCACATCAAGAAAACTAAAATATGAATTTCTTAAGGATTTAATATACTTTAATATACTTTAGTCAGCCCACTTTTGTCCATTTTCATTTATTAGCAAGATACACAACAATGAATAAGGTCACAAGATTACCACGCGCGTGGTAGAATCATAATCTTGCGACCTTATTTTGCTGACAGATGCTTTAAACTATAGAATATGAAAATCATTTTACAATTTTAAAATTCCGAAGTTGATTTTTGGCCGTTTTTACCTACCTTCTAACCCACTGTGCACAGGAGAGTTAACAATGTTTTACTATACATATACATATATATATACATATATTGTTTTAAAAAAGGTATTTTCTTATAATAAAAAAAATCAGATCTGATAAAAATATTTCGATGACAGATTCGGATTTACCGTTGAAAATTATTTTAGAAAATCTTTATATAAGTTTGCACAAAATTTTGTAAACTAGTGTAATTATTAACAATTATTAAAGATATTTTTGATATTCTTCGAAAAATAAAAGATATTGAAAAGATTGAAAAATATTGAAAAGATATTGAATAAATCATAGGATTTAATACACGAAAAGTGAAAAAGAAATTTATTTTGTTATAAGTTTTTACTAAGTTTGGATATTTAAAGGAACATATTTGGATTACGCTTTGCGTAAGCCATGTATAAACTTTACGTACTTCAAGATGATCTTTTTATTGTATCAAAATTTATGATATAAGAAATTATGTAATATAAATACATGTCACGCTTCAGTCATACATAAAAGAGTGCGGATATCGGAAGGTTAATTTCTATAACGAATTCGCTGACAGTAATTTAATACTAATCAGTAATTACAACTGCATTAATTAAAATTTAGTAAATTAAAAGTAGAGTAGTGCGTCTGATTAAAAATCCTACGAGTGTCATTATGGGGCCAAAACTCATTCTTTCTTTTCTCCGCAAGAAAAAAACAAGCAAGAAAATATAATAGTTGAAATTGCCAATTTGTTTGTGATGACTTCTGAGTGATTATATTTAATTACAAATCATATTGACACTGGCTGTGAGTTAAACGTTAAACGATAAACGTTGAGAAAACGTTGAAATAACGTTTACCGTTATTGTCCGACTGTTAGTCAAAGCATTAGCAATACGTTTACGAATGCACGACATTTCTTCGCTTTTTCTTGTTACTACGCTGACGTATGCATATCGCGCATTACGATACTTGCATTTACTTCGCAAGAAACTTGACTGACACGTCTAAACTGGATGCCACAAAGTTTGGAAGATTTCAAACTGAGAAAGTTTCGCGTTACGTCATATGTAAATCGCGTCTTTTTCATTCCGCTGAATGACTTGTTTCTGTTTAGCAAGTCTTCTAATGCAACTCGAGGAATATGTGAGGAAAATTTTTAGATAAAGAAAATATGCGGTATAGAAAAAAATATAAATTCTAAAACATTTGTTTTAATTTTATTCGATTCGAAAGCACCTTATTTAATTAATAACTTTAATTTTCATTTTTTTAGAGATATAAGCAGAAAAAATTGTACTATATATATATAAAAGAAAATGTATTTAATAAATTTTTACAATTCCTTCATTGAATTTATAGAAAGCAGAAAGAAATTAATTAAAACAACCCAAGCAAATTTATTACATGATAAGGTATTCAATTTGTATTCGTGCAGAAAATTTAATTCTTTATGAAAGAAAAAGCTTTATTATTAATTAGATTTTGTAACATAAAAGAAATAGGCAATATTCTGAAAAATATAATTAAAATACCTTTAGTTGAAGAGTTGCTGATTTGTTTGTGATGATTTTATAACTCCTGCAAAAATTATACACACACTAATATAATAAGTTAAAACATGAACGTTGAGAAAACATTAATTAGAGCTAAATAATATATATTTATAAATAATTTGTATTTATTTTATTTATTATATTTATCTATATTAATTGAAGCTAAATAGTTTACATTTAATTTTTATTAACAAAGTACGATGATATCTTTCCACTGAATTCTTCCAAACACTTTATTGCACACAGAGTTTTCTTTTCTTTCTTTCATAAAGATATCACGGCCGAGTGCTCCTCTCCTAAACAGCATGTAGCATGTCGCGAGTATAGCTTTCATTAAGTTTCGTGATATTTTAAGGACCTCTGTCCACTTTGGTGTAAAAAGGGTTAAAAGATTTGCCTGGGAGCTTTCTAGGAAGTTGTCTCCATGTGAAAATGAGATAACGTGAGTGACAGAAACTGTGTTGCTTTACGAAAACACACAGTACGTTTTGTACTTTTTATTCCCTCATTCTGGCGTCACGTTCCACGGTGCGTCGACCTAATTGCGGTGTATCTTCATTTATTTTGGCCGACGCAATTAACAATGTCCCAGTCACCCGTCCGCAATGCTAATTAGAATATTTCATCGAAAAATAAAGCAAGGGAACTTGTTAAATTATGTTTCGCGATTATTAAACGTTTCCGCACGAGGCGTCACGTTTTCACATTCCTACCGTGTTAATTTTGTTCAGGAAATGGGTTTTTCAACAACACCCATATGGCGCGGCGTCGCTTGTCAATTTGCATTTTGCATCGAATTACGTGTGCACGTTATTACTACGTTAGAGTAAATTTCTTTTACTCGCCGTTTCAAAATATCGTTGTTTCACGTGTCATTTCCCGCTCGTGGTGCTGACGAGGATTTAAGACATGTAATGGTTTTCATATTGCCTTGCGTATAGTGCTAATACAGAGATGAAACGTAGAGTCATCGTGACAGAGTTTAACGAGCAAATAATGTCTTACTTGACGATAATGATGCGAATACACGACGAGTGTATTTGCCGTAGGACGGAAATTTCCTTCGCAATATCTCGACCTATTTATTGTACGTACCTATGCATGCTTTCATTTGAATTTTTACAAGAGCGATATCAGTCGTATCGAACTATAATTTTCGTCTCTATGATTATCGATCTATCTTACACAAAGACTTTTATTACGATTGTGTAACATTTTGCATTACGAACTGTTGTCGATACTGAATACATAAATTGCATAAATTGAATAAAGAGTAGATATAAAGAAATCTTTTCGAAGCCCCATAGTTTTTTTCAAAAATATAACAATATAAATTTCATATAAGGAGAAATCAAAAGCTTTACAATTCTCAGAGAATTTCGTAAATGAATTACTTTTTGTTTATATTAAATAGTATAAAATTGTTTTGTTTTGAAAATCTCGTGTTTAAAAGTAATGTAATTTTAATAAGTAATTTTACTTGATTTTTTTCGAAGATATAATAATATATCTTGAATCTAACTTGAACATTTTTAATTCAGTTTCTATTAATTCTCTGGAATTGACGGTAAGTCTATTGAATCCACTTAATTATAAACCTCTTTATTAAAAATGTGGAACGATTCAATTTTTTTTATGTTGTTGCAATCGCGAATTTGAATTCTTAGTAAAATATGCTTATTTATCAATAAGCATATTTAGTCACTAAAAAAAAAAATGTCTGGTTGAAAATTGACGAATCAAACGATACCACTTTCTCCTCTATCAATCAGAATTTCGATTATCTCAACTAAAATTTTAGTAAATTTAACAAGAAAATCAGATATTTTTCTCAGTATTTATTCTTTTTTGTCATTTTGATTCTTTGAAATTAATTAGTACCTTTCAATTAATATAAATTAAATGGATTTTACAGATCCAGCGATAGTAGTGTTACAAATGTTGGCGTCAACTTTGGAGGGTTAACACATATTTATTGTCAATAATAGACTGATAATAACATTTAACGATATTTGCCAAGCGCAATAATAAATTCGATGACAATAATAAATTTAATGGAAGTTTCCATTTCTCAGAAGCTTTGTGAGTTCCACAATTCTATTATATATGTAGAAATCATGTATACAATAAACAATACAAAAGTACATAAGATTATCGTTATACGAGTGACTCTTCAACATGCAATATAATACTTCGCGAATATACACTATCATTCATTCCCAAGAGAATTTTCGAATATACCAGGGATGCTTTCCCTCAGGTAGAAGAGATCTTAAATTGATGGTATAGGCCTCAGGGTATGTGTGCAATGAATAAATTGTCTCATGCGGTTACTTTACGACAACGGTAATGCGGATATAGAGATGCATTTTCTGCTACATGAGCGGCCGTTTATAGTTCACCATCACAGTGACCCAGTTACGGAAAATGTGTTTTGATCCCGACAGCCATTATTATACTATTTCGTTCCTCGAAACACGAAATTGCTAGAAATCTTGCTCAATATCTAAAACCGCGGATTGACTGCAATCTCTTTGATTATATTGAAGGAATAACGTAGAAAAGCACTACTTTCAAACACGATTGTAGCTGCTTTGATGCTAAAATATTGGTTTAAATAAATAAAAGATAAAAAATTTTTCTTTTCAGAGAGAAGCTAAAAAAATCAGCATTATACATGAATATTAATATAAATTGAATATAAATAAATTAATCAAATTGAAGTGTTTGTATATAATGACACGTATTTTCCATCAATTAAACTGTTTTGTAAAACGCAAGCTTGATATTATAAAATTACAACTAATTTTAATTGTTATAAAAATTTATGTTTTTCAAAGAAAGCTCAATTTGATTTATTGTTAATTTAATTCTTTAACTTATGAAAGTTATTTTTTTGATCATAATATTGGTATACTGAAAAAAGAATCTGATAATAGTTATCTACCAAATGTTGAGTGAAATAATATAGGTAAATTAAATAATCAGTTAATATAATAAAAAATAATTTTATTTTTCTTAATATTTAGTAATCATTACTAAATAGTTATATTATTATATTTGTAATACTTATACAGGGTATCCCACCAGAAGGTGTTGAAACTAATCGGCTGTCATTTTCGAAAGTATTCAGTTATTGTAAAAACAAAAATTGCGCTGAAAAGAGGAAAGTATGCAATTTTTAATGAGTACAAATAAAATTTTATAAAATGTTTGTGTATCAATTAATTTTATTGATGAAAAATATGCTAAAATCAAGTAAACGCTAAGATTAATATCAAAGACCATATATGATACGATCGAAAAACGGTTTCAGATTTAGTAGCAGCTATTTAAAAAGTTATTAGCAATATTAAAAACGATATGTTAGAGAAAGTTTTTACGAGTTTTCGTAACAAAAATTGTGTTTTGTACAAATTCAGATGGTGCGCACTTCGAAAAAATTACTCCTTGGGATTACAAGCATATTTTTCATCAATAAAATTAATTGATATACAAATATTTTGTTAAATTTTATTTATACTTATTAAAAATTGCAGACTTTCCTCTTTTCAACGCAATTTTTGTTTTTTCAATAATTGAATATTTTCGAAAATGACAGCTAATTAGTTTCAACACCTTCCCGTGGGACACCCTGTACATATTTAGAAAAGTAAAATTATTTTTGGTCTTATTACCCGACATTTAATTGCAATTATTTCGTTCAATATTTGATAGTTCATTACGGGGTTTTTCTTTATTGTATGTCAATACTAATAATTATTAATCATTAAAAATAGAATGCAGAAATTATACAGAATAGATTGGTTGTGTTTCTTGTATTCCCAATAATTAGTCAAATTAGTAACGTATATCCACGGTAGTTAATGCCACTAAATGATATTAGCCACTAAACTATAATGGGTTGTTTAATTTCATTAATTAATATAATATATATACATATAATAGAAATATGGATAAACAATGCAATAGAATAAAATAATTGACTGTAGCGCAACGAAATGCTATAATAATGCCATAGAAATGTTTGTCTAATTATATATTATGGCATATTGTTTATGACAACTTATTTATGGAAGAACTTTAACATCTGTGTTTCGAGCACAACAATAGTGTCATGTTATTCATAACTCGCGAATGATTTCAATTTAGTTCAATCTAAAGGGACGTTTCCGCATCGTTGCTTCTTCGTAATGATTGCAATTAAATACTCGACATATCGATATAAATCTGCCCTCTCACATCTCTCCCCTTTTCTGATGTAGTTTTCTCGGTGATAACTCAGTGGTAAATAATAGGGAAGCCCGAACGTGGGGTATAGTTCGCTAACATTTAAGCTTGTCTTCGCCCCACAAGATGAATTTCGAGGTTGCCCTCTGCAAGATCAAACTTGCTCTGAAACTTTCCGAGACCGTATAAATAATTCGCTTTACAGTGATATATTTTGAATTGTGAAAGTTTAATTGGCTATAACGTTTTAAAATGATGAAATATATCAGTGAATGAAATAAGAATTATTATAACTGTTTACGTGTACGCAAATAGGATATATCAAAAACTATTTGATTAATTCATTTCATGGTATAGGTATAATACTTACAAGCGATGATACATTAGATAATACACCAAATTCGTAAGGTATCATATTATATTCATGAATCTGATTTCTACTCGAAACGTTGGTCAATCAGTGTTGAAAATTGTAAGACTCCCAAAAAAAAGTAGTAGGTATAACTTTAAATGATATTATCCATATATTCTATTTTTTGCGCAGTTTTATGTTTACAATTATTTTCCATTTTATTTTCATCAGTCAAGATTGCGAAGCTTGTACACGTAATAGAGGATTATTCTTTCTTGAACTTTTAGATCCGCGAACCGATATTTAGTACGTGACTGATAAGACTTTCGGAAGTATACGACGGAAATGTTTTCTATGTCAATCGTGATTGATCGTTTGTCGTATTCGATGTTGTTATCGTTATTGACTTTCAACTGCGGGTTTGGTGGTGACCTAATTGCGGTAGAGCTGTCACCACGATTCGATCTTCCGAGACAATTAAACGGCGGATTTTGTGGGGTAGAATATGGAATATCTCCAAACATATTCCTCGATCGCAATATTGAGAATATAATGGACTCGTTAATAGACTGTATGTAAAACGTTCATATGAAAGATTTAATAAAATATAATATTGATTAGTTAAAAATATATTCTATTGAGTGTAAATCTTACACTATACTTTTAGGTGAAATACGATTTTAGAATGCCCCTCACAGTCTTGAATTCTTAATTATTTATTTGTTTGCCTCTTACAACTTTATTGCATAAGTTTTTATTTGTTCCTATTTCAGACTTGTGATTATGTTGATTTTTAACAAAAACTTTTGTTAACAAGAGCTTACGTAAAAAATTGATGATTTTAAAACAATGCGAAGAATGCAATTTGCATAAATGGTACAATAAATATAAGTACTAGAGCTTTAGCCAAAAGTTAAAGAATCTCCACAAATTGACGTAAATGTTTTGTATCTAATGGAAAATAAATTTGAAAACAGTTTCATTGAAAAATAATATTTATTTTTATAACTACTTTAATTATATTTTGTTAGCTTGTCTTTTAGATTTTGCTACTGTCTGTTCCAAGACTGTATACTTGTCTAGGCAGTATTGACAAATCTGGATGACAGATCACACGATTTATGTGGTATCTTTAAATAGGTTTTCCAAACGTAATATACGCCCCTAGTGACCCAATAAGGCTGGGATGTTTCGACCTTTAGGGATAATTAAATGATTAATTTTACAACTTATGAAGTCTACCAATCTCAGTTTAATCAACTCCGTTTCTGAAGTGCTTATAAAAAAAGAAGATACACGTCGGCATGTATTTTAAGGTATACTTGAAATCGATATAGAACAGACGAGGGGGCGCGTTTGAATAATTTAAATATCCTGCAATAAAATATTTTCTGCGTTTCTTAAAAATGCAGAAACGTCTCCCTCGATAAGCATAAAAAAGCTCTGAAAGCTTCCTATTGCGGCATGCAGTATCGTATCTGTTTCACTGTCTACCTTGCACTCCATTGTCGTTTACAAATGTAAGAGCAATATAAGTTATTGCGATAATAGGAAAGTTTTATATGCGTTCATTTACGTAAGTCCCAACTTTCCGCTTGTTTGTATAGTGTTAATTAAATGACTATCTCTGCGCACTGTGTTCGTAGGTGTTTACATTAACCTTCCAGAGCTGACGTCAAAATCTGTAACATAATTACTGGCCTGGGTTTGTGAGACCCTTTTAGTTCACTATCTTTAGTTGACTAAAAGATAATAATTAATCCTTCGTTCGCTAATGCTCATTTCTATCAATGTAGATTAATTTTAATCTCGGTTCACAATTTGCTCTTCATCTTTTTTTAATTCTTAGGACTAGAAAGGGATGAAGAGTTAATTGAACCGAGATTAAAATTAAACTACATTGGTAGAAACGGCATAAGTCGGCCTCTGAAGGCGATATTTTGATTGTGAATTCTGGTAGATAAACTTAAATCTGTAAAAAAATAAGTAAAATACAATCCGATTTCTATAGTGAATACTATAGTTGTTGAAGCTTTTACAAGTACGCAAGCATTTTTTTTTCAGATTTTTATACAGTTTGGAACAATATAAAAATCTGCGCTGGATTGTTTTTTAAATTTATTTTTCGTTAGATATAGAACGTTCACGTTAGTTTGTGGAGATGCTTTATATTTTTGGTCAAAGGTCCAAGATACTGACGGAAAGTTCAAAATTCCACATGACCTCAATAAAGACTTTATTTCAAGAAACCAAAATAGCATAATTCATATAAGAAAATATTTTTGTATAAATACTACATTTGTTTTAATAATAATAATTTAAATTTGTGAATGTAACATAAAGAATAATTGAGTGAATAAACCCATCAGTTATAGAGGGATGTAATTGAGTGGGTCCAATAGACTCTCGTCAGCTCCGGAGAATTAAATGTAAGATTTTATTCGTGAAAATGTAAAATATTAACCATCACATTATAAATCACGAAAATGAGAGAGCTTCTCGTAAATTAAATTTAAAAGAATGTTCTAATTAAAGATAGATTTTTAATTTAAAACAGGTTTACCTGAATAGAATTTTATCTGAATAGAATTTTAGTTGATAGCTTACTTAGTTACTGAAATATCGAACATTCAATTGGTGAGATTATAAAAAAAATTACTTTTCCATCGAGGAATAATTGATTTTATAATTCCCAAGGAAAAAGTTTATATACATGTTCTCCCCTCGACAATTCCGCTCTATGTAACATACGACCGCTGTATCGAGCACGGAATTAAGTTTGAGGGAAGGGAGGGAATTAAATTCGAGATGGTGGGCGTTTTACCTTGAAAATCATCTCCTGGCGAACGTTCATCCTAGCCGGCGGCATGCAGACGGCCTTTAAATTGATCTCCGCCGTGACCCACGTCAGTGACCTAATTGCGGCACCGTTCGCTGGCGTTCCGATCCTTACGGATAAATTGCGTTTCTCCGCGCAGAACCGGGGCCCCTAATTCAGCCGATGCCTCAGAGGCTTCGTTGAAGTTAATCTATCCGCGTTCTCCGCTCGCCACCTGATGGAAAATGCACGAGAGTAACGGCGTGAGCGTCCGTGCCGTAAATGTTTTAACAGGCCTGAGTGCCACGGGGTTACACGGCGGCAGCTGGCAGTCTCTTCGCGCCTAACCAGTTGGGAATTTTCTGACGCTCCCGTTTCTACGTACGGCCTACATCTCTAGATTACTGTTTTTACCGTCCGAAGTTGTTGCACCGGTATCAGCTACTTTATTCCAAGTCATTAACTTTATCGCGACGACGTATTTTACACTCACAATAAAAACATAGTAGTAGCAGCAACTATAAAGATGACAATTATATAATACAAGTTTTATATCGGTCCGTTACTTTAAAAGTGACGCAACTAAAAATAATTTTCCGAAAAATTATTTTTTTAAGTTGAAAAATAGCTTTTCTCTTTTCTTAAAAACTTAATTTTTTGAGTTTATCACTTTTGAAGTAAGAAAACGATCCGTAGAATGTTTGTAGTTGAATAAATTATTTTTTTCTTTTTCTCTTATTTTTTCTTGTAAATATTTTTCTGCCTTTAATATCTTTTAAGTCTAATTGGTTTGCGCACAGTTTACGCGAAATGTCGCGTATAAAAGATGAGTTGTATTGGTACAATGAAGCGAGATAGAATAAACTTATACTTGTAATATCATCGGGAAGAAAGAAGCAATGTCAATTTCAAGAATGATAATTAAATTCATGCTCGTTGCTGTGCATCTCATCAGAGATTCCAAGAAAGTCATTTAAGTTCGCATTTCAGTGCTATGAAAGATTCCGATACAACTAGAATCGCTTTAAAGAGACACGTGTAATCACCGTACCAAATAAATCAGCACGTTGCTGCGAATCAATCCGATGGAAAAAGCATTTCGTGACAGTCGTTCGGTAAATTGAAAAAGAAAGAAGAGAGAGAGAGAGAGAGAGAAAGAGAGAGAAAGAAAAGGGTTACGACAGGCACAATCGTCGAACAGTTTCAAAGGCATTATCGGCATAGCAGTGCAGTTTCTCCATTTGTTTGACGCATCATTTCGCGCACGAATGCATCACGCAAGGCGGCATCATCTCAATGACACTCCATGGAGTGGTTTTCACTCACCGACGAAAAAAACGGAAGAAAGAAGTCAGCAGACGTCGCGTGTCATCCTGCCCGATGAGGACCGTAAGAAGGCCGCGACACCATCGTCTTGGAAAAGTACATCTGAATAATTGAGACCCGACCGCGGCCGGCGTCGCGGCCTCGGTCAATCTGATCGACGATCATTCTGTTTCTTTCTTGTGATACGAGTGGAGTCTCTTCCTCTCTCTCTCTCTCTCTCTCTCTCTCTCTCTCTCTCTCTTTCATCTTCCGTTCTCATCTCCTGCATCTGCTCTTGCGCCTCTCTCACCGTGGTACTTTGTAGATTTGCTTTTATTCTGGCGCGCTGATGTTACCGCTGAGTTTCCGTTTTCAATCCTTTTAACTTTGTACGAGATATGGCGCGCGTGTACGAAGATCTAGCACACATATCACGAGATGAAAACTGACGCTCGAACCAGCTTAAAGCTAGCTACCAAAAAAATTTTAAATAGCTCCTTCTTAAAATTATGTTTTGGAGAGTTCATGATTCTTTTCCGTTATTCGACTTCGTACCGTATCGGAACTCTAGGAATTATTCCTCGAAAAGGTAAACTAGCAGAGCCCGACCGATTAAGTTCGCTTTAAGATTTATTATCTTAAGTATACCGGGCGTATAGAGGAGTCTGAGGAAGAAAGACCGAGCGAAGCCACAATCGAGAACGGCTTGAGAGAATTTTTACGTGAACAGAAGGAAACGGAGTAACATATAGCCAGCGCGAATGGAAGAGGCGGAGAGAAAGGACGAACGAATGAAGACAAAAGGAAGGCCTGGCTGAGAGGGCCTTTCCGTCGTTCCGTAAGCTTCCTATACTCATCTGCTCTCTCATCCAAGCGTCGTGCTACGTGCTCAGAAGTCCAGAGCAGCAGTCTGCTGTTCTTTTCTGTTTGTGTCCCGTTTTGTTCCGTTCCGTTTCGAATCCCCAAAGGGAGCCGGCTCTACTCTTCCGTTCGCGGCCTTTACTTCCGTTACTTTCTATGGAAGACATATTCTCTAGTTCAGTGATACGAACCCCCTTGGTGCATCTCGCACGATGCACCTCCTCGGGTCGCCGTAAATTTGATAAAAGTGCCGTCCTCGCCAGCGCGGGAAATCTTGTTGGCAAACTAGTGATGTATCCTCGTATACTCCAAGTGACTACGTAGCGCTCATTACGCGACGTATTTTAATTATAACTTAGTGTCTGAAAAGTTCATTCATTTGGACCTTGTGCGCGGTGTCGCGGTGCGTATAATTTTGACCTACAAACCGGCATTGCATATTACGGTCGAATTTGCACCGCGAAATGAAATTCAGAAACAGTATCCAACGCAATTAATGTGATGTGCTCACTTGACAAGTCAAATTTAATTTCAACAAAATGTTCCCATATATTTTAAAAGATCCCTGAAACTTTGTTCATTCATTTAATATAAATTTAGAGATTTGTGGTCGATCGAAATATTAATTAAATAACTAATTTCAACAGAATGCTTTCATATAGGTATTTGAAAAAAATCCGTGAAACTTTGTTCATTCATTTAATACAAATTTAGAGATTTTTGTGGTCGACCGAAATATTAATTAAACAAATGAAAGTTAATTCAACAAAATATGCTACACAATAATTAATTTTTTTGTGCAGATTATTTTTTCGCTATGAATTTATTAAATTAATTTTGTCATGTTTTATATTACCGACAATATTACGACATAAATTATCTACTAATTAATTCAGAACATTATGAAAAAATATAAAATCTAGAAACTCCCGTGTTAATTGTTTAAATATCTCTGTCGTTATAACACTAAAAAAAATGTATGTATTATAATTTTACATGGAAATTACATGTTCATGATTGGAAAATTACATGCATTTTTTTTAGTGAATAAAAATCCAATAAGAGAATTTATTTTCTCTTTTTTTGTAACATAATATAATAAAAAAAATATATCGCTACATATTGCTTCATATTTATATGTCCTCTTTTATATCAAATCAACATGCATTTAAATAATAAATTATACGATTTCAAAGCATTTAAAATATAGATAGAAAAACATTTCTGTTTATATCACAAGGAAAGTTATTTTTCGAAGAAAATAAATTTTCACTGTTTATTCTAATATATTTATACATATCTTAATGAACGTACAGAGCGTAAAATTTTTGTTTTCGATAAATAAAACTAATTCAAAAAATTTTAATGTAAAAGTATATTGTAATATTGCGTTTTTGCAATTATTTTCTGCATATATTCTTTGTTATCGTGATAATACATTCAAAGTCAAAGTGAATATAAAATCAATAAAAAGGATTTGAAAAAGGTGATATAAAACGCGTTAATGCTGGATAAAACTAATACTACAGCAAATCGACGTAGTGCAGGATATGCTCGAGATTTATCGTCGATTTTCTCGCGGTTGGAAGTACCAGGTGATGCACTTATTTCAACCGAAAGGAACGAGATGAAGTCAGACGTCCGTTAAATCCTAGTCAACAAGACCACGGACGATTTTGTTGAAATATCGACAGTGTTTGGCAACAAGAAAAATGTTGCGATTAAGGAATAAGTTATACTACTGCTATGTCGATATAAATTATCTAGATTAACTTATAATTAGTATCTTCTGTTGAGTTATAAAGCTCGATTTGTCTTAATTATTCTTACGAGCAAGCAACTTCCGAGAATTTATTTTTAATAATTTGCGCCTTTAAACACAGAAAATTTTCGTTGTGGTTCTTGGAATTTCTTGATTGTTCTTGCGATGTAAGTAATTTTCGAGAATTTTTAAAATCCTTGTCGTGGTTCTTGGACTTTCAGATATAATAGTTTAAGAAAATAAATGAGAATGTAAAATAAATGAGGTATGCTATTTACAAAGCAAAAACTTCATATTGCTCTAATGTAATTATTATTTATAAAAACCATAAAGTATTGTCTTAATTATGAGATATTTAAGGATTATAAAATGTAGGATCAATTTTAATGAATTTATTTAAAATTTTTGCTTTCTTTAAGAATATGTACCCTAATCTAACATTTATTTTATTCCACACAAACTCATTGTTTCATTCTTACAAAATAATTTTTATAAAATACAAGCTTTATTCTCTCACTCGCTGGTACTTTCTTGTTCTGATTCGCTCATATGCTCATCCACTTCCTCGCGTTCGTTAAAGTTTTATTACAGAATTAATTTAACAACTTGGCCATTCAATTAACCTTTTAATGGTAGAATCGGGATTAAATGCAACTCCATGGCTTTATCAGTTAAATCAGCTTTTTTGTTTTACTACAATTATTTAACGTCAGTTAATAAACTTTATGGTAGTTTTTTTTTGTTTGAACTGGAAATTTTGTAAGATTCCCTCAAAAATATTATTAGGTACCGACATTTACTTTGATCGAATATGGTCTTTGTTTATGCATTTAAACAAAATATCGCGTATAACAGTTGTTATTTTATACAGCAACAATTTTTTACATTCATAAAAGTAATGCGTCGGAAAACAAACTTAAAAATGACGAATGTTTTATTTAAATTATTTTACGAGATTTTAATTATTCGCTAAGTCATCATAACAAAAGCATCGCAGTTTGAATATAATGTCAATAGTGTGATAATATGATTGATCTATAAATACAGCTGACTTAAAATTACAAATATTGACGCGGAAGACTCTGAAAGCATCAATAATGAAATGTAGATTTATAATCAACACTTTAACGTGCACAATATGCGTATTTGAAATGTACGCTACATTACGGTAATGGATGCAATATACCGTCCACAATTTAATGACATGACATCCGCAATATTATATAGTCACTAACTTGATTTTCGCGATTACGCGTTAAGCGATTACAGCAGCTTATCGACAAACTAATCGAAAGGTCACACACATGCATAGTATATATTTATATCATGCATCGTACGCATTAAAGCTTACGCATTGATTTTTAATTATATTGCACATTAACGCTATCAATAATGCAAAAACTCGCGGAATTTGTTGAATCAGCTATGTTCTCGGTTATTTTTATCTAATATAATAACGATGAAAATATCGTGATGTGTCATAAATTATCAATTTTTTTCTCCTTTCAAATTTTTTTATAAACTGAATACTTTTATTTTCGGTATTATAGAATTTGTATCAATTCTTTTTATTTTTATTTATGAACTCTGTTATAAAAATTCATGCGCAATAAAATTTAACATTTTTGTTTAACGATTTTCGGAATATGTTTGCATTATTTTCAAAGTGAAGAGCTCACAAGGCGCACGTGTAACGAGTGCAGATTAAACTTCGACGTTTTCCTGCAGTCGCTTGTCAGTAATTAACAAAATTTCAAATATCCGACGCACGTCGGACGGACAGGTTCAGGTTGTCTTTCACGTGAATTGCAAAATTC
Source organism: Mycetomoellerius zeteki (assembly GCF_001594055.1). Lineage (NCBI taxonomy): Eukaryota > Metazoa > Arthropoda > Insecta > Hymenoptera > Formicidae > Mycetomoellerius > Mycetomoellerius zeteki. The sequence continues at coordinate 3,453,492 of NW_017256696.1, read as the reverse complement.
TTTGAAGATGAAATAAACGAATGCCGATAAGAGCATGAATGACATGACGAGACTTGTAACCACGGGCGGCAAGCAGCGAGCTGCGATATCGACGTCGGCGCTCGCAGGAACTCCGTTCCTTCCACAATAAAGACTGGACCGGGCTTACCATTCGCATGCCTGTTCCACTTACCCTGCCGCAAACGTGCTTCGGATAAAACGCGCCTCGGATCGCTAGTTGTTACTGCTCCGCTCGTGCAAACATCGGTATCAATATTTGTGTAGCTAGTTCTCGCAAGATAGCAGATCCAATTTTTGTGAAAAAACACTCGTGCTGCATGTAGAAATCTGTTGCAAAAATAAATTCGACTAGAATGTAGCACGTGGCGTTCCCAGTAGAGAATATTGAAATAGGTACGTGTTTGACACTTAAATGTGCATTGTTCTTAAAACGAATAAGAAATTATATCTGCGTTGCTTAAAAAATTATAATTCAATAATAGTATCGAAATCAATTTTACGTGTTTCTTAATCAATAAGTTTGTAAAAATGTTTTTATTTCCGTTGCGACACTATTTCTGATATACACATGTATATTTATTTTTCATTCTCTTAGTAGATTAAATATTTTTTGTATACGACTGTAATGATGAATGGTACAATTTTGCTACATCTGCCATATCACGTTAATTTTTCAATTAATTTTAAATGATTTTTAACAGAAGTTTAATTCAGAATTAATTTTAAATGAAACTTGATGCTTCACTAAATACACTCAATTATCTCGGTTTCGATATTGAGTAGCAATTAATATTGAAAAGCGGCTGACGTCTATCATCAAAATTTCAATGACTAATATTTACTCGAAGATCTGCGCGTAAACTAATATTATAGTTTTCGATATAGATCTGTGTTTGCGTATATTCTTACTAACATTTTTATAAAAGAAATACCTTTTTATAAAAGAAATTTTATATAAAATACATATACCCGAGATTTCTTTTACTTTGCTGTACTGTAACTTTTTTTATTCGTGAAGATACATGTTTGTTACTGTTACATTCCTTCATGTGTGGCGTTTCAATTAAAAAAAATTTCGATTGAAAAAAAATTTATTTTCAAAAACTTGTAAAATATTAAATATTATAATAAACATAATTATAACGATATATTTTTAGCTATATATATATAATTTATACAGAATCATAATATGATGTTGTCAATATTATAAATAAAAAATGACATTTTACGCTGATATCAGATAAAGATGAAAGCATGTTGTAAAGCTTTTGTGGAGAAATCTTGGAAATGCTGGATCTCATGTAAGAAATTTATGTATGCGCATAACAATAATATGTTTATTTCTTTGAAATATTTTTCACAATATACTCTCGTAGTAGATACATAATAAAATATAGAGTAGCAGATACGTGATATAGAATATAGTGTGGTACCTCCCAGAGAGAATCAATTAACTTTCTAGTAACTGTTCTCATCGTCTCATAGTGTCTCGCAAACTATATTTCTTCAAAACCGAGTAGGCGGTTCGCGAAAGCCATGATACCTTGAAATTAATTTTCTCTTGGATTTAGTCATCAGTATTCCACATTTTCTCATTTTCGTCTGTTTCATTTCGAAAGTTCACGTACGCAGACATGCGGCGATGTTCGGAAGATATCTCACAGAAATTCATTAACTTTCACGGATTGCACCCTCTTCAAACCTTACAATTAATTAAAACTTTCGGCGTCGAAGTAGCAATCGCTATCAAACGCCGATTAAATTTTCCGCGGGCGTTTCCAAACAAATAATTTTGTTCAAATGTTCTCCGCAAAGTGTCGTTGCAAAGTAAGCAATTTCTATCTATTTTACAGAGCTATCTATTTTAAGAATTCTAGAATTTTATTCACTCAGAAATGCTACCTGAGCTAATTTCTTGTTTGCAGTAATTAAATCTTCGTTTCCAATTATGTTTTCACTTGCCGCAACTGCGGCATACTATTTTTCCATCGAACTATCACACGGCCGATAAGTTATTCATTGGAAAAAGAAAATTAATATGCAGCTTTGCAATCTGCTAATTATAATCTCGCTCGAATTTTTTTAAACTCGCGATGGAGTTAATGGTATAATCGTAGGTCTTAATTCTTTCATTTCAACTTTTAATCTTTATTTCTCTAGGTATTTAAATTAATAGATATAATATTCGCTGTAAACAGAAGTGTTTTCAGGAAATACATTTTAATCTCGTTATATTAAGTCAATATATCCATGATCCTTTTAATACATAAATTTCTCATGCCTGAGATCCACTGTTTCCAATATTTTTCCGCAAAAGCTTTACAGCATGCTTTTTATTTTCATCTCGTATCAGCGCAAAGTGATATCGTTCTTTTATTTATGACTGGTAAAAGTATATTATAATTTTGCATAAATTATATATCTAACAATTTGTCATTGTAGTTATGTTTATAATTATTTTTATATTTTTTACCAGATATTGATATTTTCAAATATTAATTTTTTTATCAAATTTAATATTTTCTTTTGAAAATAAAATATAAACAAGGTTAAAAAATTATTAAGTAACAGCTCCATTAGCTGTAAATAAGCTCAAAAATGTAAATATAAGAGTATGGACCGATAATTATTTCATAAACGGAAGATTTTTAATTTATGTATTAGTTGCACTGATAATTTTGATTACTAAAAAAATCTGACTTCCTTCTGTCTATACTATTAAAAAATTAATCGCCCTTGCGGTTGAAAGATTATTGTCTGATGTATTTTTAATCGTGCGCTGCGAATTTGATTATCTCAAACTAATTTCTTGTATGGGACAATGAAGAACACTGTAGGTAATCTCTTTTGTTACATTAATTATTAAGTAATTTCGTATAGTGTTGCCTCAATTTCTTCAATTTAAACGGATAATGGAAACGTAGCGAAGATTGATAAATTAAGCTGTGAGTTCGCTTCAGACGAACTTTCCTTTGAGTAAATCCTTACGACAGCTACACGAAATTCTACGAGCCACGAAATTGCTGAGGACGCGTTCTCTCTGAATTTACTCGCAGATTCTCTGTCATGCTACTTTAATATTTAACTTACTTGTTTATTTTCTGGAGTACACGAAGTGAATTACGCTTTCTCGTCCAAGTTGATATGCGGGACCAACCTGGGCGGAAAGAAGAAACCGATAAACCAAAAACGGTATAACATAAAATCAAGTTTATCCATACATGTATTCTCATTTCAGAATCAGAAAAGAAACGCTTAGATACAAAATCGGTTTTGACATATTATATTCCAATTAGAAAAATACAATCTGCGAGTTACAAACTGATCCTTAGTCGAACTAAAATCAAACGCGATTGTTTGACAGAACGTTTGGCAGAAACAAGATTGCGAAACATTATAATTTTACGAAGATTTGCATTTTTTAATGCTCGAAGACGATTTCATCGTGTTAGGAATCAAAATTAGGAAAGTTACATTGTAAAAGTAACTATAGTTACACGGTTATTACACTTTTTTAACTGACAATAAAAGATAAAAGTGTAGAAAAGACTCAGTTCTCCACCGTTGAACTCGCTTATTCTCGATTGTCGGTCGCCATTGGACCTCGTGAACCGGGAAGGAGTTTATATTCCTCGATCTGTCCCACGGGAAATGCACTCACATCGTGCACCTCTATGTATTCCGCCGCGGTTGCATCCCTGTCGACACATCCGGGTGCATGAATTTAATACGGTAAAAGTTTCGACTTTCACTCGGTCTGCATTAATTTTTCAAGTGTATTTTTTTAAAGGCTCGATTTCATACTTTTTTGTTTTTTTTTTTTTTAAGTTAAGAGGATAACGATGTACTTCTGTTATAAATTTGCGGAAAATCAAATAGTAAAGGCACCATGAAAATTTGTGAAAAATGAACTCTTAAAATCAGTCAAACCCTTTAAAAATTGTTGTGAAGAATAAGAAGACATATCTGGTGTTCCTGTTACTTAATTTTCTGGAAACTTTGTCGCTTATATATCTTACCTATCAGAAATGTGGAAGCACCCGTATAACCATGTTCACTCCACCGGGATGAAGGCAGGAAGAGGGATTGTTTGATGTTGTGGAGGAGGTCGAAGAGGGTTGACGTTACCGAGAGAACGAGGAATTCCGCCGCGAGGACTGCAGCTGCAGGGACGTTCGGTCGTCGACTCGGATGAGAGAGGTGAGGGGATCAGGGGGGCTCTGGACCGGGGGTCGGGGTCGGAGTTGTCGGTCCAGGGGG
>NW_017256696.1:3332554-3449145 GCF_001594055.1 Mycetomoellerius zeteki | reverse complement strand
CCGTCACTCTCTTTCTGCAACGCGTTTTCTTTCGACGGTACACCGAACGGTGGAGTGCTTATGCGTTCCGGTCAAGCTGTTATAACTTTTGCACCTTAAAACTCGGGGCAAGATTACGCGACAAACAATGGCGTTGACGAAGTTTATCTCTAAAAGAATCTGTAAAACTTGATATTTCATCCTGATACTTTTCGTAGCAATTATAAAAAAAAGATGCCTGATATGATTTTATAATAAAATCAATTTGGAACTAATTTAACATCCGGAAGTACGATCTACAAATCTGAGTTTTATATATATATATATATATATATATATACGGAAAGGAATGATGTATTAATAATATTAACTGACAGCAGTATAATTGAAAATAATCTTGTTAATTCATTCACAGTATTAATGAAAAAATAAGTCATACTCTCTGTTTCAACGAAATATTATTTGTTTATTAATATTGTTATTGAATTGATAGAATTATTTTTAATTAGATTGTGGATGATGCTGTTAATGCAAGATCATTTTCTTTCTATGTACTCATTCGCTTGTCGTAAATTTGATAACGTTTACTCTTAAAATAGTAATTATTTTAATTTTTAAGAAATTTATGAAGATAAAATATGAGAGATGATAAGTTTTTGATGACAGATAATTTGTAGAAATGAATTCTTGAATAAAAGTTTCTCCCCAAACCTGACTCCTTTAGAATTACCTTCATAACTTTTTCTTAATTTATAGTCATTTCATCTAGGATTATGCTTGACTTTCAGAAACTTCATGGTAATTCATGGTTTTAATCTGATATCTGTCTTCAACGGAAGATCAATCGGTTTACTTCGTACACTCTTTTTCCATCTTTTTGCATAAAAAAATTGAAATCATTGACTTTCGAATTATTTATTTTATGTGGCACTTACAGCTGTTTTTCCATCTTTTTTACAAGTTCTGCAAGTAACTTTTTTTACCACAAAAATTCATTTCTCCTTAGTCGCGACTTGAGGGATGCATTTATATCTACCTACCTGTTTTTAGATTTGAAAATAAATTTTTTTTCTGGCTTTAAATTTGTTTCTTCCTGGCTGTGTATTCGATTGAACATTGTTCCTCTTATATGTCCCTTGGTTGTATAGTTTGTTCCCTTTAATCTCTCTACTGACGAGTTCTCATTGTTGACATGGATTTCCTACGAGATATGATCGTCACTTGAACCAGCGATACTGCATGTAGTAACATACAATTAAATACCGAGTGTTCCAGAATCATTAGATGCTGTTTTAAAGAGAGATTCTTTGAATAATTTTCATGCGACATCATAACATTCTCTAAAAATATAATTGACTGTCATATTTTTTAACAATGTGACGATTTAAAAAATGATCAGTGTTTTCAATGACTGTTTGACGATTATTAGAGACATTAGGTACAATAAGATATATTTATTTTTATATCTAGGTTCATTTCTTAATTAATCCAACTTGTTTTCGAAGTCCTAACGAAAAGAATTTGTTTTACTGCAAACTATCTCTTTAAATGCCGCAATTGTCGTGAAACGACTTTTTCCAACAAGGCAACTCTCGTCACTGCATTTTTACCCCTGTCACTCTTCTAGCTTCTCTTTCTCTCTCTCTCTCTTATTTTTCTCATCGCTCCAGTTTGCTAAAGAAAAAAGATCTATGTCGAGACTTAACGAGAAATAACGAAACACTTCGTGTTGTGTTTTTCCAACTCCGTGAGTACTTGTTTCACGTGCAAACTATTCCTTCTTCGCCGAGTTTTGTCACCGTGCATACAAAATTGCGTCTGATTATGCTGCTCTCTCGATGCAAATTTTATAATCGTCGGTCTCTCTTGCCCTATTTTTTTATTACTATTTATTACTATTATTTTTATTAATACACTTAAAAAATAAATTCTAAAAATTTACCTAATCTCTCGTATTTTGTTTTGATATAACAAAAAAGTACTTGAATATGGAATCTAAACGATGATTATAATATAATAGTTCGTAAAAAAATGTTCTAGTATTTAGTAATATGATTGCGGAAAAAATAGTACGAAAACTATTTTAAAATTGTTATTATTATTTATTATTATTACTATTAGTTATGAATTTTAAAAATATTATTACATTATATAAAAAAAAACAAAGAAAGGAAAAATTTACATAATCGTGCTGTATAACTGATGTATATTTTAACAATATATCATGTTATACGAGAGGTAGCTCTCACGTTGTGTATATACTAGCATCATACTTGCATCCCTACGCTGACGACATTCTGTGTATACGGCAGAAAAATAATGTGTGCCTCGGACACTCTCTTCTCCATCTTCTTTTCTTCCTTCCTCTTCTCCTGCTCCTTTCATCGCCGGCAAGTATCGCATGTGTGTTGCACGGCTTAAGCGTATGAGTTTTTCTTGCAAACCTGCGCTTTGGCCTTATCGTGTCGTAAATGCGCGTTGTGTCAACGTTTAATATGGTGCATACGCTTGCTGTTACACATGAACTACACATGCACAGTGAGCGAAAGTTAAGCGGCTGGGAATTTAAAATGCGTGCGATGCACCTCATGCCGCGGGATATTTAGATACACGAAGTCGTAGATGAATTCCACGGGACATCCCTTTTTATGTCAGTCGTTAATTTTGAAAATGGCGTGCAAGTTAGATTTTGGGAATACAATTTATAGTGCAAAAGGCGGTGATTCACAAATTAAAAATAAAATGATTCATAGTAATTTACTTGATAACGATAGTGATAGTGAAATAGGTTTGTATTAATAAATATCTTATTTCTTGTGAGACAATATCGATTATCAACTCTCAGGAGGATTAAATCGCGTGGAATTTATGCCTGAGATTTTTATATATTAGTTACTATAAAGCAATTGTGCCAGTTTAACATTTATAGAAATATCGAACGGTCATTATTGATCGCTTCTATTTTTTATATTAATATTATATTTCTTATGAAATAAAGAATAATGTTCTAAAATTTTTAGCTTATTAATAATTTTGTCTTTTATACTTATGAAATATTTGAGTTTTCACTACTTTCTTACTTTTCGTAGTAATTTATTTGCTTGGTTCTTTTAGTGAATAAGAAACGTCGGTTTCTTCTAGTGTTAAATGTTAATAAATATCTTATTTCTTGTGAGACAATATTGATTAAACTTTCAGAAAGATTAAATCGTGTGGAATTAAATTTATACCTGAGATTTTTATACACTGAAAAGGAATTACGCCAGCTTAGAATTAAACCAAAACAGTAGTTAATTTGCATTACGCTTCTACCAATAATTATTAATATTGTATGTATGATAGAATCATCGTTATTCGCTCTTGTAGTAATACTGGTATTAGTAACGAGGATACGAGCATCAGGTATTATTTTGGGTTTTATTCAGAGGCATTTATTCTCCGCTTCCGCGAGATTTTATTTCACAAGCTTATCACGTAAACCAGTAGAAAACAACAGATTTCTCCGAAAAATGCATCACAGCGATATTGCATGATATATATTAATGGATTCAATTTAATATGTGAACAAAGTATACGATTTTATGTCACAACGAAAAGAACGATTTATTAACTTTTTTCACAAGAAAAAACGTCTCCATATGAGTTTTTTATAGATATCTACGTCACACAATATTGTGCGCCTATGTAAATTCTGACAGAATTTTCACGAATGAGCGTTGAGGAAAATAAATTTTTATGCTCGGTGTAATATTTACCTTTTTCTGCATTTTTTCATTATTTTTTATAACCGCTTATGAACATGACGCAATTGTTAGTGGGTTATACTAAACGGGAACTCGGTGAAAATTTCATATTCCGAATTACGGTAAGAAGCGAAGAGGTTTCAAATAAAAAGAAAAAAGAAACTAGGAAATAAAAACAAAATTATTGAAATTTCATTCTTAAATTTGGATATGACATTATTATGTCTCAGAACAATTGAAAGACTTATTGTATCAGTGCAAGTATCGAAAAGAACGATTTTGCCGAAATTAATATCTATCTATATAACTAAAAATTTAGCTAGATAGATCCGAAAAATAATTTCATTGAACTATCAAAATAATTATGTAGAATGCTCAAGCTGATTGCTTGAAGATTAAAACTTTTTGCAACATTGCTCACCATACTTGAATTTTTTGCATAATTATTTTGATAGTCCAACAAAATTATTCTTAGATTTGTATCTAGCAAAATTTTTAGACGTTTCAACAAAATCGTTCTTTCTGTGTGGACTAACTCACATTTTGTAAAAATGGAGAATATACGTATTTTTCTTATCACTTTAACTTTAAAGTTTATTTTCTCCGTTTTTACAAAACATTTAGTTCACATTTGCGGTTGCCTTTACTGCACTATTATAATAAGTCCTTCATATTTTAATAATTACGCTTGCGAGAAGTGTCACTTTAGCGGTTTACTTTCGATTATGTTCGATTGCAAAGACATTGTTATAGTTATTTCCAATGGAAATGGATTTTACCCGCTTTTGTCAGGAGACAAGATATATATTTTTTATCCTAGATTTAATATGCTTCTCAAGTCTGGCAACTTTTTCCGGATCCTTTTTAGCAAACGTTTCACGTAGTCCACCAGAAGGAGAAGACGTACAACGGTCTTAGTTTTATCGTTACGAACGACATTAACCCTTTCTTGGTATAATCTATATGGCTATGCATTTTAAAAATACCTCAAGGCTTTGAGAAAATTGCACATGCTTTTAAGTCCACTTTCTAAAATTATTTCTTAGTCGAATTGTTTTCTTGATATGCATAATATTTAAATAATTTACAAAAATAAATTTACAATTATTAAAGTTGAATTTAATATTTACGTCGTAATTCGCCAGTGAATTAAGTACAATTTTTCTTAGGCTATATTATTGATATATATATGAACGTAAAAATGTAAATATAATGTGTGGTATTACCGTTATATTATATTACAAAAATATAATGTTACAAAAATTTGTGCATTTACATAAAAACTATAAAATACGTTATTGTAATTTTTTGTTTAATATAAAGACATATTCATATAATTAGAGATAAAGATACTAATTTTGATAAAAATTAAGTTTTATATATTTTTTATAATCCTTTTTTAAATATCTGAGATGAACATACTTCAATGTAATACGTGCAAATAAGCAGTTTAAAAATATTTTAATTTTACGTTGCTGGAAATTATAATTTTTACTCTACGCAGTAAAAAATTATTATTAATTAATTATAAAATATTTTACTATAAAATGTATATTATATCCGGAATTTTTGTCTCAACATTTTGAAATTTTTCTGTACGCGAGAACTGAGAAAATTATATCTTTACCATGCAAAGATTTCTGGACCTCTCATGTTCTAATATTTAAATGAATAGCGTTTGGCATTAATTCGGAAAGCATTGATTCAAAAACGTGTTCACCAATCTTTGACACTAAGCGCAAGTTAGGACGCATTGTAGCAGATTTCTAAAGTTTGTTATGATCAGTTGGTCCTCTCATGCTTCTGTTTCGTGTTTACCGAGCCGGGAACGCGGTTGTAATTTTGTAACTGTTCGCAAACTGTTCGGTAATTTCAGTAGATATACGTGCATCGACTGTACAGTCTGCAATTAGCGGAACGGAAATAATTTACGGTAAAATGATCTGCAACCAGTATTATAACTTTTAAATACCATTATTCCCTACGAAGATACGATAGCGGTCCTTGATTTATTTAAAAGTTACGTTTCACAGTTCCTTAAGTAATTTATTTATATGTCTCAAGGCCGATTGTTCCATCTTTGGATAAAACTATATGGTAATTTATCCAATAAATAAACAAAAGGGTAAAGAAGTAAGAACATAAGAGAGTAAGAGAGTTACAGAGTGAGCTGAAGTTTATCAAAAGGTGGAACAACCCAGTCATATTAATTATGATGATTTTATATGTACAAAGCGATTTGAAGGAAATAATAAACTTACGGAATTTCTTTAGATAGATTCATAGTTCTAATTGCTCGGTCAAGTTTATGTAAGCCAAGGACTACTTTTATCGAATCGCATCGATATAGTTGTTCTGTATTCGCCGATATCACAAAATTATTCGAGTATTGATGTATATAGGATATAGGATGTATTTCTCTCTCTCTCTCTCTCTCTCTCTCTCTCTCTCTCTCTCTCCAAACTGTGGCCTGCGGCCACTGTCGACGTGACTGCACGGTGTCTCGCACGAACGTAATACCTTCGCCAAGGGCGGTTTTTGAAGCCGATTTTGTGAGAAGGGGAGATCGCGCGCGACCACGATCGCCTGTCAGTCAGACGTTTCGTTCTCACACGAGTGATTTCGTGCGTTCGCGCGTGAAAAGTTTATACGTTCGAAAGAGCGTATTTCCGTTTGCGGTCCGCGCAGCGGTTACGACCATGAGATGTAAACGTGATGTAAAACGTAATGACACGTAAAATGAGATTTAGGTCGTTTTCGCGCGAAACAGGAAAGAGTCGTTTAGAAAAATGATGAATAATTTTCCTTATCTTGAAAAATGTAAAGGGGATGTTTACGTAGATCATGATATAAATTCCGATTGTCTTATTGTAATACGTAACACGTTTCATAGTTCAAGAGAAGGAATCTTTAACTTTTTCCTCGACATAAGATCGCTCATTTACTACAATAGCAATACAATTAAAATAAAAACAAAATTTTCCACAAAATAAATTTGAATACTTTTAATCATAAATATTTTATTAATATTGAAATGCAATTTTAATGTAATAACTGGTTGTACTAGAATAAAAATATATTCTTTTAAAAATATGTTTTAATCTCAATACTGTATGGTTTTTAATCGTATATATATACTGAGAAAAATATTTTAGTTATTCCAACAAAAAGTACGAATTCTGATCATATGAATCAGATTTCTGGGTATTGTAATTCAGTTTATTTCGACCAGAATGTGTTTGATAGATTTAATTATAAATGTTTAATTTATAACCCTTTCAACCCTTTCTGATGAAATTTATCAAAATTTCAATTAATACAACAAGATTTTTCTTTCTAATATACATAATAATATTGCTACAATAATGATATAAAAGTATGTTCTTTTTGTAAACAATAAGAATTTTATTTTAGACCGTAACATATGAGAACACAATATTAGAAATTAAAATGCCTGTAACGGTCGAAGTTAGAGCTTTAGTGCTTAAATAATTCAATGTGAATTATTTTATATCTTTTTCTAAAGTATGCTTTTTTTTATGTTATATATTTGTAAGCAACTAAAAAATGTTCGAAAAAACAATATATAGAATAGGGAATATAAAGAAAAAAGACAGTATATTTTTATGTTGTTATTGTGGTAAATGAGCTACATTATGTATTTGTGATCAAATATATGTAATATCCATGGAGAACTACTGATATTTCAAGATATTCAGGTCACGAAACTCACGGGGATTATTTGACCACACTTGAGCGTAAATTGAATGTTGCCCTTCCCTCCGAACGAATTAATCGCATGTAAATCGTTTGTGTCGAGACGCATTGTGTGACATTTAAACTGTACCGCGACAATCTGTACGCGCGAAACCAGTTTGATTCGCACCGATCGTCGAATAATTCACGATGAAAAATCGCGACATTTCTCATCCTCATGCGATTCTTGGCCACTCGCGTTTTTCATCCGGGGACGTAAATGGCACGCTTTCTTTCTCTTGTCGTTTTGAGTGGGTATTTTGGCGCATTGTGAGCTCTGGATGGCGCCTGTACCGTCGCGGTCTCATAAGGTGGAAGATTAATGGCCGATGGGAATCGAAAATCACGGGGATAAGAACGTGACGTTCCCGAAATGATATTAATGCGCCTCATGAACGATATTAATGCCAAACGAGAAGCGTGTTTCGCAGTTTAATCTCGTCGCATTTCGATTCCATGGTACAGTTGGATCGTCGGATGAAGCCCACGTCGCTCGGTGGCTTTCGGAATTTCTGACGACGAATATGAAACTCGAGTGGTAGTGATGTATAGAGAGTTGGCGATAGACGACCAAGTTCAGTCGTATTAATTTCAGTCTGTTGTTTAGAATTTTCCCCAGTGCAGACTTGCCAGGTGTTGCTCGCGACGAGTCCATACGCGAAAGTTGCCGAAATATCGCGTACTAATTACTCGTATGTGTATATATGTGTATTTTTTTAAAAAAGGTAAGTTTGTATACAATTAAAGTTACTATTACTCAATTAAAAAATCCCTCCACCACCTCCATCGTCTTATAATAGTAATATCAAAATATCTAGTTTATTAAACAATTTTCCAAATAAAGCAAAGAGCATTGACATTAATTAATGCAACACAATAATACCACTCATATTTTGATAATATTCTTTAAATAAGTATTTTATACGATTAATGCAATATAATATTTCTTAGTAAGAAATGTCACAAATAAAAAGAAATATTACTTGTAGGCGATAATTTACTTTTTTCTTATACTAAGAAATATTATGTTGCGTCAATCGTGAAATATTTATTTTAGAATGTATCAGGTGATATAGTCTGTCTGTAAAAAGTGACTGGAATTGGAAATTTATACTTTTCGTATAAAAATTAATGTGTTATATATTACGTATAAAATAATGTAATAAGACTAATAAAATCAATATTTATATTTAACAATGCAATTTTATGGTTTAAAAGAAAATTTTTTAATTTTATCTTAATTACTTTTTAAAGATATATTTACTTTTTATTAAAATAATTTTTCCCAAGTTCTAAATTGTCGCCAAACTTTTGTACACTGAGAGAGAGGTTTGGTACGTATAGCCATTTATTTTATTGATATGTGACCAACAAAAACTTTTTGTTATCAACAAAATAAATGATTATATTAAAACTTTTCTCTCTCTGTGTATTACTTTCAAATATAAAATCTTTAATAACTTTTTTTTGTTAAAAAAATACATGTAATACGTTCTTAAAAAATGTTGCCGAAATATGAAGTATTATCGTGCATTAATTATTGTTAATATACATCAAATAAATTCCAGAATAAAGCAAGGAGTGACAAATAAAACAATATGGGCAGTTATCTATTTTTTTTAATTAAAAATATCATGTTACATCAATTGTGAAATATTTATTTAAAGAATAATGTCGAAATATGAGCGATATTATTGTGCATTAATTAACGTCAATTACATTAAATGATTTTCCAAATAAAGTCAAAAGTGATAAATCAAGAAAAATATTAGTACTCGTGGGCGGTAACTTATAGGCGGTAACCTAAATATTATGTGATGCCAATCATGAAATATTTATTTAAAGAATATTGTTGAAATATGAACATATAAATATATTATCATGCATTAATTAACGTCAATGTCCATTAAACGATTTTCCAAATAAAATCAGGAGTGATAAATCAAGAAAAATATTACTCGTAATGTGTGTATTGCTTTTTCTTATGAAGAATTATGTTGCGTCAATATTTGTCGCGAAATATTTATTTAAAGAATAAGGATAATATAAAAGAATAAGAAATATTAAAGAATAAGGATAATTCTTTTGTTGTTTATTCAGCGTATGTTCTACAACTCTTATAATGAAATAAGAACGTTTCGACAATCATTCGGTATTCTCGCGATTCTGCGGACGTGATTGACTAGCTTTCAGTCATCCGGCTTGGACACGAATCCTGCTAGAGAGGAACGTCAATCGTGTAATCGTGGGCGCTCAGGGCAGTTGCCGAGATATCGAGGCCAAACTTGAATCATTGCCAACGTAGCTCGGGTTTACAACGAACAGCCGGCTCTTTCTCGTCCTTTGACCTCTGCCAGATTTTCTCCAAGAATGGCTCCCTCGAAATGAATCAGCAAAGGAAATCGACAAAGGAGAGAGAGTGGTTGATTATGCGCTCTCGCAAAAAGCTTGTTCGTGGAAGTGTCATAATGCCGGTTAGGTGCGAGGCCGCAATTAAAAGCTGCAGCGAGCGAAGTTCGTTGAGTGTGCCAAAGGAATCTTCCTGGAGAAAATGAATTTAATGAGTGAAAGATGAAAGGAAAATTAAAAGGAGAAACGGCGACGAAGATGCAGAAAGCGTGCAAAAAAACTTGATTCGTATTTTTAACCGTTTATGTCAATCTACGTTTTGCGTTTTCGCATTTTACAGAAGCAAGCTGATTGCATAAGAGCATGAAGTGGAGGGTGCAATAAACGCATGCGTTGAGTTGTGAGTTTCCTCTTATTAAGAACGTGTAAGTTCTGCAATTAGGCGGATTATATTACATCTTAGAACTTAACATGTTTTTTTATATGGCTGTAATTCTTTTTCGGAGCGTGAAAAATGAAACTGCGCTAATTAGTTTGAAGAAACGCGCGGCGATTCAGATCTTCTACACACTTGCTCTGCTCTTCTGTTCGTTATTTACTCACCATTAATACTCACTGTTAACAATGTTTACTAAACTTGTAATACTAAAACTTGTAATACTACCGAAACAGTCAAAATAAAATGTTTTTTTGTAATTGCTCAAATTTATAACAGTGCAGCTTTTGAGATTTTCATGATTTTTCGTGATGAGCTAATCTACAAGCAGACTTTTATTCTTTTCATAATATTTCTTATTCACAATTTACAATCTGTAGTAAACTTTTCGAATATGCCAAAATATGGAAGATTTTGTAGGAATGTGCAAATATATAATATGCTTTTCCTATCACTTTAATTTTAAAATTTATTTTCTCTAAAATTAATCCACTATACGATCTTTAGTTGATAAATTTGATGCATATTCATTTAAATAGTAGAAATTAATGATTTTGATAGTTCTAGTGTTAACAATAAGTACCTAGAACGTCAGATACATTTAGAGAAAACATATTATTATACACTGTGAAAAAATTGTTCATTTGACTAAATTAATTTAATTTGTCTTTATTTATTTTAATGAACAATATGAGGAATAATATATGTATTTAAGTTAAACATATTTTTTATTTAAATACATATATTCTCCAACGAAAGAAATAAAGACAACTAAATTTTTTTTCAATATAATAGTAGCAATTATAAAGATGTTAATAACTGTACAAATTTTATATGTACGCGAAAAGACGATTTTGCTGAAATATTATATCAATAATATTATATCATAAGTAAAAATTATATCATTAATATTGTATCAATAACATTATATCATAGATAAATATCTGATAATAGATAAATATGATATTAATGATATGATATTAATGATATACTATAATTTGAAATCTCATACTGGATAATAACATTGATCGTTACATCAATCCCATATCCATATCATGCAGAAATTCCTTTTATATTATTCCTATCATTGCACGTTATTCGTTATTTGATACATTTATTCGTATTTCTGTTCAAAGTCCCTCTGTTAAAGAAATCTAAAGGAATTAAATCCGCTCCGCTGATCGGAATAGAATGCGAGTGACGACGAAAGGGTACAATGAGATCGGGGAAGTGCGGGATGCCGATCGCACACGGGTCGTCGGCGTCGGGATATCTCGAAATCCTAGTCGTTCGTGTCGCAGGGAGAGATTTTAAGGGCTTCTTTCCTCATTGCCCCGTACATGCCCATATTGCGGCACGTACTTCCATGCGTACGCGTCGAGTGCACCGGAACAGGTAGTCCGCGAATGCATCAGCGGATTACGCCACGTACGTGGTTGTCGTCTGGCGTACTGAGCCCTCTTTCTCTCTGATAGTCCCCCTTTATTTCCCTCTCGCGTACACCTCCCGTGTACACCTGCGTATTTTACTTTAGAGCATAAGCTACGAGTAACTCGACGGAGGAGGAGGATCGGAGGAGAGACGCCGCTATTGTTGGTGGCATTGTCTCGTTGCGTATTTACCCCATACAACGACGATTATTCCGGTATGTAAACGTTGCATTACCCATTACTCGTTTATCCCAATTCCTTTTCTGTAGTGTATTGCGAAGGTAAAGCGGTAACTATCATTTCGATTGTTACGCTTTCGAGCAGGAAACAGTATCGTTTTCGGGAGCGTTTTCACGTTTTCCACCGATCGGATGAGCGAAACGTCACCGAGAATTAAGTGAGCCATTTGTTTCGACGGGTTCTCGCTAAAATTGATATGGTAGAAATCTATCTCCTTATAATATCTTAAAACAGAAATTCTTTTCGAAGCAAATAATTTTGTAAGTGGTAATTACTGCGATTGGGAAAAGTTTAAATAAATAAAGAGTTTCAATGTCTTTGTAATGCTCTATTATATATTTCCGATATCGATTTGATTATAAGTTATTTTTATCTTGATTCGGAAAATTTTTATATTCAGCAGACACGAAAAGGTAATTCTCGTAAATAAATTCGATAATGCCTTTACTTTTTGACATAAAAACTTTTTTAAGAAAACGCGAAAAATTAAGCGTTAATTCGATCAAAGTATCATCAAAAGTCGTCGCTGCTCGCTAAGAAAAATCAGACACGTGTCGCACGAAGTTTCAGTAATTTTCTTTACATCAACTTGGCAACAACAAGTCGACTCAAGCTCTCGATCTGTTGATGGTCGATCAATCCACGCGGTCTTCCGACAAGGAAGCGCACAGTCGCGGTCACTTCCGCTAGGCTTCGAGTTTCACCCACAAGAGTTGCGAACCGAAACGAAGATAGGACATGAACGGAGACAGAAGCAGATGTATAGCGACGTGCAGAGACATGCTTAGACTACGCGCCACTCGAGGTGCTGAATGCACAAGGAGGGAATCCGTGGCGAAGCTGCATTCGCCATTGAGCGCAGACAGTGGGGCTTGGTCCGAGGCAGGAAGGAAGACGCTCCTGTGTGAGAAACGGGATTAATCCGCGTTCGGGAAGTGAGGATTTTGGCAAGCCGGTTTGCGCGACACAATGCAATACTGAGAGAGCAATGGGAATCGTCCAATTCCCGACCCGCCGCAATACTGCGAAAATGCCGCCACCACGATGATGGTAACGCGAAAATCGTGTAGCGAAATATGAATTCATCGTTGGACACACTCGCGTACTCCGCACTATCCGATCATTCACTCGGCGCCGCGGAAAATGCGAGTTATAATGCGAGCATGCAAATGAAATTCAGATAAATGGTTCGCTGAACCAATCGGTGGAAAAATTTTTTTAATACGATTTAAACAATTGCTAAGCGGAATTGATTAACAATAAAAAAATTGCTGACAAGAAATTTACGGGGATGAGATGAAATAGTAAAATCTCCGCGTTGCAAGATGCGGAAGTTTATTGTGAAGTCTCGTGACGTGTCATCTCGTTCGGTCTGAGACGCGATGTTTTTCCTGTCAACGTCACTGGCAGAGTAGATCGACTGGAGGTTTTGTTTAGTTTAAGCGACGTACGTAAAAAGGAGTCTACGCATACTGTCAACGCATTCCATCGAGACATCGCAGTTGAGAAAACTTGCGCGAATCTCCACCTTTTATCGATAATGAGATGAAGTTTTGTTCGCAAGAAAACTTTGCAGTTCATTTTTAATTTATTTACTTATAGAATCAACAAGCAACGTGAAGGTCTCTCTAAAATTTGGAATTTTATTTAATTAAAAAATTTTTCAATAGATACCATAATATCTTTTTTAAACGTTATATTTTTTATAAGTCGATCGTGAATAGAATAATTATATTTGTATGATGCAATCTATTTTACATAGTAAAAAAATTTGTATTTATGTTAAAACTGGTTCAAGATCTTGTGATGATTTGGTATTGAATTTTTAACATATCCGAGTGTTAATTAAACACAATGTGATTATGTTTATTTGAATATTTTGTATAAAATGGACATCCAACATTTCTTCGTATCAAAATAACACAATTTATAAGTAAGAATAAATATATATATATTGTATATAAAATAATTGTTGATTTAATGTCATTTTAATTTTACTGAAAAATATGCTTTCACAGCTTGCTTACAAATTATGTCATTGTACGTGTTTTATATTATTATTTTTGTATAATATTTGTGTTACTTTCTAGCATATTCATCTTGTGCTGAATTAACATAAAAATTTGAATGGATTTTTTATGACATAAAATATATTAAATTTTAACGCAAACGTTCCAACTGTACGTTATTAATGGAAACTTTAATTTACATTTGATTTGGAGGTCTGCAGGCGCACTGATTTTTAAATGCGTCAGTTTATACGCTTGATCGCGTTTTAATACAACGATACTTCGAATTACTGTCTCTCTTTTTATGATTAGCATACAATAGCATGGATATCTTTTTCCAAGATTTGCATGTTAATTACGTATTTGTAGTTCCATGAATACGGCAGTTAGTTATGGAAAGCTACGAAATTTTATGAACTTTTAATGCTGTCGTTATTACGTTACTTGAATATTAACATGTTTACTGAATTTGTTTAACTCGAAAATTTCCGAATAGTTTCAGCAATTTCGAAAGCAATCCGGAAGCTCTAATTGATATAGTTTCAATTCTTGATTATTTTTCAAAATAAAAATATAGAATGGAACGAAAGCTATATATATGAAATTTGTATCAAAGTTTCTCTACAAATAAACGAAATTTTGATCATAATAATTAAATAATGAAAGAAACATAATATTATAATTAATTAAAATAAATTAATCAGACGAGAAAATTATTTTTTCCCTTTCATGTGAGATAATCAATGCGTTGAAACGCAAAATTATGAATGGGAAAATAACAAGAAGATAACGAGACGAAGCGATAAACTGCTGACAGATAGAAAGAAGCTTGCAGAAGTAGACCGCGATGGGATAAAGCAAGGAAGGAATGTAAGAGGGTGAGAATAAATTTCGACAAACCGGAAAGAGGCAGTTGGGACACGAAAGCACGGAGACAAAACTTGATAACGTAAGCGAGAAGAGAGAGCGAAGGAGAAAAACGGGTGCAAGGGGATGTAGGTGGCTCTCAGATGGGATTCAAGAACGGAGAGCGAGAGCTGATACGTAATCCGATGGAGCATAGATGGAGAAAGAGGTAAAGGGAGGAAAGGAGGAGAATGTTGCACAAGTCCACATGGTACGGAGCGAGAAGCAGGAAAGGAGTGATATAGTATATATAGAACTCGATGGCGAGTGCCGGGGAGAGCAGAGGTGGCGGAAGGGCGATGGGACCCGTTGGGACGGAAAGAGATGGAGAACGGAAGAGGGAACAGAGGATGGCAGGGGGAGAGCAGGGGTGAGAGAGCAGGAGATGCGGTGGGAGCGGGTGGATGCAGGAGGACTGCGCGCGTAAAGTGCGAAAGAGAGAGGGTGGGTATCGCGCGGGAGGAGGTGGAGGAGGACGAGGAGGAAGCGGCTTCGGAGCAACGACGATGTCAGTGTGCACGCGGACGCCGAGTCGGCCCTGGCGTTGGCGTAACGTCGCGACGCAACCGCACCGCAAAAGTCAGGCCGCACCGCAGGCTGCACCGGGTCCTGCTTTTCCCGATCCTTTCTCTGACATGGCAGCGTGAGGATCAGCGCGCGGCATCAGGAGAGTGCGCGGCTTCGGAAGTGACGGCGCGTCGTTTCGTCTGACGTCGAGAATCGTTTTACGACTAACGACGACGACGCCGGTCGTCGCGACGTCCCGGCGACGACGACGACGACGACGACGACGGCTGCGTTTGGTGTGCGCGCGGGATTTCGTTATCCACGTTGCTGCTGTGAAGTGTGTATATGCGACAGCGCAACGGTACGTCACGGACATCTGGTTTATGAGAATGAATCAGGAACGAGAGACTCGCGATTTTTCACGAGGGTGGTAGTATCGTCGGGATTGATGCCGGGGAGTTCTGAGTGCGCGAGATTTGACGGCTGCTGCGAAGTGAACGAGTCTTTTTTCGCACATTATTGGCTTCTGGTTACGATCGTTGACTGGCAACGAGCGATATTTCATACGAAGGATGAAGATCACTGGATAATATGAGAATTACAGTGAATTTGATGATAATTAGTATTAATGAAGTTTTATAATCCTATGATGGCCGCTTACAATTCCGATTATGAGTGTCGACTATCAGCGAAAAGCTTCTTATAAGGATTGTGGGATGTCCGATCGTGATTATCAGGAAATTAGAATTATTGAATTTATACTCGAAGACTTTAAGTCATTATTTTTAAATTAAGATCTTTTACGATTGATGAAGATCATTCGATACTCCAATTGTTAGTAAGTCCCGAAATACAACAGGTGTGGTAAGCTTCAAGCTATAAGATATTGGCCAATCACAATCGAATGTGAGACGAATAATCGATTATGATTGATTGATTTCTTACGGCTTAAAGCCTACTATTGTTTTTCGACTAACTTCAGTCGTTAAAGAAAAAATTCTTTACTCTTGGGGGAAGATTTGCAGATCAAGGTAACTTATCAATGATCGACATTCTAAGCCTAAATTAAAAAAATTGAGATTATAATTTTATGGTTATTATCAGCGATTAAAATTATCATCAACTACCGATAGGACTCTGTCTCTCTCTTTTAAAATTGTCGATGATAATTATGCAAAAACAGGTCTTCGTATAAGTGTTACCTCATTTTCTCTAATGAGAGAAGATATTTCGCTAAACAAGTTTCTGATTCCCGTGACGATAAGGAACATTGCTTATCCATTACTCGAACATCAGCGCATAACCTTTTTATTTCATATCTATTACCAGCGATCGAGCAAAATTCCGCCATCAGCCGAGATCGTTTGGCATCCAACTGCGAAATGTTTTTACGCGATTTCTTTCAGATTGGCTGATCGGTCGGGCGCTATAGGATGAGCGTGAAATGCAATCGCACTAGGCGTTATGACCAATTGATAATTCACGGATAGTCCTTTTACGAGAGCGCGGAGGACGAGCGTATGATTTTACGATGGAGCCGTTAATTCCGTGAAATCCTGTAGATGCACTTTTTCTTTTTTGCGTGCGTCTTTAAATATTGACGATCAAAAAATGCGATAATGTCGACTTACATGTCGTACCAACAATTTTATAAGAGAAATATTAAAGTTTATATTTTTACATGCTGAATACATTAGACTAGTCCGAGCTAACAGAAGTTTTGAATTATCGATCATATGTGCCGACAATTTATAGAACAGATGAACGTTCGTAATTAGCAAGTCTGTTTAAAATTTAAATTTATCTGCCAATAATTGTTATCTTCCTTTCTATTGTGTAGGAAATTATAATTTCATCGAGCACGAATATTTATGAACGAATATCATAACGTGTTCTATTTTTTTGCGATATTTTGGAAATATGTATATAAATCTTTCTTGCAATATTTTACAGTTTTTTTATGATATGTGTATTTTTTTACTTTTCTTATGAATAATAATTGCAACAATAATTACGACAACATAAAATTAATCTATTTGAACTGCAATACATAAAATGCATAATTAGTAATTGATATTCGATTTATATATATATATATATATACTCATTATAATGATTTCTTCTGTTCAATGGTACATTTTTACGAGTCTATGATTGTCACGGAATTAACAAATGACTCGTCTTATGTTGGTTTCCATCAATGTAAATTTACTTTAATCTCGGTTTAACTTATTTTTATCTTTCTCCAATTCTCTCTCTCTCTCTACGAATTACAAACAGACAAAAAAATAAATTAAACCGAGGTTAAAGTTAATCTATATTGGTAGAAATAAACATTAAAGCGTTTTAGTGACTTTAACTATTGATGTTGCACACGTATACTGAAGGCACGCGATATGCAGTCACAGACAGGTTTTTAACTCGCTATTTTACTGGTCTTCCACTGTTTAGTCAGTTGTTTTCCTTTCCGATAATGCGCACTATTATATCATCGTTCTCGTCTCAACGATTCCGAGTTCCCTGTACACTTTGTTTCTTCGGACGCGCGGCTAATGCTCGCATTTCCTCTTTTATTTCAATTGTTGAAGATATCCAAAGACTTGTCTAACTTCAAGTTAAAACATTCGTCGGCGATAATATCTTTCCGCGTTTTGCACGCAAAGAAGTATACATCACCGGGACTTAACCGGGAGGAGGGTGGTAACGCAGAGAGTTAAGAGGATTTACTTTAACGGGTGATGAGGCTCTGATCAAACTGCAAGATTACCTTTATCAGATCTTATCTCTTTTCTGACAATCACTTTTACGTGAGTATTACGACACTAATATGCGAAACCAACACTAACGCGATCTGAGAAAATATGCCTTATTATAGAAACTGATTAAAGGCAGTATCTACTAATTGCATCACAAATCATCCAGAAGGCTGCAGACGCTGCTCGATTATACGAACCGAGATGGTGTGCAACAGTTGGTCTATAATAACGACAGATGACTGCGAAGATTTGACACGGGCTTCTATCGGCGAGACGCGTTATCAGTGTCAGTTCCGGTATAACTATCTCGCTGTCGCGACGGAAGGCGCGAATCGTTCATAAAATCGCGAACTAGCCTGCCAATTTTCTTAATAACGTCGTCCGCGACGGAAATGGCTTGAGTGCACGCAGGAAATTGATGTATGCGGATGAGAGCAGATCGCACTTAAGCGAGCCGCCTTCGCCAGCCAGGAAATATGCGTTCTAGACAACGTGCGAGGTCACGCGTGAATTTTTAAAGCTCGCCCTGAGTGCCTTGGCTCTTCTTTTTCTCTTTTCCGTTTCCTCTCTTTCTTTCTCGCGCATTTTTCTCTCAGATCTTGGTTCCGCTGAGCGTCCTTGACCCGCCGCGTATTCACGTGAAAGGGCATGAACCAGCGAACGCTGGCTAGTCTCTGCGTTCCAGTTAATCGCGTTAATTTGATTACCCGCTGGATAATCGAGGTGACCGCGTTTTTAAAAGAGATACGCTGTATCGTTGAGGCGGAAACCGCGACGCGAACCGAGAACAATCGTAACTCTTGTATAGAGATTCTCCTTTGAATTCGAAATGTTTGTTGAACGATGCTGTTTGCGCACGTTCCCATTTCGGTTTCTCATAAAACGAAGCTATGGAACTGTGATTGAAGACTGTAACTAAAAGCTTGAATATTTTGGCTGTACAGTTGGAACATTTTTGTTATTTTTAATACATTTCATGTGTCCTAATGATTTATCCAAATTTTTGTGTTAATTTAGTACCAGATGAATATATTAGAAAGTAACATAAATATTATGTAATTTTTTACATATGTAATACTGACACAATTTGGAAGCTGGAAGCATATTTCTTCAAAATTAACATTTATAATATGTTAATTTAACATTTTATTTATTTATCACATTATACATTTTATTCATTTATCCTGTAATTTACATTTCAAAATGCATTGTTTCAGTTATTGGTATATTATTTCTCTACTTACTCATAAATTACGTTATTTTAACACTAAAAAATATTGCATATCAATTTAAGATAAAATATTCATATAACATAATCATATTAAATTAATCTCGGATATATAAAAATTCAATACAAAAATTTTAACAAACATCAGTTTTAACAAAAATATCTTTTACTGTACAAAAGAATCACAAAAGAATCTAAAAATTACAAAATCCAAGAATAACAAAAGAATTACAAAAGAATCTAAATTCGAGCGCTACTGTTATTGGTAATTGTTCCTTTTCTACGATTTTTAAAGAGTGAGATTTTTATACCACTTTATATTAAAGAGTGAGATCTATCTTTAGACCACATATATGCTTTCATAAATTCGACATTTTAGTCTATATTAATGTTATGTAGCTTTTCTAGCTACATGATTTGTTTTCAAGCTACATGATGTTTTTTCAATATTGGAATAAAGAACGATATTGAGTTTTACGTTACGTTTGCTTTCTTTATTCAAAGAAGTACTTTGTCCGAATGTAAAGCAATGAATCTACGTTTAATGTTATTTTTGCAGTAAAATTTCATATCTACTATTTCGAGTTGCTATCGCAAAAAATGTATTCGCTTGGCGTAACATTTCTTGAAAACTTCTCTGGCGCTCCCTCTTCGCAAAATTATCATGCAAATATTTCAAGATGAGCAATTCGACGAAGTTGACTCATGAATTATGGAACTTGAGTACTTTTCACGGCTGAAGTTAGTATTCCATTTTTTTAAATTTTGATATGAATTGATAGAGTTCCGACACCTAAAGAGAATTTTAGAGAGTTTCCTATACGTGTTGAAAAAGATTTTAGCAATTAATAGCTTAAAATAATAGAAAAAGCAAAAACGAAACTGAAATAAATGAAACGAATAAAGAAGTGCCAAATACAATCGAGGCTACATCTTGGTGCTTAATAATATTTTCTATGTGAATTTTAAATAAATTTTTAATTACATGTCGAAGGTTTTGAAAACACACAGTCCTCAACTAAGATTGGAATAATAATATCACAAGTTAAATCGATCATCAAACAGAAAGAATTTTTTTAATTACGGGTAGAAATATTTTTTAAGTGTTTCTATAAATTAATTTAAAAGATTTTTTTTAGAATTTTGATATTATCGAAAAAATTCTATCCTGAAACGAAAAAGTTATGAATTTTATACCGCGAGAATGTGAATTTGGGAGTCTCTCAGCGGACTTGCATTTTTAATCGTTAAAACTTTTTTTAAAATGTAACAGAAATTCTAGGAAAGTGTCAGGGCTTTATTAATTAGGTATACGCAAGTTCTGAAAATGGATGTTAATTTCACACAGAGGTGTACTTTTCAACTCTGCTTCGATGATCAGATACTCTGCGAGCGACCGTTCAGCGACGCTTTTTGCTGCAAATTCGCATCATTATGATCGGTTCTTATAAAAGGTAGAACATGAGGGCGATCGTGCAGCAAAAAAAGCTTTATAACTGACCTCGATAATCTATCGCAATGATAGTTAATCGAACGTAGGCTGCACGAGTAAATTTAGATTGCTCGCACGCTAATCATCCAATCTCCCCCTACTACGTGATTATCGTTTTACAGACTATAACTATTTACTAAATTTAAATTGTTCAAATAAAATTCACATAATAATAATTTATTTATTAAATTTTAATTTTACAAATAACATGTGCATTTAATTTTTTTAAGTTGTGAAGGGTAAAACGATGAAACTATCATACAATTGATTTTTAGCAAAATTTTAGTAGATTCAGATTTGTTCGAGTATTAAGTATTAAAGCTAAAAATGATAATGCTTTTTCTCTCTTTCTCTTTTTCTTTCTTTCTTTGTTTTACTCTCTCAACGTTTGGGCTGAAGAAAATCGACTTTAAATTTCACGAAGCGCGATATACATCCGCTTTCCGTTAATTCTGAAGTACCTCTCTCCATCTATCTCAAGAATAAAAATAAACGCTGAGGGATGCATCGCTTTGCGATTGCCCTTGACCCGTCAACGTGTTCGCGGAGAAGTGGAATAACCGCTTTAAACGTTCATGCTCTAGAAATGCTCGCTACTCTGTCTATCCATCCAACAAAGAGAAGATAACGCTGATATAGGAGCGGATCGGGGTTAAGGGCCGTTTCTCACTGATAGTAAAATGATCAAGCACTCTGACCCCTTTGTCACCGTTGTATACCTTAGCGAATTCTGTTTGATATAGTCTTCACCCTTTTTATAAACATCATACCATGATGTGCTAAACTAATTTATAAAAATATCCTGGTGAACATTCTGAGAAAAATTTTTTATCAGGGCATTCTTTTTTAACTTTTTTTTTAAGCAATTTCTCACATGAATATTCAGGCGTGATGCGATGCGGAATTACATTAATGAACCTAGTTAAGTGTGGATGTTAAAATATATGAATCGGTATACGAAAGTAAAAGCATCTATTGATATTGGTTGATTAGATAAAGGGTTGACGAGAGCTTGCCGTATTTTGCAGAGAGTAGTTATGTCAGATTATTAATTGCCAATTACCCGCCGTGAGAGCATCGTGTCAGGTCGTAGAGCGGTATCGCCTCGAGTCAATAGTCACGGCAGATATTATCCATCGTCACAAAACCGTCGGTCATATCCTCAAAGCAGCCGCGAAATCAGAAATCCGGATTGCTCTCGATTTCTCGATAATGCGACCCTTTGTCCTGTCCGCTAATTTATTGCGGATTCGACGACAAAAACCCTCATGTTGAAAAGGAAATTTATGTGCGAATCTATTATGTGTATCCAGTGCACGCCAATGTCACTCCTAACAAAAGCATTTTTCTCGGGACAGTAATTAATGGCTCCGTTTAATTCAATAACTAATGCAATCAAGAGTATCATAGTGAATTTAATTTAATCATTTAATTTAATTTAATTTAATTTATTATGTATGAACAAGTTTATATGAGGATTACATGAAAAATGAAAATGTGATGCACAGTTGTAAAATTTATGTTAAATTTAGCACAATTTACATGTCCCAAAGGATTCTCTCAAATTTTTGTATTAACTTGACACACGATGAATATACTAGAAATAACACATTATATAAAAATTAAGCAAATTAACAATTATGTAGAAATTCTTTGACACAATTTGGAAATAAATTGTGGAAACATATTTCTTCAGTAAAACTAATATTTATAATATGTTACATTAATGTGTACACTTTTAATCATTTATTTTAGAATTTTAGAATTTTAAACCTACATTTTTTTATTATCTTTATTTATTTAAAAATTGTGATATTTTAACAAGAAATATTAAATATCAAAATTTAATACAAGATATTCAAATAACGTAATAAGTACTTATATTAAATTAATATTCGGGTATGATGAAAATTCAACACAAAATTTTCTGCTCTCTTTCTTATCATTATGTAATAAATTAATATAGTACCTTCTTGTGATATATTATCGTGTACCTACATCGTGCACACGCAGTATGGTCACGAGTTGCAAAATGACGAGGTGGGCGCGCAATGTTCGCGATGTGCAGAAAGTTCAACCATACATCAACTTTGTTCTTGATGAAGCCGGAAGTTCGCGATCAAACGAAGCCCTGTCGGCACCCCAGTGATGTACAACTATCGTCCTAGAGAAGCGTATTTTCGTAACCGGCACTCAGCCCACTTCGGTATTATCTAACTTGAATCTCTTTAACGCTCCGCATAACTGTAATTACATAACTGCAGCTAAACTCCCGAGACACACGTTGACCACACGTGAGTCTCCGCTAACATAATTATCGCATTGCATTATAACGCACGTGTCAAATTTCTCGACTAGTAGGCTCGATACAAATCTATAGCCTGTATTCTTTTCTTCTTACGGTGTCGTTCTCCAAATTTTCCTATTACGATGTATTTACCCTGCAAAACCGTTCTTTTTATAAACGATTTTGATGAAGTATCTGAAACTTTAGCTATAAATACAGTTCTGAAAATAATCTTATTGGATTAAAATAATTATATAAGAAACTCAAGCATAATGACAGCAATGCTTCAAACATTGCACGCCTATCCAATGAATTTGAACTCCGGAGCCAAAATGTAAAGCCATCAACAAAAAAATCAATATGAGTAAGATTTCGAAAACCATAAAATGTTGATATGCGTCTGAGCAACGCTTAACAACATTTTACAGTCCATGAAATCTTACATTGAATTTTTTGCATCCTTGGCTTTGCGTTTTGGCTCCGGAACTCAAATAGTACAAGTCTGTTTCAAAGAGTTTTGACATTTTAGCAATCAGACATTTGAGCATCCTATATAATTATTTTGATAGTTCAATAAAATTATTTTTAAATCTGTGTGTTAGCTAAATTTTTAGATCTTCATTAAATCGTTTTTTTCTGCAATGAATGTTTCATTGAAGATTACAGTTTATAGTTGTAAGATATGTTATATCGCCGGCAACGTGTTCTAATTATTTCGAATGAGGAAGGCGAAGTCGCGCTTGCAAATGTGTCTGTTACCGGTCATGAAAATCTCATATTATAAAAGACTGGCTTCGCTCTAAATTTAGGGGAAGGGCTGAGAGGGGAGAAATAAACCGTTCCATAATTACTGTCGCGCTCATCTCTCCCAAGCTGCTTTTAATTTCATACAGAATATCCCGGGCCGAGACGCCGGACGGCGCCTCGTTCATCGTGATAAATGCATCGAGGGACAAAAGAGGGAAAACGTATGATGTCCTGGGACCTTATAGAAAATAACTCGCATATTTCAGAGTCGTTTTATACAGGACTGGGAAAGTTATTAAAAGTTTGTAAAACCAACTATTATAGTTATAGTTAGTTTTTTCTCAAAAAGTAACTAGTTATCGTTACAAGTTAGCAATGAAAAGTATGTTACAATTATAGTTATCTATTTAAAAATGAGTCGTTGCTTTTCAGTTATTTTTCTGTTAATATTTTGTAATTTTTTGCCTTGCTATTATTTTAAATACAAAATTCTTACACATTTCTAACATTACTAAATTATTTTATTCATCACGCTATATATTTAGTTATACACTAAATTATTTATAATAAATTAATATACTTGGGATCAAAATTACAGAATCAATACTATAAGATGTATACACATATTAAAAGACTCCTTAAACTTAATTCTTAATACAGATATTTACATAATGTAATGATTTTATCAGGGATGAAGATATACTAGTATTCACAAGAATCAATCACTGATTTCATTAAACACTTCATTTTGATATATTGAATAAATTTGAAGAAATTAAAGTAATTATAAAAGTAATTATTATATTAGTGTAAGTGAAGTTACAGTTATAGATGGAAAGGAAGGCACGCGAAATTAAGTTACAGTTATTGAAAAAAGTAGCTTTAACTAAAACTTCATTATTAGTGTTGAGATTGAGAGCATTGTAAATTTGTGAGATCAGTTGATGCATTGTCTACTTTGAGTATCGAATTATTACTATTTTCGAAAACTGTATAGAACATTAATCGCGAACGCACGACGAACTTGCACCACGCTCGTGAGTGCGGTCGCAAAGGCAACTATAATTACAAGTAACGCGTTATTTTTCTTCAATCTTGGTTTTATCTCCTATTATACAGATATATCTTTTTAACTTATAGAAATGGTAATTTTTTAAAACATTATTAATACATATAAAACATTATTAATAATATCCTAAATAGAGATATGTTTTCTGGCTTATTAGAAAACAATATTACATTGCATATTTTGCACAATTTGCCCATTTAGATGAATAAAATGAATTAATCTTGAAAAGGTCAGACCATTACGTTTTAATCGATCTTCGTTTAGTTATTCCTAATTAACTTACGCAGTTGCTTCGTTGGAGTATTTGCTCTAACTTTATTTATAATTTCTGCAGGCAGCTATCTTTTTACAAGCAGTTATTATTATTACAATTTCATGTTTTTTTTTAGTACACTGTAAAACTATAATGTCTCGTAATTTTTTTTATCGTTGCTTCCTCGACCATTGTCTCTTCCTTTGTTCCACTCGTTACGTTAACGATCTCTTAAAGTAGGCCCGTCAAGGGCCATGACGCGACAAGAAGACAAAAAGAGAAATGCTAGCATTTCTAAGGAAAGGAACGGAGTGGACAGTAAATGGAATGAAGTAGTTTTATTTTACTTTCACCGTTTTGCCTTTTTCTCTTTCGCATTTGGTTCTAAATTCTGCATTCCAGTGCTTTCATTTAATTTAATGTTTTGTATCTCGGCAGCGATGCAATGTCACGTATTTCAGCAAGGTATTCGCAAGGTAGTGATTAAAATTAGTTTATACGTTTTAAATAACGGTAACGAAAATTAAAATACGATGCAAAATTAAGTTTTCGACTCAGTAATATCTGACTGTAATTATCGCAGAGATAATGAAATGATATTGAATGATGGTTCAGTTATAACCAAGTAATATCGATTAAGCAGTTAGATTCGGTAATCACCAATGTATGATTAACTTTAATCTCTGTTCAATTTATTCTTTGTTTTTTTAATTTTGAGAATTAAATAAATAAAGATAAACAGTAATTTAAACCGAGATTAAAGTTAATCTTACATTAATGGAACCGGGCCTTAATCGAATAACTTTATTCTTTAATCCTTTACGCCCTTCTACTCTTTGTAGATAATAGCGTGGCTTATAGTCTGAGAAGAGAGAATCAGCTAAAGTTAGTTAACCCAATTTATGGCGGAATTCAATATTCAGTCTAAAAAATGTCGACTTTTTTTTATTATTATTGTTCGACATTTTCTTGTGTGTATCTTTCGTCCTTACGTAAAGAAGAAAATAATTAAAGGATTAAATGTTTGAAGTAGGATTATAAGTTCACACTAAAATATCATTAGGTACCAAGACCTGCTTTAACCGAATGGCTTTCTTCACTTATTTGTGTTAAAATATTACAATTAATTAAAGAACAAAAATTTCATCAAATGTTAAGTTAAATTATATCGATGTTGCTATTATAATTACATAATTCAAATTCGCACTATATTTTATAAATATAATAAAAATATTTGCATCCGAGGTTGCATCATTGTCTCGACTGACATTAAGGAAAACATCTTTAATGAACACATCGTTGTTGATTCTCGTTTGTGGATTTTTTCACTTTATTAAATACATACTTTGCGTGATAATAAATACATAGCTGGGGAATTATTAAGGATAACACTGAATCGCGAAATAATTAACGCGTGACGCACAGCTGACGCCGGTCTGATCGTCTATTGTGTGCCGACCTATGCGGTTAGCGTCAACTGCTCAATCATTTTTCGTTAATATTACAAAAAGCAACGCTTTTGTATTTTTTGTTTGACCCTCATTTTTCAAAACATTTCAGCATACTCGAGGTATAAAATTGCCTCGCGAGAATACTCCAATATTTTGCAATAACATGCACACGAATCCAGATATCAAATCAATTAAAAACGTTCTGCACTTTGCCTGGTATTAGAGGCATAGAAATACGGTATGATAGTTGATCACGTATAACGTATAGCTTAAACCGCTCACGTGGAGTCAAATTGATTCAGACGGCAACAAATGAAAATACGATATTAAAGAAGTATATATTTTAAAAATATGGATTTCTTTTATGATTTTCAATATTTGAAAATTATTATTTTATGTTTAAAACATCTCAGTTTATAAGTACTATAAATAAAAATAAAAAAATTTGTTTGCACATAAAATATAAATACATGAAAATATAGATTAAATTGATCCTCATACGTGTATTTGCATGTTAAAATTCTGTTACAAAGGACATCTTTTTTAATAGTAAATTCGATTGGATGCACTAGTGCGCATTAGTGCATGTCAAAGCCATTGTACACTGATTTCATCTGTATAGAAGTAAAATGCAAATATTTCGAATTATAAAATACATTTGTTACCAAACAGAACAATGAAGTGTGTTGAAAATTTTAACCAATTTCTATATGAAAAACATCTTTACATCAATTTGTCTGCTCATGTCTTACAACTCTTCCTCTTATATCTCTTTGCTCGTTTAAGATGTATATGTCTTGCGTTGGAAGAATAACTATCCGCGGTGTAGCGATCCGCACGTGGTGGCAAGCGAAGCGTAGTTAAGTTGTGAGGTATTAGACGGAACGAGTAAAAAAGACGGAAAGGGAGAGGTGGAAGGAAAGAGACGAAAGGAGATCCTCTTTAGCTGGTCGTTTCACGGTGGACGGGTTAATTCCGAGATCTCGTTACCACGCGTACTGAACAGAAGGGAAAAGAGAGAAGCAGGGAGAAAGAGAGAGTAAGGAATCGCTCGAATCTCGAAGAAGACGAAGGAGGAGAGACGACCGGAGCTAGGCTGCAACGAAGTTAAGCTCGACGAAAGCCTCGTCTCCAATTACCCTGGAGCGTGTTGTAGCTAGCACAACGCACTCCCGCGTAATTTGCAGTGACGTCGGCGACCACGAGCGCGATAATTACCATCGCGAGAGTATCCTTTAATACTCCGGGTTAGGGGAATGGCGTCTCCGTTCGTCGAATGCAGCCGCGATTCCTCGGAGAGCTCATTCGGTGCAATCGTCGCTCCTCCGCCAATCTTGTTCGCCTCGTTCTCGGCGAGAGTTTCCTTCGTTGCTGTTGCCTTTATCGCGCTGCGTCTCTGATAGAATGCTATTCGCCTCGCCTGAATCACTCGTCAAGAGAGAAATGCTTTCGAATTCCTCGGGGCGAATTCACCAGAGGAGCAGAGTGCGATTCTTCTGAATTCGGAGATCAGGACATCCGATACATGCTTCCGATAGCCGTCCGCTCCTTTGTGTCGTTTACAATAAATTTGACTGAGGTGTCGTGCGAATCAGTGAGCTATCCGCGAGATTTGCGATATCTATTCTCACACGCGTATTAATAACAAGTTAAGCCAAGCTTTCCTCAAATATGAGTCAACTCGTTCCTACATACGTCTGATTTCAAACATTTTATTATAACAAATTACAGTTGTGACTCATACAAAATAACATGTTATATAGTAACAAAAACTTTCCCTTGAACTAATAATATATCATTTAGATTTACTTTCTCAAGCTGAAAAGCATTAATACAAAATTATGAAACACTTGAAAATTTATTTGCTTTTTCTTGAATCAGATTTTTCTCTTTTTTTTTATTGTAATACTTATTCGATTTAAATGAAACTTTGGGAAACGTACCTATGTTATAAAAGTGATATTTTACGATAACTTTTCTATTGCTTTTTTTCGCTATAAATACATAAACATGATGAACGTAACGTTAATTTGCCTTTTGTGTCAACGACTTTCTGTTCTCTCCCCTACAGCTTTTCTTTGAGTAAGATTTGTTATGATTTATTATTTCATTATACTACATATTCGTTGCCTCAAAATATGATATTGTTTCAGTGCTATTATAATGGCTTTTTCTGTAAAGGTAATTGTGACTGCTGATATTTCTCTGAGATATTTATGCAAAATCCGTTTATATAAAACGCTGGTAATATGATGAAGAAAATCGGATCGTTCAATTGGTTTCACACGTACG
Source organism: Mycetomoellerius zeteki (assembly GCF_001594055.1). Lineage (NCBI taxonomy): Eukaryota > Metazoa > Arthropoda > Insecta > Hymenoptera > Formicidae > Mycetomoellerius > Mycetomoellerius zeteki. The sequence continues at coordinate 3,420,215 of NW_017256696.1, read as the reverse complement.
TTCCAGGATTACTGTCACCTCTGTCGTGACATGGAATTTGTAACTTTACAATGCGATGGTAATTAACAGCGATGTCGATAGCGTCACGTCATGTATTTATATATCACATACACGCAAATATCAATACGTGCAAGTGAGAATAATTTTCCAGCTTGTTACGAGAGAATCTGCGCGGAAAACTTGTGTCATGCATTCTCGGTAGTTGCTTTCGATTGCCACTTTATAGATAACACCCGATGCGTCTCCCAACGCGAACTGCGTGGTTCTCATTGACGCAATCATAAAATGACGCCATAAAACGACCCACTTTCTCGGATGTTACAACAATATAACTGTTACTTCGTAAACAACGCTATTTTTTTAGCAAAAATATTAACGGAGATTATATTTTCGTTGTGGATTTGTCATAAATAATCAAAATATCATCATTGTAATGAAACTTCTTTATTCAGAATTTTGGAAAATCCATTTTCTCCGGGGATTGCGATTATTTCACTGAAATTTATGATGAAAATGGTGCAAAAAATAAACAGATAAATTTTTCAAAGACTGTTACACTGAGAGAAAAGTTGTGACTATAATTGCATCTATTTTTCCTCTACTTGCATCTCTCAACGCGTGATTCTCATTGACGCAATTGTAAAATGACGCCCTCTTTGATGGATGTTATAACAACGTAGCTGTTACTTTATATACGACGTCGTTATTTTTAATAAAGATATTAACGAAGATTAATTTTTTTGTTGTCATAAATAATCAGAATAATATTATCAATAATTGCATAGTAAAATAATTACGATTAGAAGCTCCATTTTTATAGTTATTACTGCTACAACGTTAATAATAATAATTATATTTATAGTTCTATCCAAAAAATATATTTGGCACCGAAAATGATTATGACTTATAACTAAATTGTGTTAATTGCAGCTATTTTTTTTCGGTGTAGGATTTAATAATAATGATTTATTTGTGTGTGTGTGTGTGTGAGCAAACATTTAAAATTTAGCAGGGAAATGAAAGTTGTAATTATTTCTGGCCTTTAAATTTCTAATTGCAATAGCAAAATAGCGAACGCTTTTACGTGATCCGTTTACGTGGAGTAGGAGAGAGAGATAAAAGGGTAAAGAGTGATCGTTGTCGAGCTTAAGACCATTTTCTCGTTCGAGGGGCAAGAGATCGAATACTCGTTGAACGGAATGGAAACCCTGAGCTGACCGGTACATACTCTATTGAAGCAAACTTGGGAGGCGCTTTCCGATCTTCCCAACGATACGCCGTGCCGTGGTGATTGGAAGAGCTTGAAACGCCGTCTCATGACTACCTTGGGAAGGGAAAACGTCTCGAGCACTTCGGAATTTCACAACGGATTTAGAGTTGTCGATATCGGCAGTTGGCACTGAGTGTGCTGCCTCGTTAGCCAGCCCTTCTCGGGTGCGATGACGTGCAACCGAAGTTTAGCAACCACATTGCGCAATTCTATGCTATTGATACGTCGTCCTCTTTCCTGATCGATATGCTAATGCAAGAAATGGTTCTACCTCTTTGTAGTGTATGTAAGCACTTTCAAATATCTTCACACCTTTCAATTTCTCTCATTGAAATGATGGAAGATTATTCTAACATAGCTGAAGCTCAGTTATGATAGATACGAATTGAAAAGAAAATTTTCAGATTAAACAAAGTTCCACTAGTTAATCCTTCGCCAGTATAGTCGATATTTTTATTGAGAATTCTGTAAATAAATTTAAATCTATAAAAAAAGAAGGAAAATACAATCCGATTTCTATTAATAATAAAAATTCGTTGTTGAAGCTTTTACAAGCATCTTTATGATCGATCCCTTTCATTAAAACGATGGAAGTTCTAACAATGTACTTTAGCATTAGTTGTTAAATATGTTAGGTGTTAAATATGAATTAAAAGAAAAATTTTTAGATTAAACAAAGTTTTAATAGTTAGTTTTCTGTCAATCAAGTTGGACTGTGAAGGCACATTCGATATTTTGATTATGAATTCTGGTAGGTAAAGTTAAATCTGTAAAAAATACAATTCGACTTCTATGATAGATAGTAAAAATTTGTTGTTAAAACTTTTGCATGATGCAAGAATTTTTTTCGGATTTTTGTACGATCCGAAATAATATAAAAATCTGCTTCGAAATTATTTTCGAGCACGAAAAATAAGGGGTGTATCTGTATTAATTATCGTAGTGGTGTCAAATAGTACACTTTTAATTCTTCTATCAATGCATGAATACCTGGATACCTATATCGAATTTTAAACAGTAAAAAATTTTTATACGACGCCTCCATTCTTTGAACAATAAACAGTAGCTTTGCATAATTTAGATTTGTTTTTTATCGCTGCACTAGACTGCCTTAGAACTTTTCTTCTCGTTAAATTTAAAACATACACCTATATTTCACTTTAAGTAGAAAAAGTGTACACTAGTTTGGCTATAAAAAAACAGAACCTTTATCTCATCTGCACTTTTACATTTTTAGCTGGAACCTTGTGAAACAGGGTAATGAAAAGGTGAGAAATTACGCATCGACAGAAGGATTAAAATGGCAGAGCTATAAGGATTAATCGAAAAATATTTCCAGCGTTGTTTATGAAAATATCAACTGCCACGAAAATAATGTTGTTACATGTGTTTACGTATCGAGCACAGTTCTAAAAATACTTTCTCCATTTATCGGCTCGTTGCAGCCATCGTTGAGTAAATCCCCATGTGTAAAACTTCCTGGCAAAGGGTCACTTTGTGAATTGTTTGAGCGTGCCAATAGACTTGTCTCGACATCGTGGAATAACACGAAGGGGAGCATTTTTCTGGACATATGTTTATAGGAACTTTATTTAACCTTTCGGCAGGTCGCCTCTAAAGTTTTATTATACATTTTAATATTTATTAGAATGTTAATATCCATTTATAAACTTTCAACATTCTCTCTTTAAAATCTTTACGCTATCATACGCTCTGTTAAACATCTTAAAATTTAATCTTATAATGATGAAATGAAAAGATACTTTTGACAATTTTACTTATTATCGCTACAGGTAAATTTTCAGTATCTGTTAGGGAAACAACGTAACGAATCATTATTCTTGGAAGTAAAATCGCTTTCCCAATTCCTTTTTGCGTCTTCTTAAACTGCGTAGTTAAGGTAGCTCAAAAGCCATTGACTCGTGAAGAACGCTGACGTAGTTATCTGTTTCTTCAGTGAGTTCTTAGTTAATCGCCACTTAAGAAATAGCTCAACTACGCTTCATTGAGCAATCGTAACTAAAACGAGAAAAAATTCTTCTTTTGTACATTATATTCTGTTGCTTTTGAAAATTTTCCTCTTTTTTTTCAATTATTTCTGATTACAACACGTCATATTTCTTTGGTATTTTATCCTGTAATTTGTGTTTAAATTAAGAAACGCAGAACTTCGTTTATTATAAAACTATTTTTTATCATTAGGGAAATTAAGAAATACAAATTAACCGTTTGTAAAATTTTATCAACTCATTAAGCTTATTAAACGGCAGTTATATTAAGCGACAGTTTAATTTGCATTAATAAGGCAAATTATATATATTGGAAGTACTTCAAATTTGAAATACAGATTATTTCTAAATTCATTTATACTTTTAATGAAATGAAATTATACTGAAATTATTATACTTTTAATAAAATAAAATTAAGGAAAGAGATTCGCATTTACAAATCATAACATTAAATATTTCGAGAAAGTTTTGCAATTTAATAGCTTGGAACTTTTCAAATAGTTCAAGTCATAGATCTCCTGTAACTGATGCAAAACTGAAAGTTTTCTGTGTTTCTGATATTCCCGAAAGTATCGATTTACTACCGCCTTCTCCAATTTATTCCGTCAGACTTACGTCTCTCACTTTATTTTTCGTTAGCAATATCGTATTTTCAGTTTGACGCTTATCCTATTTTTCTAGCTACGGTAGAGATGTTAAAAAGATTTGCATAAATGTAAGAAATCAAATCGCGATCCCATAATGGTTTTGAAGAGGATTTTTTTGTGCATGGCGTTATCATAAATAAGAAGTACGATGGGAATGTTCACAAAATATTTAGCTTCGTTATGCAACTTTTATCAATTGGAAAATACTCAAGTAACCTTCTTCCGTACTGTGAGTTTCTTGGCTCTTATTTGGCTTTCAATTTATTTTCTTTGTACTTCTCGTTATCTTCTTATATCTTTTTGTTCCCTTGAGGAGATTCCGTTTGCTTAGAGATGTAAAAAGTAAGAATGGAACCATTAATAATTGCGGAATCGCATTGTTAAGGAACTTTCATCGATATCCTTTTTTAACGGAATAAAATAATATTACAACAATGAGATATTATAACAATGCTTTTTTTATTAAATAAACGTCAACGGGATGTCAAATTGCAAATCTATTTTGTTTAAAGAAAGGTAACCTCTAAAAAAGATTGTCATAACTCAAAAAGAGCTTCTAAACGTTGTGAAACGTAAATGACAGAAATGACATTCAATTAAATACGTTAAGAACATATTAATAACATTTTTTAAACAATATTATTTGATTAGTCATTTATAATATTTTCTGTTAAATTGAAAAATAGTTTTTCTCCTTTTCTGGAAAATGTAATTTCTGAGTTATGTCACTTTTGAAATAAGGCAGTGATAAGACCGTTTAAAAAATGTGATTACTTTTAATCGTATCTTCTTCGTGAGAATTTATCTGCAGTGTAAATACAATTAGTTATTTACGCGCTGCGGTAAAACGTTAATAATCGTTGATAATTCATGATCGTGATTAAACTACTGAGAGATGCCAGTTGGGAACCGCATGCGTGGGTGCATGCTTAACCCAATTTCAAGACATATTTCGTCCTTCATTCGGGGAGAGAACTCCCCGTGGCGTGCGGACGTCCAGATTCCAACAACCGAATTACGTCCAATTTGAGGCGACGTAACTGTGTGCACGTCCTCTTGACCCAGCTTCCGCACACATACGCGGTATACATCAAAAATGATTTTCAGCGAATTTAATAGAAGTTTATATCAGCGTGAATCAAAGGACCGAGATAGAAAATTTAGAATAGCGAAATGTTCAAAAGTTTGAAATGTACAGGAGCAGAGTATTATTCGTCGACGATTATTAGATTATTTTCTATTGCTCAAAAGAAATTCCTACACTGTTAAATTCATAATGTCAACTTATATACCTAATTTTTAGTTATTTTAAATAATTTATATAGGTTTGCCACTGCTTCTATTCAATATTGTTATTAATTAAAATAATAGAGTTAAATTTATTTTTTGATATACATGAAAATCAAAAATAACAAAATGTTGTTTAACTCAAAAGATTAGGTGATCGTTACTCTTTTGATATTTAGCAGTATAATATATGAAATTAAAAGAGAATTGATATAAAAGCAGCATATTGAAATGTCAGGAACGATTTATGGAGTTATTTTATAATACATTAAAGTAGAACGAATCAAAAAAAGGAATTAAAACAAGTCCAAATGAAGCGATTGACGTAATATTCATCTGCAGAAAACTAACAGTAAGTTTCGCAAATTACTGTCCCGATCGTATGACAAAATACATTTATAACTCAGCGTTCGGACAAAACGGTACGAATGAATAACATTTATGTCGAGGTTTAATCTTATTAGGAATATATAATGAAGCTTTTATATGATGAAGTAAAATTTATTGCTTGTTATTATTTAGAACAATAGAAACAGAAACACATGGAATTGAGCAAATTACGTGTGTTATGTGCCAATTAAGATGCAAATTTCATTTCCTACGCGCAAAAGCAATATTTCTAACGTCCCTGTTTTTATACAAAAGGTTTTCGCAAAGAGAATTTATATGAATAATTCAGTACTTGAGGCTGTACGACATCAGATCGATACGTAGCGATCGTGCCCGAGTGATTCAATGATATTAGGCTATCGAATACACATCTGCACGCGCTGATATATAGTTTATGAAATGCGTACACCGTTCGCCGACCTCGTGGAGTCTCATAAAGTTAAATATTGCGGTGCAGAATCGACGCTTAATACGTCGATTTACGAATACGTGGTTGCAATAAACCGCTAAATGACGGACAAAGAAACACTGAAAAAGTCTGATAATTGCTATTAAGTGTATTTTGTTTGGCATATTAGTACAGTATTTAGTAAATATTACGAACATAATATTTAATAGTAACCAACCGTTTGGTAATAATTAGGAAAGTAAGATAATATTTAGAAAAGCAAAATTTTAGTATTTATTTGGCTTTTGATTATATTAATCGAACATTTAATTGAAATTATTTTATCAAAGCTTTAGTAATTATTATATTTAAATTGAATTACATTATTCAATATAAAAATTCTCTCTGAAATATCATATTTTTTCACGCTGAACACATTGTTGACATCAATTTATATAGCATGTTAGAATTTTGAGTAAATTAAAGTAAAGTGGGCAAAAATGACGTTTTGAATATTCTCAATGTTTTTTATGTAAAAGTAAAGACTTGTTTCTAAATAGAGTCTAAGAGTATAATTTAAAAGCTTTCGAATGAATTTTAGTTTATAATCATACTATTTATTTCCATCTCAAGTTATGATTATTTAAATTTAAATTTCTTTATATAATTATACAGTTAACAAAAATTACTTTTTCTTTTCGAAGTTTTTTGTCGTCAGAATTTGCATAAAATACATCAGGATTTTTAGTAAATTGGGATATAACATTAATTGAATTGGTTTTTGGTCCATTTTACCTCAATTTACTAAAAATTCTGACGTGCTATGTAAATTTAATTTCAATCGGCATCGTGTTCAGCGCGAAAAAATCTTCGGGATATATACTATGGCATTTTAGAGGGAAAAAAGTAACGTTTTATCGTACAATATTATTAATACTAGATTTTTTTTAATGAACGAAAACGCAGCTTTAAGAGATATTGACTGAAAATCCTCGATGAGACGTAAATCAGAGGTTCATTTTTACGAACGAGGTGGAATCGAGAACGAGATACCTGGACGAGACGCTCAGTCTCGTGAAAGACGGTTCACAGGTTGCATCTCGAATACATCGTGGGCTATTTACCGCACCAATTCGGGCGTAAAGTCGATAGATCCACGCAGAGCGTGGTAATTAAAAATACCTCACGGAGAACGGGGATGCCGGCGACAGCGATAATTTAAAGGAGATTTTATTTTTAAGTCCGGCCATTTGCAGGCTGTAACGAGGCTGAGGATATCCCAGGAAGTTCCTACTTCGTCCGGGAGATGTATTGACGTCGTATCCATCCAATGCGTTTTATTTTCGAACGAATTTTTTTTCCTCCTTTTTTTCTTTTTAACACGCACACGCCTACAGTCTGTACTTTTAAAAATGGCTTTAGAAGATATACTTCAGTACGATAATAATTTATTTCTGTTTTCTTTTTGTTTAATTTATTAATATAGCGCATGAAATATCGCGAGAATCAAGAGAAGTTACGATATATTTTCTCTACAAGTAGACGTTATTTGAAGTCGGTTAAATAAACGTTCTGCTTTATTGAAGTGAAAAAAGAAAGCTATAAAATTCTCTTAACGTTTTTCCTCAGGCGACACGCAACTTCGTTGCTATTGAATGAATTTATTGATATAAATAATTTTCTTAAACGAAAAACAGCCGTAGTCATCGTAATCTTTAGGATATGTGAAAAATTTGCCGGCTTAAACGAAGAGTGCGTAAGATGATAGGAATAAGATCTAAAGAGGTTTAAAATGAAATGACAGGGGATTGAAAAAGAAATTGCGGGATGAAGATGGGATGAACGAGGAAAAAAACGACCTGTGCTTGCTCTCGCGATTCCCGACTTATTTCTTCGAACTGTTTTTGCTGTAAACGCGATCGCTTGCGGCAAAACGTATCAAAGTACCTCTCGCGTTTAGATAGCCGTGCAAAATGATACGACGAATGTAAAATAGGCTGCGATTTCACGCAATCTCGTGTTCAAAGAGCAACCTGACGATAACTAGACTTCCTCTCTTTGACTTGTATCACTTCGATAAAATGTCTGTTGCCGATTCTTGAATGAAGGAATCTTTCAGTTATATATTTAACTATAGCGATAAAATTATTTTAATTTTATACTCATTATTATCGTAAGAAAAAAATTGAAAAGAAGAGACTTTATGGAAATAAAGATGCTTTGCTTTAACAATCATGATAGTTTTATCATGATGATTTGATGTATATACATGTATACGTATATCGTCAGAGCTGACGATGGACCCCCAAAAATAGACCCTTATTGGACTCTCAATTATAAATTACTTTATTAAAATTGTCAAATAATTAAATTTTCTTTGTGATATATTGCAAATTTGGATTATTCTTAAAATATAGGTCGATATTCATTGTCGTTTCTTATATTTAAAACGATCTTAAGTACAGTCTTAATATGTCATAAATCAATTACAGAACATTAGCGTCTTAAGACATTATTTAAAATGGTCTTAAAATAGGAACAGATTATGAATATCAGCCTTATATTCATTCATTTTTATACGAATTATGTCATCTTGATTCCTTGAAATTAATGTCGTTATTAAAAATTTTTTGCTTAAGCATGAACCTGAAGATTCTGATCATATCAAAATAGATTCAATCATAAAATTCTGATTTGTCTATTTTCGACCAGAATTTCAATTAATGCTACCAGACTTTTTTCCAGTGTTTTAATTAACGTAAATTAAATAGGACTTAGACTCAGTTTTTCATTTCCTGATTAACTTATAATTTAGACTTAACCTCACTTAAAAGTTGATGATTTTGTAGTAATAACTTTAAAAGTTACTCACCATAAAATCAATTTGATTAACCACTGCTAGAAAAATATAATTTTTATTTGAATCTAACTATAAATTAACCAGAAAATGAAAAACCGAACTGTACAGACCACCCGGCATCAGTAAGTGTACTGCAAATTTTGTCGTCAGTTCTGGAGAGTTAAGCATTAGTAGAAAACTTTTCTACGTCCAAATCTTTTTCGGAAGTGGGAAAAATTATTTTTCAAGAAAGGAAAAATGTGGAAAGCATCGAGTATTTCTTATTTCTGAATTTATGTAAATCGTGTACATTATTCAAATGTATCTCGATATTCAGATCTCCCTGCTCTTTCATGCGTATTCGTAATGAGCACGCTCTAGCACTGCTGAAAGTGGATACTGGTGATATCTCTACCAGTGATAGCGAGCGTCGATTAATCAAATTACACTCGCGTCATTTTCTCTCGTTTTGTCGCAAAGCATCTCTTTTCGCCTGCGTGCACCGCTCTCGTCATTATAATTATCGTCGCGTCTATATCGGTGTCGGCGAGTCTCCTTCCGCGTATCGATCAAAGCAATCGATCCCGTGTCGTATCGTCGAACGCTCGCATGCGGAAATGTGTAAACCCATTGCCGATCGGAGCGTCGTTCGCGTCAGGATCGATCGTGGTCCAAATGGAAAATAATCCCCGCGGTATGCCGGGAGATTGTCGGGAGCGGGCAAGAGCGTGGGCGAAACCGGGGTGTCCTCGAGATGTGCGTACACGCGCATGCACGCGCACCTATCGGTCACCCATACCGCGGTCGCGCGAATACACCTTCGTCCCAGTGACCGACGCTGCGCGCGAGCGACTCCTCCGTCGCGTCGTTCCAGTTATCCGCCCTCGCCCGCAGCTCCATGTATACGTAGCGGTATCATTTATTCGCGACGCGGCAGCATCGCGATCGGTCGTTTGCACGCGCGGACGCCCAGCGACTTGTTGGACCTTTTGGGGGCGCCGCTCTCTCGTGAGATAAACGCGCGACGTGCTGCGGGTTGTCAGCGCCGACACGATGTCATTCAACAGAATTTTTTTTCCCGTAGCCGCACCGCGCCGTTCGTTTCCGCTCGCTTTTCTTGTTTCATGGGAAAACGTTTGACCGACTCTTTTCACTGTGAAAAAAATCATATGTGTTCTACGGAACCCCGTTGGCACAGCTTTGTGGCGATTGATGTGTCGAATACAATCATAGCTCGTTTTTCCTCTGTTTACGAGTTAAACGGAAAGAGATGGAAGTGCCGAGCCTCGTTGATAAAAACCTTTGACTAGACTAGTATCGAAAAAGAATAGGAAATTCTTTTTTACACTATTCGTTCGGCAACATCGTGGTGCTTACAATTAATTTTACTCGCAATTTGATTGCCAGTGCGTGTCGATAAAGATGCCTTGTGCGCCGGAATTCCGCGTTGAAATGTTAACTAAAACTCGCGAAAAGAGAGCTTTCGGACGATGAGTTCTCGAAACAATATATTCTACGCCAAATGCGTCTGATCGACCCGGACGTAACAGGCAATATTTTAATGATAAAACCTGCAGCGCAGTATGGCGGAAGTAATCCTGTCGGCAACCGGCGCCTGGGAATTAAATTCTCTCAGTCAGCAACAACGCATGCTTTTAATATTCGACCTTTACTTTGCTTCACGCAAAGCTGCTTGTTTTAAGCTTGATAATCACGAGAAATTACATTTCTCCTTCAGTCCCTAACAGTTATTACCTAATAGTATCTTTTTGGTTGATATCTATATACTAATTATCATGGATTATTTTTTATATTTATATTATCTACTGATATTTAGTAGATACGATATAGATATATCTGTTTGTTCAACATTCATAATAATTAAAGAAGCATATAGTAGTAGCAACTATACAAAAGTGACAATTGTACATGTTTTGTTTATAGAATTAACTTTTACACAACGGGACGTCATAGAGATGTTAGAACAGTGTCATATTTCGAAGTAAAAAATACAATGAAATGATGTAACAAACCTTATTCAGGAAAAGGTGAGATTTTAAATGTCCCCGTCTTCTGAAGATTAATGTACGTAGTTGGATAAATTAATGTACATACATATACAGGGTGTTTCCAAATTAAATCGCAAAACTTCGGGAGCGTGTAGAGGAGTAAAAAACTAAGAAAAAAAGTCCTATAGACATATGCTCGTTTTTGCTCCGTTTCAGAGAAATCGAAAAAAAATGTTTATATTTCTTGCCATATCTAGCACCGACATATTTGATTACATTTTCCACTTTCTGTTATGAATTTGTCAGTCGCTCTTTGAAAGCCTTTAATAGTAGATGAATTTTGTCTTTTGCAATATGCCGCGTACGTATTCTAATAGTGAATATGCTGATATGGTTTTTGTATACGGTTTCTGCAACGGTAATGCTTTAAAGGCCTGGCTGCTACAAGAGCCGTGTTTGACAGATGCAATGCTTGTATTGCTGCAAGAGGTGCACATTTCGAACAAAATCTTCATTAAAAAGTTTATAAATAAAATAATTAAAATAATAAATTAAATATATTTTTTTCTTTTTTCGTGATTTCCTGCGAAACAAAGCAAAAAGGAGCATATGTCTATAGGACTTTTTTTCTTAGTTTTTTACTCCTCTACACGCTCCCGAAGTTTTGCCATTTAATTTGGAAACACCCTGTATAGTTGAACAAACTATTTATAATTGCAATAACATACCTGCTTATTTAACTATGTACATTATTTCTACGTCTAAAAACTTGTATTAATGTCATCTTTATTTACTACCATTATATCTTTTCCTTTGAGAGAATAGAGTGTACACAGAAAAAAAAATTTACAGATTTTAAATAAATATTTACTCCACTATATATATAGTACTAACGAAATATTTAAAGTTTACATTCTAAATGTAAATATATATTTACTCGATTTAAACATAACTGTTTTATATTTTGAATAAATATTTATTTAAAATCTGCAAAATTTTTTTTCAGTGTATGACTAAAGATTATCTTCTATCACTATTTCATGTCTGACACTCATTGTTCGTAACTACTGACGTTCGTCACTTATTACCGATTGCTACTTTCCTCTCTTTATGTTTTATAATGTTCTTTAGATTAATTGTAGCGGCAACTATTTATGATACAGAATTATTTTATTCCCGCTCATTATAACTTTGTTGTGACACTTGAAATGAATGGCGTTCATTTGTTTAAAGATAAACAAATGGATGCATAATTAGAGAAACAAGATTTTTTGAAAATTTAAATTCATTTTCTGCGCAATCAAATATTTTGAAATGCCCAAAGGAGTAAAACAGCAACAGCATAGCAATAACATCGTTAACGAAATGCAAATAGAGTTTATTTCATTCGGATTATTCTATGAGCTGCAAAATCAAGAAATATATATATATATATATGCTAGTGATGTATTTTTTAATAATTTTCTAAAAAAAATGCACACTGAGAAAAAAGTGTTTGGTATTTATAATTAATTGTATGATAAAATAATTATAGGATTAGCTCCATTTCTATAGTTATTATTGCGCTGTAATAGTAACTCACGCCATATCTTAGCGCCGAGACATTACCGTGTCTCCAGATATAATATTTAAAAAATATCATTATTACTCTTTAAATTCTTCTCAGTGGAATTTTTTCATTCTGAAAAGTGAAAAAATTAAACTAGTCTTGATAATGAGTGGCTTAATTTTCAATTTTTAAGAGTGAGATTTTATTCATAAGAGTGCATTTCATTCTGACAGTTTTAGAGAGTATATATAGTTAGCCACGAAAATGATTAAATTATATTTTGGTTAATTATATATATTTTTTGTATAAATGTAATTATTATTAGAATTACAGTAATTATAAAAATGGAGCTCCTACCTAATTATTTTGCCATGTAATTACAGTCATGAATACTAAACACTTTTCTCTCAATGCAAATTGAATACTATTTTGATACTGCGTTTATGACATAATATTGGATTGGAAATAATAAACGCGATAAGGATCGGGAGTCGTTAGTCTTGCGAGTAATAGGGTCGAAATTGATACGGTCATCTCAGTATATAGGAAGCGTAACAATGGCTGCCACTAAATGTTTTATGTTGTCGACCATCATTCACAATTCAGTCGATATCCGATCTGTGTATCGGCTCTAACTCTCCACCACTGATTACCGACGAACAACCAAAATTGACAATATCCATCAATTATTCCAATTCGACTGATATAAGCAACGAGTCCTCTCGATGCAGGCATTTTTCCCATGAGTATACGACACCCATGAGCTTTCGATATTACTCGCGAATAGTTTCGAGTGCTTTTTTATTTCGATGTAACTGAACCGTGTTGCAGCGTATTCTTCCGTAGGGCGTATTTTTCCACTGCCCTGATTTCGCTTCCGTCCGGGATACCGGATCCAAGGGGGTTTCCGCATGCGTTTCTGCAGACTTTAAAGTTCATGTATACGCGTGAATGAATCTCCATCCCGGTAATCAACTGCGCTTTCAGTAGTCCATACTCCATACTGGGAGAACCTCTCCACAAATGTATACTAGCTCATCATTTTATGACGAGCGCTCGTATATACTCATCCATTAGCATAGTCAGAAAAACCGTGGACTTTGCATTTCACTTTCGCCGGATTAACGGCGATGGAGATTATCAAATATTACAAATTTGTCTTTGCGAACAAATGTACTGATGGTTGTTAACTGCCATTATTACTTTATTAGGTCAGCCTGCGAACGTTTATTTAATAATTCAGCTCGCGCCCGAGTTATTATCAATTTGTAATTACTTGCATTCTGAATCTAAATCGGTAAATCGAAATGTTATTTTGCATTCTTTATAAATACGAGAGATGAGGAGGTTTTTGAGAATATTATTTAAACATTAGTGAACAAAAGCATTATTTAATTCTTTGGGCGTTATTTAATCCTAATTGGGAACACATTTTTTTTTATTTTGTAAATTGCTCGTTCGATTTTCATGAAACTTGACCTATGAATAATCCGATAATGAGAGTAATTCGATTTTGAGATAAAAAAATAAAACTACATAAACAACACTCGTGTTATACTAAGCAATAAATTATAACGTATAGGTCAATTAAACGAGTAAAATCAGCTGTTAATCAATGAAGTAAATTTTATTCACATAATTACTAAAAGCTCTTAGTTTATCTAAAAGCCGCGATTTTCTTGCTTATTACATGTCTAATATTTATTGCATTGGTCACTCGATTTTGGTTGTTTAATTGACCTGTACGTTACAATTTTCAATTTCCAAAATAATATAAAATTTTAAAATAATAATTTATTTCAAAAATAAAAAATTCAAAATAATAGATCTAATATGAAGGATAGAATTAAAAACGAATAATCTAATTATATATCATATGAAACTCGGCTTTAGATAATTTTTAATTGCGAAGTAATATCAGTGGTTTCCAATTTCGTTTTACTTGTACTTGAAACTCATTAGTACTACGCAAACAGAACTGATTTCCAAACTAACTTTCAAATTCTGATTAGGAGTTCTGTGACTAAATTCTCCTGCATTGGAGATTACTGTCCTTTTCGATATTTTTAGGCTACATTTAAACTCAACAATACCAAGAATCTTTTAAAGCCAAATTTTACAATAATCAGATTACTTTTTGAATTTTAGAATTTTGAAGCCAGAATTTAATTCTGAAAACCCTTGAAAAAAAGATATTTTTTAAGTTTTTTTGCTAGAAAGCTCTTGTCCTTGAAAGATACTTAGCATCACCAAGATTTTTATTTTTGACGTTTGCAAGAGTATGATAAATCTTTAGTTTCGCTAATAAAACCTTTAAATCGCGTTTAGCTCAACCGCACATATTTTATTACTTTGATAAAATTTTGTCAAAAGAGATTTTGACTCTTGTACGTTTTGACTCTTGAACTTTTAAACTTGCGCGTTGAACTATTAAATTAGGGCGATTCTGTCGCTCGGCGACTAAAGAATCTCAAGTAGGAAATTCCTTTGCAGTCAACGCTCGCGACTTTACGATGGGGATCGTAAATCGTCGGTGAAATCGGATTCCACGGTTAAAACCGTCCGTTTGCTCGCGATAGTCGACGCTCGATAATCGGAGACGGTTTTCCGGATTGGCCCCTTTTCACGCAGAACGACGGCGGTCACGCACGATAACGCCGGCGAACGAAAAACCGCCACGAACGAAGATAAGTGCTAAGGGACGTTCACGTCGATTTTATATTGCCGGGGACGATGTGCAGCAAGTGCAGTGAATGCTGCCAAGGATCTAGGCACAGTGTGGACGCTAGCCCCACGCCAGGCTCCGATTCCGATGCCTCAGGTAACGATAGCTGATTTCTAAAGGAAGGGAAATTCGACCGCCGATTTCGCCATTTTTTCACTTTCCTTTTTCCATTTTCGTTTCGATTTCTGATCTTGCTAGTCTCTGTCTCCCATAGCCGAACTCTCCGTTACTATCAATATCTCTAGTTGCATTAATGTAATAGGAAATACGATATGAGCTGTTATGAAACTCTTGGTGTGGCCGTGATATTTTTATACTTGTGGCAATACGATTGATTTCATTGATGCAGTATGTTAGATGAGAGCTGGTTTAATGTGATCTAGATGTTCTCTTATACGCATCACAATCATTTTAATTGCTATAACTAACCGCCAGTATGCGATATAATGACTGCTCGATTCGTTTTAATTACTCCCCTCCCCTTGCTGTTGCTAATGTCAGCTGACTGTTGAACTTAGTTACTGCTTGCACGGTGTTTCTAATTTTATCAACGTGCGATTAATTAGAAATATTCTGTACATCGGTAATAAACAGCTGTTTATCTTATTGTTTGTAAAATAAATAATTCGATAAACTGGAGATTATTTCGATAATTCGATAATTTAAGAAAACCAGGGAATTAATAGAAGCCAAAAATATATCGAGAGAGAGAGAGAGAGAGAGAGAGAGAGAGAGAGAGAGAGAGAGAGAGAGATTTTTCTGCGATCGTACTTAAATTTTTTTTAAGTATCATACATATTCCGAAGATTTTTTCGCACATAATGCTATTATCAGAATTTCCATAGCATTGGAATTTTTAGTAAATTGAGGTGAAATGGGCCAAAAACCATCCCAATTTATTATTACATCCCAATTTACTAAAAATTCTGTGCTGCGTAAATTCTAACGACAGTATCGTATTCTGTAAATCTTCAGGATATGTACAACATGTACATACTATGACATTTTGTGAAGAGAAAAAAAAGTAATTTTTTAAAACTACAAAATATCTAAAATTCAAATAGCCAAAATTTGATGAAAATAAAAGTCGTATAATTATGAACTAAATTTATCTGAAAGCTCTTGAGTTGTAGTTTTAAATGCCATAAATTTTATTTTGAAACAAGATTTTGTTTTGCCTTAAAACATAATGTTTAAAATGGTAAAAAATGCCATTTTTCGCCCATTTTACCTCAATTTACTAAAAATCCTGACTACGCAAATTCTGCCAACGGCATCATGTTCAGCACAAAAAAAATCTTTGACCATATGTACTATGGCCTACTACGGAAAGAAAAAAGGTGGCTTTTTGCTGAACAGTAAAATTGATCAAACAGAATTTATTATTGTTCGATAAAACGAGATAAATATTTTTTTTATAATTTTAATTTTTATAATTTTTTAATGATTTCTTTTGTTATTAACGATTACTCTATATATGCAATTATCAATACGCAAAAAATGCAATTTATTATAGAAAATTCCAAAAGTGATCAGTAAATACTTTTATCTCCTATCACTAGTATCTCTCGTAAAAATAAATCGTTGATAATGGGACACGATGAACTTTTTCTGTGTATTCGCGCGCGCGTTATATAACATTTTTTTTTAAAAAAAAGTCAATTAAATCCCAAGTTGGTGAAATAAGTTGCAACTGTCGGATTAGATTTACCTCGTCCCATAAATTTTTTTTCTGCCTTTGTTCGATATCTCCGTTTTTTCTCTTTTTCCTCGTACTTTCTTAACAAGCCTTGATCTTCAACGTGCTTTTTCCATCGAGACAAACTTTTGTCTTTTTCGTTGAATGGAGTTTATTTCGAGCGTTTTTTTGACACCTCAGACGCCTCCAAATTTAAAATTCTGATGTATTTTGTTTATCATATTACCTTTACAATCAAGCTTTGCGTAATGCTGGCAGAATATAAAGAAATGCTTTCACCGTATAACATGAAATTATTATTAATTTTATTTTATTTCGTTTTTATTCGTGACATTAATTTTATTTTCGTATTTCTTCGAATATAAAACTAATCTTAACCCTCCATCGATCTAATTACGTTTTGAATGCACAGTTAATTATTTTGCAAAATAATTAACAAGAATAATAATAATAATTGATAGAATTCACAATCATGATTGTAAATTTTGATAGATGAATCTTAAAAAATAAATAAACTACAATCGACTTCTATGATAGTAATATTTGGTAATAATTTATTAAAGTAACACCTGACACTTTTACAGATATTCAAGAACTTTTTCAAATTTTTATGTAGTTCGAAACAGAAGTTTGCACTGAAAATCCAGATTGACGGAAAATGCAAAATTCCATGGCTGATGGAGAGTGAAATATTTTTAAGACAATATAAAGCTAACTATCTACACAAATTTACTTTCTATCAATAATACGAATACATCTACGAAATATTTTATTCACTACTTCAGCTTAAGGTAAAACATTTTCTCGGATACTTAATTATTATATCTTTCGTGTGGACAGCAAACAGCGTGAGCTAATATGAGAACGCAGAAAGCACTTCTAATCCCAATAACGATATTTTATTACAGCAAAGTAATGTGAACTCTTGCGAAGTTAGATTAATGACAACAAAGTGTAATAAAAACGCGAAGATCTTCCGTGACCTTACTCTACTTCGTTCAATTTTATCGCGAGGTTTCTTCTTCTTCTTCACAATACGTTCGCATGTCTTTCTTCCCATCTAACTTTCTTCTTCCCATCCATGTTTTAGACGCTTTTAAACTTAACAACTATCGAATTAAAACCAAATTACGTAAATTCTTTTCTCTTAGTAGAAAAAGAAAAGTTTTGCTTCGTATTCTGCTATATTTTTTTCATATAAAATCAAACTATGTCACTCATTCGCTACACAATTGTCATTAGATACTTGAAGAAAAAGAACGGAAATAAGAGAAAAAGAAATAACATCTTTTATATTACCTACTCTATAATCAGTTATTACACCAAAATTGCATTTTTAAATCAATATTAAAATTTTAATGATACAAATATTCAATAAACTTTTTGAAAAACTTTATTTCCTGAGTTGTGTCGTCATTGTAAATGAGCGACATAATTTTATACAAATAAGTTTCTGTATGAAGACGAACTAATATAGTTTGATATAAGAGTTACAACATGTTTTTATTCAATACATATACAATATGTATCATGTCACATAACGTATTATATGCGAGAGACAGGTAGCGATAATATAACTAAACAAACTTCTTTACATGACTTCTTACACACTCGATACTGGCTCTCGTACATTTTCAAGTATTATATTTTTAAGTAGATATATCGGGGATATCAAGATTAGATTCTTTCTCAGATATATTTTATCGTCTTTCCATGCCTTTTTCCTTCAGTTCAATCCATTTTCTCTCGTTCGTCCTCTCTCCGACGAGTTTCCCATCTTATTACGGCACCGGCTATTTCTCGATGTACACAAACGTCACAAACTCTCCTTTGTACGATGGATAGGAAGTATTCACGGAGCGTCTCTGAAATATGAGTATTCCAAGACGTATACCGCCGACTTTTTGCCGCTCTCTCGTGGCCTCTTTGTCGGAGATTTTACACTGCACGAACTTGTGAATAAACGTTTGTGTGGAAAGACGAAGCAACGAAAGGTAGTTGATATAAGTAAAAATCAACTTTAAAACTTTATACAATATAAAGTTAAACAGTACTCTTCTGAATCAAGCTTGTACAATGACAAAATTTGCGTTATTGCTTTAATATTTTACAAATGGTTGAATTAACATTAATTCGTTTAATCATTTCATAAAATTAAAGGATTACCCAAACCAAATAAGTCCAGAAGTTTTTTATTTTGTTTAAATAGATTCGTAAAGTATTAATCAAAACTAAAAATTTTGTTCTTATATCTATTATTAATATATCTAGAACAAAATTATTATATTTATTTAATGAACGAATTTGATGATGAAAAAAATTTTTTGCTTCCTCAAAATTTCACTTTTTAGATTTGTTTGATTTTTGTGAAAAAAATCCTTCAATTAATATCACGCTGTTTTTTATATATCGCATTATATACTTAAAATTATTTCACACTTTATCTTAATAGATCTGTGTTAATTGTGAAGTTCGATCATGTCATATTTTACCTCATAATCGAATGTTACAATTTCAAGATCTATGACAGTAAGGGCAACGATAATCTGTCTGCAGTAGACAGTAATCAGGATTATTTCCTCGCTGAGGTTCACCCCAAGAGAGTTTAGGATTTAAACTCTTATCTCTTAGAGCCAGGTTTATTACTGAAACCTCTGGATAATGGATGAACGATAGCAAACGGAATTCTTCGTTACCTTTGTCGCAATTTCAATTCGGCTTTCCGTCTTTTAGGGGGGTACCCCATGTAATGGGTAAAAAAACCGAAAAATAGTGTGTACATTTAAATTTACTTTATGGGCCCGGCATAGCAGATCAGCTATAAGTATTTGAAAATCGTTGGTTGTATACCTAAAACTTTAAATGCGTTTTTCTCGAAACTACTTTTTTAAATTGGCGTGCAAGATAACTCAAAAAACTATTCATCCAATTGAGCCCTTCCTGTGCACACATCTAGATAAATACTTTCCTCATAAATTGAATCTTTACTCTTATAATTATATTGTTTAAATAAATTACTTTTATTACATAATTAACACGAAAATTTTTCGTAAAAATTGAAATTTTTTTTCTTCTATGTCGCTATTTTTATAATTTGATATTATTCTCTTTAAAAATAGGTTCAATTAATAACGTAAACTCTACAAAAAAGAAATCATTTTTGTTTTTTGTTTCGGATGAATACAAGCAGCGTTACGTTGCACGCCGTCAACGCCAACGCACCAAAATTAAATTATTATAAATATAAAATTCACATTGTTTTTCTATCAAGAAAATATTTTTTTAGTAGTTCAATATTACAATAACATCCTGAAAACTTCAAAAGAATTTGTCGTATAGTCTCCTATTAAAAAATTCCGAAAAATTACATTATTTTCAGCACGATACATGAGGTGTCCCCCTTAAGTGACTTTGTGTTTTTACGAAGTTTACGACAATTCGAGAATAAGGAATTACCACGCAACAATGATGCGCATCGGTAATTTACACGCGATTGAAAATGGTCGTTTATTCGAATGGTTTATTTTCGTCCTATATGTGAGTTTGACGTAGCCCCGACATCTACTCGGCCCTCAAATTGACGCGCAAACAACACGGTACAATGCGCGCAGTGCGTTAATTTTCCATTTGAAAAATATTCGGTGGATCAATCGCACGCTCGGTCGCTCGCTCGAGGTTACACGTTTCGCCAATTACGTGACGGCGATCATCTGCAACGCGGATTCATGAAAACAAACGTATTGTAGAGAAAAAAAAAATATCCATTATCGCTACGGACAATCGGCCATCAGTGTAAAAACGAGAAATTGCGTTGCTGCAATTTCGCTTTCCGAAATATACCTGTGATGAGCGGCTTCCCGCAAGTCGTCCTCACAGAGAGAGAGAGAGAGAGAGGGGGGAGAAGAGAGAGGGGAGAGAGAGAGAGAGAATACGGTAAATTTCGTTTACTATGCCAAACGCATCATGAAAGAGTTCCGAATCCTCGATTCGAGCTTGCAAACGGGGTGGCACGCTTGAAAGAAAAGTAGTGAAAAAGTGTGAGGCTCTCTTTGGACACGCCGGGGATGCTCTGCACCTTTTCGCTTTCCTTAATATCCACATCCTTTGACTCGTCTATGCTTCTCGACTTTTCGCAAAACTCGGGAGAACTTCGCTTTTAAGCTTGTATATAGATACGCCATTTATTCGCGATTTACTTTGATCAATATATATGGTAATTTAAAATATATACGATTGCTGATTAACAAACATGTAGAGATATAATTTGATGAAAGCTATTTAACTATTTATGAATTATATATCGTTTATTTGCTACAACAACGATACAACTCCAACAAACAGAGTTTCTAGAAAATGAATTTTAATGTTTTGAATCCACATTTTGTGATATTAATTTTGAAGTGCAATTTTGGTGTGACAACTGATTGTAGATGATTAAAAGTATATTTCTTTTTTCTTTTTGTATCCTTTTTCTGCATGCAATTAAAAAATGATAAGTTTTTAATTGTATCGTTTTATTGTATTAAATGAGCGATACTGCCGGAAAGGAAAAAAAGGAGAACGCGCGAATTCCCATATAGAGTTTTACAATTGACCTAGTATTGGACCAGTACACAGAGAGAATTTTCTTTTAAAATTTATCCTGAAAATATGGTAACTGTGGTACAATACAATATTTTAAAGATTTTTACCATGCACTTCAGTAAAATTGATCAAACTTATTTTATACTTCATTGTACTTTTATTAATGAATGAGAGAGATTTACATTAAAATTCTTCGAAATACAATATTGTCCCACGACTGTCGTATTTTCAGGGTAAATTCTAAGAAAAAAATTCTTTCCATGTACTGATTGTTATAGTTCTGGCACAGTATACTGGCAAACTACTGGCCGAGTCATTTTAGCCAGTCATTTGCCAGTGATGGTCCAATACTCTCTGACAGAACTTTAACCGTCATTTGACAGCCAGTCATTTGCCAGTAATAGCCCCGTACTGGTTGACAGAATTTCAACTGTCAGTTGAGCGTTGGCTAAGCGTTGATTTCGTTGTAACTGCTGGCGACCCTATATAAGAACATTTCAGAAAAAATTTTGTTCTTTGCAAATTGAGAACTTGTCAATAAAACTGAAATTAAAATCTTGTGATCCTTAAAGACAATAGTTAACGCGCTAAAGACGGAGGGTGGTCTCATTAATGAGCGCCAGCCAATGCTTCCAAAGAAAACGGGGTCACGGCATAAATCTAAATTCATATCTCCCGCGTGGTTTAGAATACGAAAGCAGCTGTACGTATGTCAGATCCTTATAAATTCATTTAATCATGTATTTACATCATCAACTTGGACAGATGTACATAACTAACTTGTGTACATGACTACATACACACGCACACACAACTGGTGTATTATGCATAATAAACATAAAATATGTGCGACTCGTGTACGCATACATATAATATGCATATACTATGGACAGAATATCCATAATTAATCATGTGTTGATATTTTGAATTTATTGATTATAACAAATACTTTGTCGCGTCGAACATCACTTTATTAATTCTGTTGAATAGAAGTTTGCTTGCCAAGTAAGATGGCTTGAGGTATATCATTCCCTATATAAAGGAATAAACAGATAAATTAATTAAATAACATAAAAATTCAAATAAACCGCGTATAGATTACATACTGAAAAAAATGTAATTTTGCATGGAAATTACATGTTTATGACTGGAAAATTATTTAAATTACTTGAATGATTGGAAATTTACTGGAAATTGTAAATTCCCAATCATATTTAGGTAATTTTCCAGTCATGAACATGTAATTTCCATGTAAAATTACATGCATTTTTTTCAGTGTGTCATGAAATAAATTTAATTTCATTGTAAATACTAAGCTTGTCATACATATTATGCAATTTGTACACATTATTATATATACATTATATTTAACGCAAATTATTTTATAATAAAACTTTTAGGTTTAATTTTATTTGAAGAAGTACACAGAGAGAGAATTGCATGAAGCTTAATTTAATTTAATTTATAGATACATTATCAAAGAGAATAATGTGAACATTGAGATGTAACTTTGGGATGTAAAATACATGTCGTGCAAGTAAGTACGTCCAAATAAAAAAGTAAGCGAGTAACTAGTAAAATATTGTGGAAAATCTAAATTTTAAACATCAAGGATCTATGGCTTACTGGATTTAGGATTTGCGCACGGGATGCGTGCACCTACAGTCGATACCACGTTCGATTTACGTTTTGTTACATGTAAATGTGTGTTTTTTGCATAAATACACACACACATGTTCCGTACGGTACGCGAGACTCGCTTCGATTCGGTTTCGCTTTTTGGTATCGCAGTTTATCATACATTGACATGCACTTCGCATAAATATACGTGTGATGCGTTCAAATGTCGGAGAGACGAAAAAAAGCACCGCCGTGAACGCTCGATCGATTTTCGTGCTATTATGCATGCGTGACCGCAGTTTGCTACATGGAAAATATATGTAGGTATTTGGTCAGATTCACATATGTTCAGGATGAAACATGAAAAATATTTTAACTCATAATTCTATTATACCTACATATAATTCTAGTAACTGAGCTGAAATGTAATTCTTTTTTCTAAGTCAATATAGGAAAAAGTGATAGAGGAAAATCTTTTTGTTGAACTATTTAATATGATCTCTATCATTCTATATGATTAGATTTTTTAAACAATGCACAATACACACTTGCAAAGTACAATTATATAAACAAATGGAATTATATACTTTTTTGAGCATAAATTAATTCTTCATTATTCTGCATATGTATATAAATATCAGAAATATCATTAGACAAAGATATTATTTTGCTAGATATTACTTATTTTGTTATAAAATTATTTTATTTACATTACGTGCTCGAATATACCGTGACATTTTAAATAAGTAAAAATATTTTTTGTAACTGGCAAGTTAGTAGATACATTAGAGCTTATAATTCGTTCTTTCAAGTTATTTTCTGAAATAGATTCCGAATATATGTTATTCTCTAAAAAAAAAACCCAGAAAAAATCTTGTGTGTATACTTTATTTGTCATAATATGTATAATTATAAAAAATAATGCAAATAAAAGAAAATAAAAATCATAATTTAAAGGAATAAATAGCAGAGAACTGTGATAGTACGCATCGATTCTTTTCACTTTGATCTTTTATAATTGCATACGAGTTTATGGCATGCCAAATTCCCAACGACAAAAATTGAAATAACCAAGAAAGACGGCTCGCAAGCTTCTCGACGATTCTCTCACGCTTTCTTAGGTACTCGGAACTTGACTTGGAAAGTGTGGGATGTGCGGATGGGGGGGTTTTCACTATAGGCCTCTGCAATATCCGTAACTTTCCGAAATCGAACTTTAGTTTCCGCGAGAAACTTTCCGATACTTGTTACTAAAGTTTCTGGAAACTCTCAAACAGGGGCGTTACCACTGTAATAATTGCAAATTTGCTGGAAACCAATATGTGCCTTTCAGATGGAAAGGATTCAATGCAATGGCAATTTGATCTGCACCTAACTTATCGTTTGTAATCTAAAATAAC
This sequence comes from Mycetomoellerius zeteki, assembly GCF_001594055.1. NCBI lineage: Eukaryota > Metazoa > Arthropoda > Insecta > Hymenoptera > Formicidae > Mycetomoellerius > Mycetomoellerius zeteki. The sequence continues at coordinate 3,395,799 of NW_017256696.1, read as the reverse complement.
CAGTTTAAGAACACAGAAGAGATAACATTTATTATTACGGCCAGAAGGATGTTGCATAGGAAATGAGATAGCAAAAAAATTTAATTATTATTATCGCAAATTCGATAATAATGACAATAAATTCGGAATAATAAGACATAATTTTGAAGAAACTTTTTGCTTTTTCCCCGCTAATTGCTGTTTTCTCTGTTTGTTATAGAAGAAGAGTGGAATCCAGATGGCAAGGGTCGGCAGTCCAACGATACCGGTGAGTACTAATTTCTTATGAAATTTCACTCGCGAGTCCGCGAATGAACTTCTTCAATTGTTCTTCATCGATTTTTCTCGGTAGCTATCTACTCTATTCATTAGTTCGAGATTGATCAAATCACAACTTCCCGACTATAATTTTTCTGTGGATAGAATGCGAATATATCCTGCAAGAATTCATATTTTATCTGTCATATTTTAAATTTGGTCGATACAGAATATCCCAAGCTTATCGAGAGTTTTTATTCATTAATTTGAAGAAAACTTTTTCATGCTCTATAAAAAAGTTTTATAAAAAATATGCTTAGTGTAAGAACGTATAAATAATGAAAAATGTATCAGATGTACAGCGTTTGGAAAAAATAACTGGAATTGAAAATTTATATTTTAGAAATAATATAAAAAATTTATAATGAAGTTAGTATTTACATTTAACAAAACAATTTTTTTAGTTTAAATTTGCTTATTTTATTTTCATTACATTTTAAAAACATGTATAACTTTTTATAATTTTTTAATCCAAAATTATTTTAAATGAAATAATTTTTTATTTAAATTCTATAACATTGGCCGCCAAACTTTTTGTGTTATTTTCAAAAAAATACACTATAGAAAAATCTCTAATTTTTTCATAATTTTTTTATTTTGTTAAAAAATATTTATAACATTTCTTTTTAATTATTACACATCTATCGTTAATACGTTTGTTTTTATTTAATCAGTCTAATCGTGTCTTCGCCGAATTGAAACTAGCGTTAATTTTTTTAAACGGATTTTCTTAGAAAGATAAATTAATCCGTCTTAATTAACTCTATTCTTCATTTCTCCGATGATTTTTCAATTTATAGGAAAATAAAGAGAAAATAGGATTTTGAGGCGTGTTTTATAGAAATCTGAACGATCATGACAATAACACAATTATCCGAACAGTGTAGAAACGTGGAAAATTTACTGTCGTCTTTTTGCGTACCGAAGTGGCTGAATTTGTCGCGAATAGAGGTACTCATTACTGTCTTACGAGATCGACTGTTCCGTCAAGGAATTATCTAGATTGCATTGCCAGCAATCGCCTTTGGCTCCTGTTCCTTCCCGCCTTATACTCTCATGCTCTCGCTTTCTCCATAGCCTTTAGACGCATTACGAGCTTAACTTAACCCTTGGAATTAGCGAGGTCTCAGTCAGGTTTCCTCAGTTCAAGTTTCATTCTCTCTCCGTCGTTTATTCTCTGAAGTAACTGCGCCTTCCTCTCTCCCTGTCTCTTCCGTTCGTACCGCGTGAAATTGATACGCCCAGTCTGTTGTCTTCATCGCGATTCCATTCTGCTGCAACTGCAGACACAAAGTGACGTTACAAAGAGTGAACGCTCCAAATTGCTCCGAGGATTTTTATCTCGTAACTAAAACGGATATGATATATCAGTGTTTAGTCAGCGGTGAAACAATATTATTATTTTGTATCTTATCTAAATATAATTACTGCCAAAAGTTTTCGGCCAATGAGTAACTATTATCTTGCTCAAAAAAAGAATCTGTACAAGTAAAGATCTAGTATACTATAACTCTATTTATTGTTAGCATTTGTTCCAAAACTTGCTTAACTGTACTTATCCAGTTACTCTCTAAATCAGTGGATAATCATTAATATCAATGCCAAGTATGCCATTGGTAATCAGTGAATGAAATGTGAGATCCCTAACCTAATCCCTAATCTTTGTGTAATCTAATTAATCTTGTTTTAGTGCATAAATTTAATGAACATGATATTATTTCCCAATCAATGGAAGATTGAAATTAACGTGCAAATATTACTTTAATTATATAATGCTCGAAATTTTTTTCTTTTTTAGTTGAACTTCACTGATTCAGATTTAGAGAGTACTTTAATTAATGTATCTTTGCTTAAAGTCAATGTAATTGAACAATTTTTTTTTATTTTAAAGATCAACATTCGAAGAATAAAATTATGTAATTGAAAATTATACGAAGTTGTGACAAACATTTGTTATAAACAATTTTTGCAATGTAGTTGTCGGCTATCCGGGTTTACTGGACTCGCAGATACCGATTTAGATATTCTAGTATTTAAAATATCGTGTTCTTAAATCATAACAAGAATTTATTAATTTTTATGCAAAACAGATTGACTCTGAAAAAAATTGGCAAGAAATTATCGTAAGATTGAATGTTGGCCGGAAACTTTCGGAAGCCACTGTAGAAATTGTTTTATCATATAATTAAATCACGTGTTTACACGCATACACACACATGTACATTTTAATTCAACACCTACCCGAGTGGAAATTACGACCTGGCGCTATATGGGCCCCATCTAATTTTCTACGAGTTAATGTAGGCTAGCGTCTGGGGTTATACTGGGCGGTAACGGCAATAATGATCAGCCCCAATATTGGAAAACTTTCTTGATCCTGGTTCGCGATACGCTGTAGGCCCAATATTGGAAAATTGTCTAGGTCCTGGTTCGCGAGGTGGTGCCGCTGAAATTTGAGAAAACTGTCTAGGCCTTGATCACAAGGCAGTGTGTTACTCCAAGATATTAAATCTGTCTAGTCGCTATCTAGGAAGGGACAGGGTAATCTAGGTTAGATTTAAAATAAATTTTAAACGCATAATGCGTCGTCTATAATTTACAGAGTAAGAAGTAAGAGTAAGAAATTGACCAATCACAGTCGATTGTGAGAAGAATACTATTGTCGACTGTGATTAGTCAATTTTTTATTCTTACTTCTTACTTCATATTGTTGAATAACATTAGTTATATTAAAAAATGGTTATTATCATGGTATAAGGGTATGCTCAATTAGTGATAGACCACTGCGCATGTATCAAGCATACGTCATATTCAGCCAGCCTTCGGCTATATCCGGAGCGGTTCGTGTCAATGTATTATAATATAGTCGCCGTGTCGCCAATTCATGTGCAGCACATGCCGAATAAATTCTGTAGTGCAAAGTCGAGTGATTTCACATTCAAAATACTACGTTGTGTGGTTAAAACTAGGATGCGGTTAAAGAATAAATTATCATTATAAGACAAAAAATCGGATTGAAAGGAGTCGGAAAATTTTTCGAATTGAAAGGTATGCTTAAAAGCATACGTTCAAATTTCGCGGTTAATGATGACGTATGCTTGCTACATATTTTGATTGGACAGTGGGCGTGGCCTTGCGCAAGAGCATACCCTTATACTTCTACCATGGTTATTATGATCCTGCCTCACTGGCCGAGCGCTAGCTAACCCCCCGGCTAGTTTTCCCATCTTGGTATCCCAGCATAATTCTGTCTAGCGCCTAAATGAAATACTAGACAGCGCGTGGCTACATTTCCGATATTGGCGTGTCACGACCTTCCCCACGGAGCCTAATATGGAACATTGGAACACCCAGATACATTTCCACTCGGGTACGCAACATAACATAACAATAAAATCACAACAAAGGTAATCAAAAGGAAGCAGAGAGAAGTCCAATTATTCGATTTAATTAAATACAAGAGATAAAAAAGTTTTATACGAAAATATAACTCGATTCGAGAGTGAATAAGTTTGATTGAAAAAAGGCGAACCCAACAGTGTGTTTTGTTTGTTATATATAATTCCCTGTAAATACTATATAAAAGACAAATAATAGAAAATAATTTCAGACTGTAATTGCAGCATCCCGAATAAGGCTATCCGTACAAAAAACATCTGTATAACACGTAATGTTATATATTAAGTATTGATAAACTGAAGCCTGTATGTAACAGTAAACGTATACATTATGTTATGATTTTCTTTGTGCCTTGATGTAAACTTATATTACTATGTACAATGTATAGGCTTCAGTTTACGATTTAATACTTAACATAATGTAATGCGTTCTTGCGTAGGACGTTCTTGTATGGAAACCCTAAGCGAAAATCCAAAATGAGAGAGAAAAGAAACATTGTTCTAGATTTATCTTCCTCTTCTTCATAAAAGCAAGATCTATCTGCTATTAAAATGCATGGAAGATGTATTATACATGCTTTCAAAATAATGAAAGAGTTATGAAAATATTACAGATTATTCTAGATCGTATTTAAAAGTATAATACAGAATTTAACGACGGTTCATCATCTGGATCAAAAGTTATTTCAAGAAGTAATATTTGTGCTCTAACAAAAATATATAGAAATGCATTATAAAATAATGACCAAAAAATCTCAATTTTTTGTGTAAGTATTTTAAATATTCAAGATGATTTATGTGTAATACATTGCAGAAGTTAATTGTTTTATGAATAAACAAAATATTTATCTTTTCTAAATATTTGTAACTAATCTCTTAATCGCAATAAAACTTGGCATAAATTATTGAACACTTAAAGTACTTGTACAAACAAATTGCAATTTTTATTATTACTTTTTCACTTTTAGTTTACAACAAAAAGAATAATATCAATTAAATAAATAAACAATAAACAAGTGTTTAATAAAAGTATAGTTTATTTAAAATATAAATACTAACATATTTGTAAAAATTGATACATTATATCCTTAATAACATCTTTGTGTGTTTCACATGTCACGTGTTTAATACATTTTATTGTCATACACGTTTAACATGTGTTTAGTATAACCGTACGGTTATATCGATTACATTAATTAGATAACAAATCAATCCTCGCATAAATTTATTACGTTATGTTGATGATTCAAATATTTATTCACAACTCTGCGTAATTTAATACATCTGTAGTTATTTTTATTTATCTTACATTTTTTTTACATCAATCATATTGAATTTAATAGGAATATCAAATATTTAATATAAATATTTGCTGACAGAAAAAAATCATTCACGCAAGATAGAAATCCTATCATTTACATCTGACTAAAACATCACGGTTGTAATTCGAGAATGTTTATATAGAGAATGGCATAATATAGAGTGACAGGCTGAGTAAGGCAAAGAGAGGATGAAAATAAAGATCTTTTAGGGACGAAGATCTTTTTACTCTTCTTTATAAGCTAGACGATAAGAACGTTCTCCAACGTTACTCGGGACATCTTTTCTGAAATTTGTACACGGAGAGAATTTTTTTTTAGAATTTACCCTGAAAATATGACAGTCGTGGGACAACATTGTATTTCGAAGAATTTTAATGTAAATCTCTCTCATTCATTAATTGAAAACTACAATAAAGTATAAAATAAGTTTGATCAATTTTACTGAAGTGCACGGTAAAAATCTTTAAAATATTGTGTTGTACCACAACTACCATATTTTCAGGGTAAATTTTAAAAGAAAATTCTCTCCGTGTACTTTTTGCGTTCGCGCTTTCCTTTTGGATCAATTCCGCGAGGATTGCTCCGAAGTGAAAACCTGGGGTAATTCTCGCGGGGTAAACTCTGTGGATAACCCATCGGCGTACAGCGTACCGGCTCTCTCGACGCGCGGAAACTCGTCGCCTCCGTCGGAGTCGACGCGCCGCCGAGATGGCGTGCGGAGTCCGGTGGCATGTCGACGTCTCGCCACACCCTGCTGTGTCTGTTTCTACTGACGAAATGTTACCGAGAAATCTGCGCTGCATGATCACCGTAAAATATATCGCTCTCCGTTTTTCGGAAAAAAGGAAAGATCATCCTTCGGTAAAATTTTTCCCTTCTTTTTTCATGCCACGTATATGCAACTTTGATCGCTGTGTACACAGAAGAAAAATTTGCAGATTTTAATTAAATATTTACTCTAATATTACTAACGAAATATTTACTAAATGTAAACATATATTTATTCGATTCAAACATAACTGTTTTATTTTAAATAAATATTTATTTACTATTAATATGAATATTTCGTTAGTACTATATATATATATATTGGAGTAAATATTTATTTAAAATCTACAAATTTTTTTTCAGTGTAAGGAAAATGACTGCATTCAGCAGAGAAAGTAGCTTTGCAACTGTTCTGAAATTCTTCAATATGAATTATGATTGATTTATACATTTTTAGATCCATAAGGAATTAAAAGCAAAAACATTGTATTGAGGAACTTTACAACAGTTGCAAAGGTGCTTTCTCTATATATCTCGCAATTTTTAACAACCAAAGGTTGACGCCTTTTTGTGTAAATTTTTGTTGTTGTTTGTTATATCAATTACAGGAGTGTATAACTTATTAGTTTTAATTTAATTTTATTATTATTATTAATAAAATTATAGATCGCGATCAATAATGTACGTACGTTGTTGCAAGAGATTATTATATTAATCTTCATGAAGTTAAATAATAATTAAAAGATTGTATCGAATTTGTTATCGCAAGGAACGAAGAGAAGGGAATGAACAAAAAGGATAAATATAGAAAGATGAATCTTTAGAATTTATATTATCGAAGAATACGAATAACATATTTTTAAGATAATAAGCTTCTAAAAACTATTTTTGCAATCTTCGAAATACTTCATTAATTTCTAGAATTATTGTAAATAACGTAATCATCAAACGTCATCATTAAATATGCAATTATTGCATGACAGTTTTTATTACAGGGGATGAATAATTTCTGCAAATGGGACAGCGTTTAATTGCATTACTATGTCTGACTACATACGTTTCATTTTCCGTATGCATACAAAATTTTATAAACGGGGACTTATTTACTCGCTTGTATATTATCAATTTTTTAAAATAAATAGAATGGACGATCAATACGCCAAAAAACTTTATTTCATAATTCTTTAAATAAAAGGTCCAAATCCAAGCTTGTTTAAATAATATTTTACATATATATATATCAGTAACTTTTCCAAAATGGTTCTTACGTAATTTCATCTTCGTAATCACTGCAGAGATACAATTTAACAAAAAAGAGTTGTGTACACATAATTCCAATTAAAACGGCGTAACCCGTTCACTGAAAAATCGATTCGATAATACGATGAAACTCATTTTCTGTTAAGCTGTGACACAATCGACCAAAATTCGCGTAATGACACAATTAATCCGATCGACATGAAGTTTGACTTTCTCACTGACAACAGTATTACAGTTAAACTTTATGGCCGCAGCACAGACTCTTGCATAACGCATAGCGCATAAGGGAATTAATCAATCGAAATTCTTCTTTTCTATGAAAAGGAAAGATTCTGATTAGTTGATTCGTTTATACACTATGCGTTATGCAAAAGTCTGTGTAGCGGTCCTTAGACTAGACGATCCATTATTTTAAAGATGCTGAGAGTGTAATTTAGCTGGTTAAATAGATTATGACTAATTTATAAGATTAAAAATAATAAGAATTAATACTATTTCCCTTCAAAAAGAAGTATTATAATAAAAATTATTTTCCTCGTCGTGCGTAAGATAAATGTCCTAATAATACATTTGTAATTATTAAGATATTTGTCAATATAACAGCAAAAATGATAAATTGAAATGTATAGAAGTTAAATATTATGTATCAAATAAGTAATAAAGATACATAATTTTGATTATAAATTATTGCAAAAAATGAATCATTTTAAGTTTTGTAGAGAGTTATTTTCATTTATTCTTACTATTTTGAGTAAAAAATAGTGGGTATTAATTTTATGATGCTACTAATTAATAATTAATGATAATATAAAACTGATCATATATCTTCTTATTAGTTCAGTTAAAACATTTATCCAGAATTGAAAAATAATTCGTATAACAAAGTTACAGTTAAGAGTTACTTACTTTTTTTTAGGAATTTTGTTCCTTTTTCTCCATCTATAATTTAGTTACGTGTTATTTTTTAGAATTCAGAATCGATAATTTGCAACAGTTACCTTTTGAGAAAAAAAATTGTAACTACAACTAGTTATCTTTACGATTTATAACTGTCCTGCATTTATTTTGTATGAATTTTAGAAGACGCATTTGATAAATCTTTCAGAGGTAAAAATATTGTTTCACACAATTTAAAAAAAGGAAGCTTGCTATTTTTCTCTCGGATAAATTAAGTAATACGAGTTAAATCGCGGTAACGCTGTAAGAGAAAAAACAAATAACCCCGTTGATCACGCGTGAAAGTCACACCGCCATTACTCCGCGGATACAACGGTTGTTTCGAGCGGAAACGAAGCGTTTGATAGGCATCCGGCAAACAGAGGACTTAAGTTATTTAAATGAAGGGAAATACATGTACAAATTTTCTTCTTAAACCGACTAACACCGTTCGCGAAACGATATGATTATGCGCGGCATATTTCTTCCGCGGATTTCATTATTTAAAGCGTTCCTATTCCGGAGGAAGGGTTGAACAACCTTCGGGTTAACGGTTAAAACCCTCGACCGTCGATGCTATAGCGACTTCATCGCCTTATCCACGCTGCGATGTTTCGTCCGCTCGCTCGTACGAGCGGGACGATAAAGAAGAGACCTCCGTTGGCACAAGTGCACCTCCCTCGCAGCCTCCTCCAATTCTCCCTCTCCCACTCGGGCTCCACCACGTGACGAGCGGCGACGCAGCGCGGATCCACCGTCAACTAATATTGATTATAAAACCGGTGGCGGCAGCGGCGGTGGCGGTGTGGCGGTGGCGGTGGTGGCGGTGGTGGTGGAGGTGGCGGCGGTGGTTTCTTCGTTCTCTTTTTTTCCTTTTGTTAAGCGGAGCCACGGGCGGTGGTACACGCGCGCGAGACACAATACGTCCGTAGTGTGCGTCGTGGCGGCGGCGACGGCGGTGGCGGCGTCGGCGGCGACGGATTACTCTCGCGGAGAGTCGCCGGAGACGACCGGCTCGCCCGCGGTGAAGTGAATAAAGCCCCATCGGGCCAGACGCACGCCGTAGAATCGTCTCGTCTGCGATCCCTCGTCGCGTCTCCTTATTTCGTCGCGTGTTCGCCGGCTCCGGAAATTCGCGCACGACGCTTGCGGACAGGAACGTCTCGTCGCCGGCCTGAGGTGGAAAGAGAGAAAGAGAAAGAGTGAGAGAGTGGGAGGAGAGAGAAGGTGCATTGACTCCAGACGCAATGTAAGTAAACGAGAGAGACGTGACACAGTGCGCGTAAAGTCTTTAAAGCGCGGTGATCATGACGCGAAGAATTCTTCTGGAATTTCTAACAGCTGCGTCTTCGAACGGAAGGATTACGCAATATTATGACTAACCGGAGTAGTCTGCAAGAGATCTGTGTTAAGTCGCGGAAATTATCCCTGGAAACGTGTATACTTTTTTTAGCGGGCTGTTTTCTACTGTGAATGAGACGTGAATGAATAGCGTAGAATTTCTATCCGGTAATCCTACCTCTAGCGATAATTATTTTTATCCTTTCATTGTTGAGATTATTTCAATATTTTTGCGCGATATTCAACAACAGAATAGAATCTTGCACACTTATTCTCTCTGCATAATATTTAATATATTAATATTAATATATTTAATATATGAAACATTTGAATGCGATATGAATGAATGACATTGATTGACTCTATTTAATATTTCCTAGCAATAATTATCTTCAGCCTTTCATCATTGAGATTATTCCATATTTTTGCATCATATTGAATGACTGAACAGAATCTTGCGCTTTAATTTATATATACTTTGTGCGTATTTTTAATATCAATATTAACATATTTAATAAACGAAAAATGTAAATGAGACGTGAATGAATGATATTGATAGATTCTGTTCTTTAATTTTTTCTAACGATAATTATTTTCATCTTTTCACCATTGAAATTATTTCATATTTTTGCATGATATTGAATGACAGAATAGAATCTTGTACTTTAATTTATATTTTTCTCTACGTATTTTAAATATATTATAATACGAATATATTTAATGTATGAAAAATATCACTGTTTGTATGAATATGATATTTCAAGAATTAGCATGCGCGAATATAAAAAATATATTTTGCGACCGTCGGGCTAAAAAATACTTTTGTCACATTTTACAATATTATAGCAATTGTTAACTAAAAAACATTTATAAATAACTGTTAAACAATTTTAATGGAATAAATAAGTTATGTTTATTTTAATCAGAAATAAATATCGAAATTTACTTTAGACAAAATTATTTAACATTCGTAATAGTTCCGAATCGATAAACTGCGTGAATCGTTTATTACATATATAATATTCTGCAAAAAGTTGCGAAGCATTTAACGATATTCACGTCAACATCTTTGTCATGCTAATAAGTTTTGCGAAATGAATAGATACACACCGTGATATCAGCGGCGATACACTTTGAGAAAGCCAAGACAAGAGATCACGTTTAATATTAATAAACTCTTAGAATTTTAAAGCTTTATTTGCTCCGCTTAGCAAAGAAACTTTCTTTTCTATGACATTCATGTTTATTTTCTTTTCGAGAGACATCATTGATCTGCAGGGATCGTTGACACGTTATATAGACTGTAGCGAGCTATAGAATAAATTTTTCTTCGTATTAGCTGACGCTAGAAAAACTATTGTCTGTCCAGTCGTGTGTGAGTCGTGCCATAACAATCAAGCAGTAATACGTCTGAAAGCCTTAATTTGATTTGATTAAAATGTACATTACATTACGAGGAAACTTCTGAATTATAGGTATGATAACACAGCTGTAAAATTTATATTAAATTTAACACATATCGCGTGTCCTAAACGGTCCACCCAAATTTTTGTTTTAATTTGACTTATTATGATTCATTAACGAACTATCTTTATTTAATTCTTCTTTTTTGTTTTGCTATTTTAACTTAACAAAAGATGAATATTTTAGAAAGTAAACATTATGTAAAAATTTTTCGCAATGTAATTCTTTGACATAATTTGAAAACAAATTGTGTGAAAATATATTTTTTAAGTAAAATTTATATTTATAATACATTAAATTGACACGTATATTCATGTTTTATTCATATAATTTAAAATTCACGTTCTAAAATTACATTATTTTTACGTTATTTGTTCACTTACTTATAAATTGTGTTATTTTAACACGAAGAAACATTACATATCAATTTAACACTAAATATTCAAATAACATAAATTACATAATGTTAAATTCATTCGGAAATGTTGAAAATTCAACACAAAAATATTAACAAAGACTGGTTTCGGTATTGTACAAAATGTTTTTTTCTACCGCGAATGAATACGTGAAAGAAGCGAACGCTCTCTCTCTTTTTAAGAAGAAAATACATGGAAAATGTGAGTGGTTTTTAAAAAGAGAATGGATACATATGAAATATGATGACAGATTTTATATTTCGACATAAATATCTTTCTCGAGTTTAGCATGTTTTCCACGAAAATCTCGCTTATGAGGTAACGATTTTTAGTTGCCTAATTTAATCAACGGTGTCGAACGCTGCAGCCACACGATGTATGTACAATACGAATCGGTATATTATCACTCAAAGGCAGACACAAGTTGGTAATGTTATTACGTACGAGGTGTGATCAAAAAGTAAGGTGACTTTTTGAATTTCGCGCGCTCTGTACACTCTAATTTAAAAAATTTTTTTTTGTTGTGTTGGTACACTCGTCACGATCATATGTTCACAGTTTTGACTATATAGCATGTTTTGTTTTTATGTGAGAGGCATAAAGGTTAGACTCGTGTTTGCGTGCTCGGCGATTTTTTGCTTTTGAAAATAATGGAGCAGAGAGTTTGTATTAATTTTTGTGTAAAAAATGGTATTAAGTGTTCAAAAACTCTTTAAGGTCGTACGGTAAACAAGGAGTATTACCTTGAGGTTATGCGGCGTTTGCGTGAATCAATAAGAAAAAAACGTCCGGAAGTGTGGAAAGAAAATTCATGGATTCTGCACCATGATAATGCACCTGCGCACACGTCGTTACTAGTGAGTAGTTTTTTGGCCAAAAACAATACTATCATCATGCCTCAGCCACCGTATTCACCAGACTTGGCCCCCTGTGACTTTTTCCTCTTCCCAAAATTGAAAAGGCCCATGAAAGGACGAAGATTTGCGACGATTGAGGAGATTAAGGCTGCATCGCTGGAGGAGCTCAAGGCAATACCCAAAAGTGCATTTCAGAAGTGTTTTGACGACTGGAAAAAGCGCTGGCACAAGTGCATTGTATCAGAGGGGGATTATTTTGAAGGGGATAACATAATTTTGGATGAATAAATGAATATTTTTTTATAAAAATGAAAAGTCACCTTACTTTTTGATCACACCTCGTATATCGCGAGCTTTATTACGCGTGCCGTATCGCGTTCGGGTGCCTTACCACGTCGCGCGACTGGATTATTGCTCCTCTTCGACAAATACCTCATTGCGTTCGGCTGGATCGTTGACGCGCGACGAGATTAAAGCGGATAGAATACGGAATTGAAGTAGTAAAAGCAGACTCTAATTGTACTCCGGTCGTTGCACGCGTCGCAGAATGTTTGTGTCACCGGTTTGACGCGGTGCGGGACGGTGGGAGGGGAAAGTGCATTATAGATTGCGGTAGAAACAATCGCGGATATATGATATCGGCTTATCATATCTTTGATACCCCTTCTGAAACATCTGTCTTTTGCATGCAGCGCACGTATTCCGAGAATCGCCGATTATAGCTCATTAGGCAGATGGTATAATCTATAATCGAACTAACAACAGAGCAGCTATTCATAGTGGGATATAATTGGTTTTAGCAATTCAGTCTTAGGCTAAACGTTTATGTAAATTATTATGAAATTATTATGAAAAATTTCAATTTTCTATATGTGTGTATATAAATTTGGAGTAATAATTTGTTTGAAATATACTCTTGCCAATTATATTATGGCGATAAACCCACTTTCGCGGAGCTCCGAAACCAACCTTTGCGTCATCGTTCGCATACCGTGCGATACAGAAATAGATCTCTCTTGTATCTAAGACGTTGCTTTTTATACGATTTCTTCAAGCAAACAAGAATTTAAAATGGACAAATGATAAAGAGTGAACTGTTAATTTTTATGCAATCGTAAGAGAATATCTACACTTGTCGGAGAAAAAACAAAGTGACAGTAACTATAAAGGTGACAATTATACAAGCTTTGTATGTACACTCTAAAAAATGTAAGTGTGGATTTAACATGATTTACACTATAATTTAAAATTCATTGTGTTAAATTCACCCTATTGGTTTATATCAACAACATGGTTGGAATTATATTTAACACCCACCGTATTAAATTAACATCCATATTTTTTTGGAATTTTAATGTACATGTATTTGAATAAAATTATTTTATAGTTATTAAAACTATGTAATAATTTATTGAACTATGTACAATAACTGCACGGAGAGAATTATCTTTTAAAATTTATCCTGAAAATATAGTAGTTGTGGTATAATACAATATTTTAAAGATTTTTACCGTGCACTTCAGTAAAATTAATCAAACTTATTTTATACTTTATTGTAGTTTTATTAATGAATAAAAGAGATTTACCTTAAAATTCCTCGAAATACAATGTTATCCCACGACTATCATATTTTCAGGATGAATTCTAAGAAAAAATTCTCTCTGTGTGTATTCTAAAAAATATGAGTGTAAATTTCAATTATGTATTAATTTATTAATTGTGTTCATTAATTATACTTTAAATTATATCAATACGAACACGGTGAGATTTGCTTATATTTAATACCCATGGTGTTAAATCTAAATTTACCCAGTAAACACTCAACTAATAGTAACATAACATCGATGTTAAAATTTCAAATTCGACAGTGTAAATGTAATGTAACATTGTACACGACAGTTACTTTGTTAAGTGTGAAATTACAACATTCATGTTATGTCATTTTTAATTGGTGTTTAATGGATATATGTAGTTGACTAAATTAATTTATAATTGTACCTATAAAATAGTTTGTTTAATCAAGCATGTTAGTTTATTTCACTATGTACATTAATTCTTATACATATAAAACTTATATAGTTATTATATTTTTATAGTTGCCATCACAATGCTTTTCTCTGGGGAAAAAAAAACAAAAATTTGTAGAATATATCTATAATATATTTGCCCGAACACTCAAACAGATCTTATATTTCTCTTTAATCTAACTTTTCTCGTTTCTCAGAATTTAATATTACAATTTAATATCGCATAAGACTGACGGTTTAATTGATAAGGCCGATATGATTGAAAAGAAACAGTCATAAAGAATCGGAGAGTTAATATCATTGCTTCTTCCTCCTATCTGTAACGAGCTTTGACGGCAACTTATAAAGGCGAATCACGAATCGATCTCGGATCGAGGTTGATCGATGATAGGACAGACCCTTCCTCTGTTGCATCGGTCGTAGGTCGGAGTCAATGATGAGCTGTGAGCGTGGCGAACGAGGCTCTTCCTGCGTAGTTTGGAGCCTCGGCGACGCCCGACTTCGACTCCATTCATATTCGAACGATATTTCATGAAGACGAAGTGGAGTAGTTCTCGTTTGACTGAAGTCGATTCCCCTTTTGTCGGAGTCTTCCGGCGTAAAATCGATATGTCGATACCAACGTGCGTTATGTTTCCGCGCGTGAGATATATATGTATATATATGCTCGCAATCATTTTAGTATAAGATACTCGCGGGAAACTTAGCTAATAAATATCTCGTTGGCGTCGTGGTGGATGTATACGGTCCGCGTTTTACGTAGGAAGGCGACCAGGGAGTATTCATAGAGATACACTTGGTGTGTGACGCGGATTCGTGTGATGTGGAGTGTGGTTTTAACAACGCGTGTCAAAATAACGTTCCTGCGTCCAACGCAGAAATCTACGTCGCGTATAACGCTCACAGGATTAATAGATGTACATTTGCTACCTCATAATCCGCTCGGAATGCACGGATGTGTGAACGATGAGAGTTCTCGACGTGAGCGTGCATGTTTCTAATTCGTCATGCATTACGAAATGGATTAAACGCAACGATCGCGCCGGTTGTGTGAAATTTTGTATGAACAGGATGGTCGTAAAATGAACGCGACTAATTGAAGAGTTCCTTACAAAAACCAAAAAGTTCATTTTTTTTATTTGAGTTATGATGCCAAACCGTTATATCAATATAGGTCTGCATTGTTCACACTTCTCGCACTCAGAATTCGCTCAGAACTTCGCTTCCCAGCCAGAAATAATTGGCTGGTCGACGTTGAATTAGCTTCGCTTCGGCATTAATCGAGCAATCATTTCTGACTGGTTTTCTCTCTTTTCAACGTCTGAATATATTCATCATCTCGTTTGCAAAACTTTTGAGGGATTTCAAGCAACGCGAACAAATAGCGTAACTTTTTCTTCACGTGTCGTGTTGTCATTTGCATGGGGTTTACAAAATAATCATTCAACATTTATATGGTAGATAACATACCATACTGAGTAAAAAAGAGTCTTAGAGAACATAGGTCGAAAACTCAACCGTTTCTAAGATACTAAGAGTATAAACAATTTGTATGTTAGTATCATAACTGACTATTATTTCTTCTACGTGTTGCATATGATATAAAAAGAGAAAAATTGCAATAAGTAGCGATGATAGTCTATTTGAGAAAAAAACAAGTCTAATGAGATTATCTCCCATAATGCCCATCCAATCGTAATGATTAATATCAACTTACTGATTCCCGATGAAATTTTTCATTATAAAGTGGGTATGAAAACTGAATCAGAGCGCGGTTTGTAAACACTGAGATAAATGTTCATGTCACGTAGACATACGACACGTAGAAGCCAATAAATCAATCATGATACTAATATAGAAAATTGTTTATATCTTAGAAACAGTTGAGTCTTTGATCTATACGTTCATTAAGGCATTTTCACTCAGTATGGTATGCAATCTAGCATGTAAATGTTATTTTTGAACACCCTGTACATACACGACCAAAATTCGCCATAAATGCATCGTTGCATGTCACGTTTTGTTACACTTCACGTTCTGTTTTGGATATTACTGCGCCCGAGAGACGCGAAAAACCAACTTCCTATTTTATTCCCTTTTTATTATTGCGGCTTTGTAACAGGTGACCCTTTTTCTGTGCGTATACGTACATTGTCATGAAATTTTTGCGAAATTGAATTTTCCCTGTGTGCATTTTACCGCCTCGCAATATATCTGGTATTTAGTTAAATCGTTTCTCTTTGAAATTTCTCGTTGCTACTGTGTATGTAAACCGCATATATGTATGCAAATTGGAAGTATAAAAATCAGCTTCCTTTCTTCAAGTCAATATCAAGGTGGCACGTCGTTTTCGACTACTCGAAAGACAAACTGAAAGGAAGTAACGCGCACTTTAAGAAACTTAAAAAGTTCTGTAGTTTCCGTTCCGTAGTTTTGTCAAGAAACTACTTACACGCACGTGCTCCTATATAATAAATTACCTTTTTTACCTTTTGTGATCTGAAAATATTCGCAAAGTTACCGTCTTCAGTATGTGCCCGCGTTTAACATAAACTGCTTTTGCTTCACTTTCAATTGTTCGAAACAACGGCATGTTCATCAGGGTCTTGAAATTTGGAAAATTTGCCCAAAGACAAATTATTTGCATATTCAAAACTACAAATTTCGTTATCCTAAGTCTCTCAAGCATATGCGTCAATATATTTAATTTTTATTATATAACGTTATATTCTTTTGATTAAATTTTTTTATGATGCTTTCTTATCAAGCTTCAAGTTCGAAAACTATAGAAATCCGAGAAACGTTATTCTCTCGTTCTGAATTTTAATTTCTGAAAATTTAATTTATTATCTGAAAGTTTAATTTTTGAAAATATAATTTATTCTACCTAATGTAAAAAATCAGACAGTTTCGTTGGTTGACTCGGCTGGAACAGACGTGTTCTTGCTACAGTCCGAATATTGCGTTATTTCTAATTGTTGAAAGTTTCTGCCGAATTTAACTCGTGCATTTATATTCCATTCGGTGTTTTATGTTACTGGTCGCATCGCTCTTAAGTGTAGGAACGGGGCCAATTAAAAGAGAAGAAGAAGTAAATCGGACGTGACGTGCATCACTAATCTCTTGCGCGTTCTTTAATTTTCTGAAAATACAATTTCTTTTATCTAACGTAAAAAATCGGGTGTGACTGCATCATTAACTTTTATTAGGATTATAATTTTTTCATTTAAAAATTTCTTATAATTTTTTACCACGCTTGAAGTTCGAAAGTAATAGAATTCCGGGAAACGCTAATCTCTCGCGCGGGTTTTAATTTCTGAAAATGTAATTTCTTTTGTGTAACGTCGAAAAATCAGGCACGAGGTATATCGTCAATTTTCATTAGTGTTATAATTTCCTCATTAAAATTTCTCGTAACTTTCTCGTCATGTTTAAAGCAACAAAAATCCGGGAACCGTTAATCTCTCGCACGTACTTTAATTTGTGAAAATGTGATTTCTTCAATCTAACAAAAAAAGTAAACGAAATATCGGGCCAAAAGGATTAAAAAAACAGCGATAAATACGAAGTCGGAGAGAACCGCGCCTTCGTACAAAACCCTAAGCGAAGGAGCTTGAAAAACCCTCGAGTCGAAGCTCACCGACCGAATTCACCCGGCACGATACTATCGCGATACGACCAGGCAGTCGATAGCACACGTACACACGCAACGATCTCTCCCCCGCGCAAGCCGATTTTACGTATATGAAGTCGCACGAAAGTGCGGGTATAGATTTTTTCGCTCTGCACTCGCTTGGTGCCAGAATGGCGCCCACGCACACGCACGCACAAATGCGCGTCGTCAAGCCAGTAATGGCGTTACATAGCTGATACATAATTAAAAGAACGTAATTAAGAGAATAGTAAATGCATCACCCCAATTTAGATTCGCCGTATTTCCGCCTTTCCGAGGATTTCGGTTCTCCATCTTTGTCGTCTCCGCTTTGATCCTTTTTCTCTCCCTACTTTTGATTTGCGCTCCATTATTTACTCGGTGTCGTGCAAGTTCTAAAGATAGTTGACTTTGACTTGAAACAGGTATCTGATATCTCTATGAATATATTTTAGTCATAAGTTTATCTGTGGTCGTAAATTATTAGTAAAAAATGTTGAAGATAATTTTTTTTTTTATTAAAACAATCGATTTCCGTGACGTCATGTGAATGCACTTGGACTAATATTGGTTATTTAAAATCTGAAGATTAAATTTGGATAATGAATCGTGAATTTTTAACGATAAATTAGATATCGCTGAAGATGGCTTGATTCTTTGAAATTTTAATATGCGTCTGTTCTTCTCAAATAGATCTTGCCGTAACTGTCATTATGAATTAGATGCACTCCAGATTGTCGAGACATTGTAGTCATCTCGAAGATGCTGTCTTTGCACATAAGTCTGTTTGCTTGTTTTAAAGGACAGTCGTTTGGCGTTACCGACCAACTTCGGACAATTAAGGAGAATTAAGGCGCGCCACGCACTTAACTCTTTCGTTCACTGAACTTGTGGGCGAGAAAATCGTACAATTTAAGAGTATAAAGTCTTTCGCGAGCTCGAGACCGACGCAACAGTGTGTGAAAGTGTCGATTCATCGAGCACGCAAGGGTGAGCTCCTCCATCGATTTATTTACGCAGAACGTCGTTACGCTAACTCGTGCGAAACAAGTTCTTCGATTAATTTCCTTCGGGATGCGTGGTATAATCGACGTAAAAACCATCGCGATTGGTAAGCGAAAATATTTCTGAATAATTGCTTAATTGTTGTATCCCTTAAGGATATTTTGGCTGTACACATCAGCTAAAATTAGTCAATTAACTAATATTAGTAAAAAAATTTTATCGTAAATATCATTAATTGCGCAGCAATTTTTGCTGCAGTTTTTAAGTAAATAACTTTTAATTGAGTAAATGGATCCAATAGAACTTTTGCACGAATATTTAATTTTATTAGCATATACAAAAAATTTAATTTAATTTACCACTTTTTCATTGAATTTGTAAATAAATACAAAACATGATTTTACACGAATGGAGAGAAAATTAAATAACCTTTAAACCAATAAATGAACTGTGTTCAAATTTTACACGGACATTCAAACGTAATAATAGAACAATCTACGTAATTTTTATACTTTTGGTAAAGCTTGGAGTTGCAACCCATACACCCTTAACATCGTTTCGATTGAGCAAAAATTTGTTACAATATGTTCATTTTATGGAAGTTGTATAAGCAATAGAAATTGGATTGGGTATGCCATAGGTATATATATAGTATGTTGCATTCGTGACAAAATAGTATAGTGTGACATTAAAGGAGTATATATATGTGTTGTATTTTTCGCGATTGTGGATAAAAATAGGCGGAAATATTTGCTTGGAAAATATTATTCCTTAAAATAAATAAAATTGGAATAATGTACCCTGAAAAAGTGAATTATTAAATATAATATGCAGATTAAACGCGAAGATTTAAAATCGCAATGTTCTCTGAATTTAATGTCACTCCATCTCAAGTCCGAAATTGAATCGAGCTTCAAATATTTGCGAAAGATGTAGATTCACGGATTGCAGATGCCCGTTGAATTTGTCTTCGCGAAATGCGCGAGAAAGCTTATAAATTTACCAAGAGTACAGTGATGTAATAAGAAATGCAAATTATAGACAATTTAGTTCTTTTAAAGAGCACGTAGCAGATTCTGTCGCAACGGGAAGAGACGCGGTTTCTGAATTATTACTGAATTTAACGTGATGTATTTTTAGCCAATCGACGATTACACGTCGGGACGTATTACGTGCTCGAGTTCGTTCACCTCACGCCAATGAAAATGGCAAATTTTTCCGGAAATTTTTTTGGCAGCAAATTACGTAATGCAATTTTTTAGATTCTTTCGTCAAGTTATATTGCGTTTGTTCTTATTCTTTATTTAATTTGTACGAGCCAGAAATATCCTTGCAATTTTAATATTATTAGAATCTTTAATATTATTAGAATCCACAGGAACGTTAAATCTAATATTTTAATTCAGTTAAAAATTTTCGCTATCTGGCAGCTGCACTATTCTCGACAATTGTGGGCATTTTAGTTTAGTTTTAAGCGTATATAATTTTTTAAGAGTAATTTTAAGAGTAAATTTTAGAAATATTAACCGTTTAAAGAAGCAGATTAAAAAATTCAATTAGGAGAAAATATTATCCATTAAAATAAATGAAATTTAAATAATATACATTAGATAAATGGAGTAGCTATAAAATTCTAAACTAACACATTAATCATTTAAAGATAAGCAGATTAAAAAACTCAATTAGAAGAAAATACCATCTACTAAAATAAATAAAATCTAAATGATATATTTTATAAAAATGGACTATCTATAAAATTTTAAATATAATACGGAAATTAAATTAAATATAACGCGGAGAAAGAGACTAATTTTAGTTTGGTGTTCAATCCAAACTTAAGCATATCTTGAGAGTACCACGGGATGTCTTTATCGCCAACTGTAAGATTCCCAACGCCTTTCAATTCCTGCCTTTTTCTTTTTCTTCTCTATTTGCCATTAAACTCCCAATACGTCTTGCACTCGAGGGAGATGAGTTGAGATGGAAGTAAAAGGGTGCAATGGAAGGAGAGAAAAATGCGCGCGTATATATTCTCGATACTTCCGAGACACGGCACTTGAAGCCGACGAAGTCGAGTGTTGGGGAGAGCGGAACGTGGTACAGAAGCGCACTTTCGCGCGTATTTTTGGCTGAAGATAATCGATAAGCGCCCTGCCCAAGAACGCCCGGGATAATATTGTCCCATCGCGCCAGTGTTTTCGCTCTGACAGGAGATGGACGATACTTTCTGCGGGTTAGTCCGGAGATTCAACGGTCGGGTGTAGAGACGCGCGGCGTATGTACGCGCGCAAATACATCCGCTGAATTTATGAGCATTTCGATCTCGGAGGCAAAATGCCGGCAGCAACTGAAGTGATTGTACTCTGCGAAGTCCGATAAATATCGGACTGGGTCAGGCTTTCTCTCGCACGCGCGAGTGAAAGAGAGAAAAAGGAAAGGAAGGAGAGAAAGAAAGAAAGAAAGAGAAATTTTAATTGAATTTTAAATTCTTTAATTTTAAGAAAGTTTTAGTCTTCATGTTGCAGCTTTAGTCTGGTAATTTTTACACCCTGCAGTTTAGGAAGGAACGGACAATTACTGGCTGTGTTTACAGATTGATAAAAAAGTTTGGCCACACAAAGTTCTGTGTGTTTATTAAATTATTATTCTAAAAAGACAAGCTGACATTATTTGCCATCATTTTAAATTTAAATTTAAATTCCAATTTTATCGTGCGTTCATAGAAATACACTGACAATGAGTGAGATATATACGAAAGATGAGGCACTAGCAATATGACATTAAAGACTACAAATAACATCTCTCTCTCTCTCTCTCTCTCTCTCAGCTTGCTACCTATATTTAAAATAAACAAACAGTCTTCTTGGTATTTAATAAGATAGTATTTAATAAAATGAACTAACACACACACACACACACACACACACACTTTAGAATTTGCTTTTTTTTATATAAATATATCCCATATGGCACCAAATTTCAAAAGACGTTCATAGAACATTTTGTGTACAAGACATTCTTAGAACGTTCATACACGTTCTATTAATGTAGTGTCTGTTCTATCAATGTCGTGTACGTTAATGATTTGATAATCACAAAACTTTGTGGCTTAATTTTTTTGCTTTCCTGAGATTCGTAGAAAATCTTCACTGTTAAATCTATAGTGTCAAATTTAACTTAACGTGAGTCGCCACTGCTCCTACTCAACCATATCGTTATTTTATACTAAAACAATGGTTATATTTGACACTATATAGTGTCAATTTGATACTATATAATGTCAAATATAACCATTGTTTTAGTATAAAATAACGATATGGTTGAGCAGTGACGACTCACGTTAAGTTAAATTTGACACTATAGATTTAACAGTGTTCTGTCTTAATTACTGAGAGAATAATTATAGGATACATATACAATGAGGAAGTAGCGCACAAAGGAGTAATACAAAATAGAGATGGTAGGTTTGATTGAAACTTTCGCGGGTGTTTGTACCATACCGTCCCTGAAATAATCGAAATCACTTCACGCTTCGTCCACCGGACGACTAAAACGATTGGATTACAAAGCTATTATACATCCTTCTTCGTTGCATGCGCCCGCGGGGAAAAAAGCCCATCCGATTTTGAAATCGATTTTGTCGCGCCAACAGCCTCCGTTACTTCCGAACAAAACTGCAAGTTAGATTAGATGGAAACACGTGGAGACAACGCAGCAAATCTCGAGAGGCGCACTGTCGTTAGTTTGTTACACACGATACTGGTCAATTTTATGTATATGATGCCGACATGTATTGATGAGTCTTGGTCGAATAAAATTGAAAATTAATATGTATTTAACAATTCAATTAGAAATACTATTAGGCACCAAGATTCAGCATCGATCGTATTTGGCGCTCCTTTATTTGTATTATTCACATATATACATTCAGAAAAATGGTCTGGTTGGATTAAATAGTAATTCTGATGGAAAACGGACGAATCAGAATTTTCTGGTTAAATCAACTAGAATTGTAATTGAGTAAACTAGAATTCTGGTTGATATAGTTATTCTGGTAAAAATAAGAATTTTAGTAGATTTATCAGAAATATTATATCAATTATAGAATTTCCCCTAAAAGGATTGCTGCTACGTTCGAATAACGTTTTCATTTTTTTCCCTTGCGTCATCAGAATTAATCTCGTTCGCGACGCGCCATCACCAATTTCGACCCTTCGGGTCTCGACGTTTTCGGTTCGGTCCTGTTTTCGTCGGGAAGATTAATACGTGACGCCTGCAACCGTACGATCTCATGACGCCGATTCATTGTCGTCATTATGGAGCAGACCGCACAGTTTTGTGTCCTTTTCGTCACTTCCCCATCTCATCTCTTCTCTTCCGCCATAGACCTCCATCTCCGATTTCGTTCGTGACCCATTCTCGTTTTCAGCGATCTTTTCACCCGGTTTATGGTTCGCGATCACGTTTTCCGCACCGTCTTCGTCGTGTTCACCGATGCAATGGGCTATAGTCTGACGACCAGTCGTTATACGGATCATCGACCCGCGGGATTTTTCCACGTCTGGATACGGAATCGTCTATTACGTTCACCGAAAGGCAAAAATGCGCGCCGATTTTATCAAACGTAGATTCAGTGTTTGTCGTCCCATAAAATGGGACACTCTATACGCACATATATGTGTATATACGTATATTTATATTTGCTGGTACTATAGAATATTATACACTCTAAAAAATATCAGTGTGGATTTCAAATTTCTATGGTGTTTATATCAATACCATCATGATGTGAATTTAAAACCTATGATGTTAAATCCCACATCATATTGATGTTAATATTAACACCACTGAAAAAAGAGTCCAGCTATAGCTACCAAATGTCGAGTGAAATAATTTCAACCAAATGTTTAGATAACGTAATTAACTACAATCTTACTTTTACAAATATTTAGTAATTATTACTAAACGGAATTGTCAACGGTAAATATTTGTAAAGGTAAAATTGATTGATTATATTTCTTGAACATTTGGTTGAAATTAATTCACTCAATATTTGGTAGCTATAACCAGATTCTTTTTTTTGTACAACACAGTGAGAATTATATACATACATAGAAAAAAAGATTTTCTCTATCGCGGCTAATCTTAGTTTGTTATATTTACTGCCGTACCTAACTATAAATTTATAAATTACAGCGAAATGGTTTGCTGTTGCTGCTATAATGTAGATATCACAGCTAAAACATTAGTTATAATACTTATATTTTAGCTGTCCATATTTTACACCTGTCATTTAATTACCACATGCAGTTTTTAGTTACGACAGCTACTTTTTTTTCCGTGTAGATATTATTTTTTTTAGAGTGTAATATAGTAAGAGACGCAGAATCGCTTAAATGGCTGAAATTCACTGACGTTGATCAAACCAGACCAATTAGGAGTTATTTATCAGCTAGTTGACAATTCCTAATCATTTGATTGAAGCGGTAGTGATCTCAATTGTCATCAAGGAGCGATCGTTTAAACGCGAACCGCGCGCGTGACCACGTGTGTGGACAAATCTAAAGATAATGAGCACAATCAAAATACGGTCGACGCGACGTGTACTCGTTGTTCCTGTCAGCGCGATATTTTTACACGGGCGCGAAGCGTCTCTTTCCGTGAAATGTGCACCGGCGAACATCGTCGGGGGTATTATGCAAAAACATCGAGAGAGCAACAGATGGCACGCGGAGGTCGAGGAACTTAAGAGCTGTTTCACGTGACAGCGACTCCGGTAATCAGACCTGTCATAGCAATCGAAATCGATCGCCTCGCCGTGGCACATGCATAATGTAATCTTAATCGTACACGAGCGATTGATCATCCGGACAGTCATCCAGGAATGTGCATCGATGTTTATCGCATCGACGGCACGTGGCCAGAAGGCCTTGCTTCGTTAGACTACAGCAGAATGCCTTAATTGATACGATTTGTATCTCGCGGTCTCGTTATGTTCCTTCTCTTTAATAAGTCACGTCAGCTGTGCGTTTATCAATGTTCTCAACAAATCGAGAGCGACGTATTCCGAGCTGTGTATCTATTTTTCTTTGTCCTTTTTTATATTTATTGGAGTGCTAGGAAGTGTTAGTTCTAGTGATTCCCTTTGCTCGATCTTTGTTTGTGGAAAGAAATCACGTAATCAGGATAAAATAACATCGTGCATGGAATATGGCAAATATAATATGTTTGCTACATTGATGATATATCGGTATTCACTTGGGAAAATTATTTAGCCCGCAACTAGCAGTGGTCCCATTTACGTAACTATTGATTTATTTAAAACACAGCGTGGCGTAGTTATTACAGAGTGTAAACTCTACATCGCCCGTTTCGATTATCGCTCCCAGCTGTGTATTTTCTCCATTGGTATATCGATTTGATCTATTTTCGCTGGCCGGAGCACGCAGCGGATAGAAACGAGGTCGTAGAACCCTAAGTATCCCACCGACGGTACAGCCATCGTCGTAGGGTCGTCACTATAAGCTTCAGATTAGAACGAGTTTGCATTAATTATAACAACCGCATAAGTTACGTTTTTGTGAAAATTGGATTCCTATGGAAAAGAAAGAGGGTTTGAAGATAAAATGTTAAAGATTGAGATGTCTAATTTTTCAAAAAAAAATGGAAGGGAAGAGAGAGGGGGAGGGTTAAGATCTAAAAGACTTCCCTATATATACCGATTATTGCGAAGAATATTACTAAGGCCTCGGTAGTCTAATGGTTCAGGATGCTCGTACGGAATACAAGAGATCCGGGTTCGACTCCCGGCCGAGGTAATATTTTTCGCAATTAGTTTAATTACAGTTTTTTCAGCATATTAACATCTTTGAAATATGATGCCTGATTGAGCATCGAAATTATTAGAATTTAATTTAATTCACGAAATTACTACAGTGGTTTAATTGTATTTAGTTCGGAAATATTTCGGTGCACAGTTCGTTAGATTACAATTGTGGTATATATGTCAAGTATCTACATATATATCATATTTAGTGATTCAAGATTAAATTATTTAAAGCATTTTAAGATCTAGCTTCGACCATATAGGGCTCTAATTTATCAGTTGTGTCTCTCACATACACGGTCTCTAAAAATGATATTATTAAAAGATTAGACTCTAGAAATGTGAATCCAGAATTATTATCTCAAAATGTAGCTAACAAATCGAGAAGCGATGTCGGTCAAGTGAATCGTTTTTTTTCTCGGTCACACACGACCGGAAAAGAACGCATCGGATGAGCGCACTGGGGCGGTATAATCAGACGGTTTTACAACGTTATTTGCATGTCATATTATAGCTATACTTATGACGGTAGCTCCGCTACCGAATCAATCAGCCCAGCGAAATAATGTATCCGTGAAATAATTTCCGATATCCATCTTCGAGCGGTTTAACATTTAGAAATTCTCCTGTTAAATGGCGTTTGACTTTCCATCGCGGTATCGTTTTGCTTTCCAGTAATCTATTGAATAATTTAATATTATATTGCATAATCTATTGAGTAATTTAGTAAATAAATGTACTAAATAAGAATATCGTTTATTTGCTACAACAACGATATGATTATAAAATTGTTATGACAGCAATAAAACTAAACTTGTTAATTTTTTTTTATTTAATTAACTTTCAAAATTATTTTTTTGTTACTTGCGAAAAAAATAAAAACATAAAGAAAGAAGGAAACGACATACTTTTGTTCTTCTACAATTATATATCGTACTAAAATTGCACTTTAAAATTAATATTACAAAATTTTAATTACTCACAAAACATTCAAATTCATTTTCTGAAAAACTTTGTTTTTTCTAAATATTATATTGCGTTATAATTATAGCAAATGAGTGATATTCTGAAAAATATGAATAATCTTCAAGCATAGTGAATAACGTTAAGTTAAATACAATCAAATTTATATTGCTCGATTGTGAATATTTTTGTTACATTTACTGTCGCTTTCGTTCTATTATTTTTTTTCTTTCCTTTGAGTTCTCATTTTGTGAAACAACTAATGTACTCGACACAAAAAGCGGCCTTTTGTATTATCGAGTACATTAGTTGTTTCACTTGAACGTTAGTTATTTTAGTTTGTGTATATTGCAAGCGTTTGGGGAAATCAGGATGTCGGTGATACATGAGAGAAGCGGCCAGACAGGTATGCCAGTCGTATGTACACGGAATATATACGTACGTACGCGGAATCTTATCTGTGGCCGTGGATTATCGAATTTCCGAGCGTTAGATTAGATTTCTCGACGACCACGCGCGCTCAGCGCACGGTTACGTTGGTTTCTGAAAATAAACGCGTACGAGGATATCGTCGTCATCATCGCCAGTACTCCTCCCGGCTTCGTATATAACGTGTCGCATCTCCGCCGTGCACGTGTATGTACATAGGGTGTACACGGGTGTATGCACAGTGTACACGGGGTGACTCGAGCGTACGCGATCTCGAGAAGAAGCTTGTTAATTTATTGGAGTTATTTCGGCGGGTTAGTAGAGGATATATTCGAAAAATAAAAAGACCGAATGTTATTGGCAGATTCTCCAAATTGGAGCCGATCTATCCTATAATTGAATGTCGAAGAATGTCGAAGAGAATCGTCCGTAGCAATTTTTTTTCCAATTTCCAACATTGAATAACTACGCTATTAAATCTCGAGTTAAAATCTTGTGGAGGTCCACTGTAGATTAAAGAAGGATTAAATTATCGGTGCCTCGACATTGGTGCTTCGAGAAAAATTCAACTTGCGATTTCGAGGGAGATTAAGAAGGGTCGATAAGTGCCGGGAAGGAGGAGCAAAACACGCGGAAATTCAATTTTATTCGTTATAGGGGTAGGACTGGTAAGAACTCGGATCGTCCAATTTTTAGTTAGACTTGCTTTTATGAGATAACTGTATTACTTAGATGGAATAGTTTTAAAAAATTAGACAGGTCAATTTCCTGTATTAAGTTCAATTTTTAATGAATATTATAACTCCTTATAATATTCAAAAAATGTTTAATTGTATATAAAAATACGTTAAAAATTTTTTGTTGCTATATTTTATTATATATAATTAATTGTATTTAACGTTTTTCATAATATTATAAATGATATCTTTATTAATATGAATAATGAAAGTATTGAATTTAGTTTTACTTTGATAGTTATTAACTTGGTAGTTATTAAATATAGAATAAATTTTTTAGAATAAATTATAGAATAAATTTGTTAAATTATTCTCTCTCTTTCTTTCTCTATACAATAGAGCAAATGCTAATTACTTTAAGTAGACTAATCTAGGATCTGCCTTAGCCTTCTTACTATAGAAGATTAGATTAAATCCACAGAAAACCGATTAATTAATTAGGTTATTTCAATTATTGGTGCAAATAATAGAGAGAACATGTAATATATTATATTTTTTTTAAAAACTAAGTCATATATTTGTTTGTAGAATCAATATATTAATGTATCAGAAGTATCAAGTATCGAATTTGATTATATCGGTGAAATCGACGTACAATTCTAATTTATTAACACAAATTTGAGACTGAAGAAATTCGGACACTTTTGGTACTAAAAACGATAAAAGGTTAATTTATATTGCGTTATATGTCATATGTATTATTCTTTGTAGTTTTTCATCCGATTTTACTCGTTCACATGACTTTTCCCGACAATTTTCCGCAGTATTTATGGATGATAATTTTTCGTTCGTGGTGCTGTATCTATATTTCGATTTTAAAAATCGTCGAACAAATGGATGGATGACGTTTTAATAGACGCCGGACACGTGTTATAACAGAACCGAGATAATATTGCATCGTAAAATTAAAACACAAAACAGTCTATTAAAGAAAATGTTAATGGACATATTTAATCAATTAATATTTTTCTTCAAATTTGAAATAAAACTAATGAAAATATTAATTTAAGAAATTTTTGATAATGATTATATTTCGATTTAAAAACCGGCTAAAAAGCTTTTCTTGTAAAATACGCGAAGATTAGCGTTATATCTTGGATAATATTTCGTGATTAACGCGATAATGTCAAGAGTGATCTTTCGTTTTGATAATTATCTTATAATACTGTGCGATACGATTTACGTTCGTGCTACATGCTTGTTAGGAATTTCAAAGTAGTTTCCTACACAGTTGGAAAAAATGTGTTGAATTTAATATAAATCGCATGTCCCAAACGGTCCACTCAAATTTTTGAGCTAATTTTACACAAGATGAATATGTTAGAAGGTAACACAAATATTACGTAAGAGAATAAATACAAAGAAAGATAACATTGACACAGTTTGTAAACGTACATATTTTTTTTCAGAAGGTCAACATTTATGATATATTAAATTAACACATATTTCATTCATTTATCTTAGAATTTACGTTTTAAAACACATTATTTTTATGTTACTTGTTCACTTACTCATAAATTGTGTCATTTTGACACTAAGAAACATTGAATATATCAATTTCACAAAAAATCTTTAAATAACATAATCACATTATGTTAAATTAACACTCGAATATGTTAAAAAATTCAACACAAACTGTTAACACAAACGTGAGTGGACCGTTTCCAACACAAATACACAAATTTTTTTACTGTGTAGACTATAGTTTACTTGTGCCAATTATGGATGTCGAGCCTCGGAGCGTAAACTCCTTTATTATAGAAACTGGCATAGCTTATTGTTGTAAAATACACATGCAGCCTTGTTGTATGCAACAGCCAATTTTCGTGCACGTATGCAGCTTTCTGTTTATCGAGTTACCCAATATTGTGTTTAAATTATCAATAAATCCACTTTATTATCTTATGATTCGAAATTCTCGTACTAACGATTGTTACCAAATTTAACGAAATGATGATTATATGGTATATTAGATACGATATCGCTTATGTTAATAGAAAAATAATATATCTCAAAGTTAGCAACTTCTCAGTAGAGCATTTTTAAACTTCTAAATTAAAATTAGGATCGTGAATATACATAATTTCTATAACTCTACTTTCTTTTCATGTTATGCTTTTAATTATAATGTATTCTTTAAAACTATGATTACAAATATGTTATTAACAATCGCGGAGACTCGTATAAATAATTTACTTATACTTGATTTATTCTTGAAGTCCCAAAATTATTTTTATTTCAAAATGTTACCTAACTTAAAGGATTTATCATTTCTGCTTTGATATCTGATAGTGTAACGTTTCTCGGCTAGCGATTTGACGTTCGCCTGGAACGGCTACCGCACAACATCGAAATGCGCAATGTTCGATCATCCAGGCAAGGAATGGCGCTGTCAGGATGGTTGAATCAGTCTTGTAGATCCGTCGGAATTCGAACCTCGTCATTAATTGGGTGGACGACGCCGTCTAGCGGCTCTCCCGGTTACGCCATTCTGACGGGGGTTGACCCATTTTCCCACGAAGTTCCTTCCGTGCGGAATCCACGCTCAAACTTTCCTCCATCGTTAAGCCTCACGTGACTGGGACTCGTCGAAATTGATTGTGACCCAGGGAGCACATTCATTTAGAGAGAATGGGAGGCTGTAGTCGTCGGTGAGCTCGTATTTAATCAAGTCGAGAGCGACGTCGGACAAACGAGGTGGCGTGACGCTTTTGCAATCCGGAAACGAACGTTCACTGAGTGTTCACATGCGCGTTTCGCGAGCCTATCGCCTGCTTCACGGGAATTACTGTGAAAATGACCCGTACATGCTGTGAAACTGTTAACCCCTCTCTCTCCCTTCCTCCCTGTATTTATTTCGCAAGCAATCCGAAGAAACATAAACGAGAAGAGACCAGGCAAAGGCACGTTCAACCAAGAGAAATAAATGTTGAATCTCGTGTGAGGTGTCTATCTATCTTTATGATCTCGGTTTTCTGCACTGGGAAAAGAGTCTGGTTCCATTAATTGGAATTCTGATTGAAAATGGACAAGAATTTTCTATAATAGTTGAACCTACCATAATTCTAATTAAAATAATCGGAATTCTGATATGATAATGATAAAAATTTCTGGTTTTCTCATTTTCACATTTTTCTCAGTGTGACTACTCCGATTATTCCTCTGGCGCATTATTATACTTAACGCAATCTTTTTCCCTCGCTGCGTTGGGAAAGAATAATTAAAGCGAGAACACGTCCGAGTGTATACGCACGTGTCACCCGATAACTATTTCCGGCCACTTCCGCGAAGGCGTTATTCTTGGTTTGTCGCGATCACTTTCTGCCAAATGGGTCGCTGGGCCTACAGAGCTATTTACTTCGATTGTTCATCGGGGACGTTTATTAATAGGTTTTAAGAACTCAATTTCTTTGTGAAATTTTTTCTTATTCTTTGTGATTTTGAACATTGTAAAATTTGCTGCGAAAAATATCATTACATATAATTAGTATGTTAAACATTGAAATCATGAAATGCCCGATGTTCATATTTAAGTCTAAATATTATACCTACAAGATTATCTTGATTTTTATAATATTTGTTTGTCAAGCACGTATTTTGACGAATTCGTTCCGTGAAAATTTTCTATCGTTTCTAATCTATCTTGATCGTTGATAGCAGTCGCTTGAGAGTCAATGATGATATTATCAACAGGAAACATGTATGATTGCAGGCGGATCTGTCAGGGGGGAGATTGAACCCGGCTCGAACGAACTCACACCTGGCAGACGGTCTGGCGGTGGCGGAGGCGGCGGTGGCGTCTTGGGGGTCGGTGCCGTCAGCGGCGGGGGTGGCTCGGGGGGCCGCAGCTCTTCTGGGAGCGGCCGCTCGAGGGACGAGCCGAGGAGGCACACCCTCGGCGGTGATCATCAACCCTCTCTTCATCATCAACAATTCAACGCAGCGCAGCAGCTGCACCCCCTTCATCCGCATCATTTGCCGCCACACGGCCAGTACGGCACTCCGCCCTCACGGCACACCACCATGGATCTCGAGGTGAATCTTTGTTCGCGCAACATGTAAATACATACATTCTTATTGTTTGCGATGACTCTCTCAAATTTCGATTTCTCTCCCAATTTCCATTATCCTTCGCCTCTCATTAATGCATACTCTATTGTCGCAACATTAGCGATGTCTCTCTTCAACTCGAAGTATATAATGAGAGTTTGCTTTACACTCAGAGAAATAGACACACACTGAAAGAAAAGATTGGCTGCTGCAGCAAATTAGATGGTAAAATATGGCATTTTTAATTGGCTGGAGCCGCGAATTTTTGGTTGCGGCAGCCAATTAAAAATGTTATGCCATATTCAGCCAATCTTTTCTTTCAGTATTGTGATGGCAAAATTATAAAGACGACAATTGTACAAGCTTTGTACACAGTTGGAAAATTTGTGTTAAAAATACATTTCACGTGAAATTGATGAGCCGGAAGATTCTAATTATATCGATAATTAGAATCGTCTGGTTCGTTCATTTTCAATCAGAATTCTAATTAATCCAACCAAATATTTTTTTCAGTATACAATAAATATTATATAGTTCTTGCTTTTATGGTTGCTCCACTGTTTTTCTCTGAGTACAAACTATACAGCAGAACCTTATAAACAGAATCCTTTCTTTATCTTCTCTTCAATTAAGGTGCAATTTCATGCAGCGAAGGAAAGCTGGCTTTTTACCCCCACTCCATCAATTTTCGTATACAGCGAAGTTACGCTCAAAGTTCGATATTGTTCAACTAATAGCGAACATCGCTGAAATACATGACATGTCAAGTTTATGGAATCGTATGTCTTTCAAGATTAATTTTGGGAGCGAAGCAAAGAAAAAATCATGTTCGCTGCGATTTTTGGAAATAGGTATTATCCTACTTGTTCTTTTTTAGTAATTGTATATTAGCAATTGCAACGGCTATACATCCGAATCTTTGCTGCAGCTATAGCTGCTACTATACGGGTATATTCTTTTACACACTCGATGTATTCTTATTTTCGTAATCCATTTTTGTATTCCATTTTTATTAAAATGAATTAAAAGCTAGCGAAAATAAATGAGTGTATTCGTTAACTTAAAGCCAGCGAAGATACGCTCCATGAAAAGGAAGCAGGAGAAAAGCGAACAGCTTTCGAATACTGCTTTGATTTTGGTGTAGTGGGAGTAAAAAAAGTCAGCTTTCTTTCGCTGCATGAAATTGCACCTTTATGGTATGTATCTTTCATTTCGCGTGATTTCGACGTCAGTTTCTATTTCCTGTTTTCTATACTTTTGATACATTTTCATATTCTATGAATAATTCATTTGTTTGTTCAATTTTTACATGTAATGTTAATTATTACCTGTCATACAGATATATTTATATATTATCTGAGTATCGATTACAAAATCTCTCTATAATGTGTGTATAAGAGGTTTTATACCATATAAGATAACATTTCTCTATTTATCTTTATGTATCATATCGAAGTTTCCTTCAATAAGGCTTCCCTTTCTCTCCTTTTCTATGTCAATGTTTGAAATGACTCGACTTTTTGACAAGTGACTGAACGTTTTCCTTGCTACATGGAATGTTTCTTTAATGTCATAAATTGCATAAATAAAACCCGTGAATACAGTAATTAAATCTTTTTAGAGAAATACGAAATTAAAAAAAAAACTTTAACTCTTACGCGTAGATCAAATAAAATTAAAAATTTTACAATAAATATTACAAAACATATACGTAAAGTATTTATTATTCCAAGTACTCTGCTTGTGCAGTTTAATCTGATTTTATTACAATGTCATGATAAATTAGGAAAACATTTTATTGTCATTTACTCCTCTCATATTTCCAACAAATCAGACGTGTAAAAATGATCCTCGAATGCATGAATGTTATCAACGGCACTCCAGTTTCACTGGCATCTCTCCACATGCCGGTGTAATTTAGGCTCATCCACGTGTGCAACATATCCGAGTGTGCTGCATGAGTTTGCACTTTTACAAGAACAATACACCGGATTGAAAATGAAAACCTTGCTTATTTCATTTGACAAAGTAAAGTCGCATTTTATTCGCAAATAAAATTCTTACCGGCGTATTATTTACACTCCGGCATTTCGATAATCTCGATAAACACGGGTTATTCCCCATAGTTTTCCAAGGTTATGGCAAACGTTCAGTTACCCGAATGTATGTACGGAAACGTACATCGTTTGTGCAACGAGGGAGAAAATCGTTTTCCCATCGAGGAGAGACCGTAGTGGAACACACATTTTTCATTTTGAGAATGTTTCATTCAAGACAACCGCACGGATCTACTCGATCGTACTGAGGGTCACCGTTTTATTTATGGCGCACGTGAATGCATACACGTTTTGCTCTTCGTCCCAGACTCTTTTCGCCCCGAACTTCCTCCCTCTTTTCTCGGTCCGTCAGAGAAAAATATACTGTTTGCTTTAGGAACATCCGTCTTATAAGTTATACAACGTTCGCGTTTTTGCACGATCAAGCGTAAACTGAAGAATGCACTATAAAACGGAGCAGAATTGATTCCGCTTTTCGCATAACAGGGTAAACCGAATTTTTCTTCTACGTGGAAAGAACAATTTTGCTGAAATATTTAAATACAGATCTAAAAATAATATTGCGATATTGGACCATTGAAATAATTATAAGAAGCTGAAATTAATTGCTAGAATGTCAAAGGTTTTTCGCAACGTTCATCGCACTTGAGTTTCCTAAATAATTATTTTAATGGTTTAATCAAATTATTTTCAGATCTGTATTTTTAGCTAAAAGAAGGTACAACTTTCATTTGTTGCGACATTCAGGGATTGTCTTATTTCTACATTTTCTTATGTATTTTTCTTTATGGAAACAAAAAATAATCGTAATAATGACGCTACACTCAAGAAAAAGTTGTGGTACTGAAAGAATAAAATCTTTATTCACACACATACACACACATCGTTACGAAATCGCTATCAGTTATGTTTCAATCATTTAGAAACTAATTCAGAGTCATTGATCTAACTCTGTGAATTAGTTTTTAAATGATCGTTGAAGCATAACTGACAGTGATTTCGTAACGATGTGAATGAGGATTTTATTAACCTCATTTCAATGTAGCAATTTCTCTTTGAGTATTGCGTCATTATTATGATAACTCGATTTCCATGAGGAAAAATATAGAAAATGTAGAAATGAAACAATCCCCGAACGATCGCGAAAAATGTGCTCTCTTTTTTAAATGACTAGTAAAATTGTTCTTCCCGCGTAGAGATTTTTGCGTGCATAATATTTCAAAATACACAAATATTATTCTTATGTCGTAATGTACTCCGCGAATCGCTATTATGCATAATTAAACTTTTCATAATTGATGAACGTGCAAACTTATGATGTAATTAAGCTCTCACGACGTTATTGCAAAACTTCCACGAGACGCATAATATGCATCGTAATACTATTAAACCTAATAATAGATAAAAGATTACAGTGTCGTTTGCATGCAATATTCTCGTACAATAATTATTGGGAAATATTATTAATGAAATATAATTCGCGCACACGCGGCGTTTAATGGAATCATTTATTATATATTATATGTTAATCATATTTAACTTATACGATTAAGGGTTGATTGTTTTATCTTCGGATAAACCATGTGGTAATTTACCTACTAAATAAACGAAAGAGTAAAAGAGTAAGAGCATAAAAGAGTAAAAGAGTAAGACGGTGAGCTGAAGTTTACCGAAAGGCGGAACGACCCAACCTAAATGTTATAACAGTATACGTATTTAATGAAAATAGCGGACGTATTATGTTTCTGTATGACCTACTTTAATATCGATTAGATATCTTACGAGACCAACTTTAAAAAAATTTTTAAACCATCACATGTTAACTGGAAATATTATGCAATACCCGCAGCTTATTACTTTAGCGGGTACTGCGCGGTCAAGAACCGCCGGTAACGAGAGGAAGCGGTTAATTAATTACCATCCACCTACGATGTCCTCGTTTCTTGCGTTCATCGTTTCCGATAATTGAAGGGTACCGACATATTGAACGTAAACGTATCTACATAGCTCATCCTCTTAACGTCCCAGATTTCTGACTCATTTTTCTGCACTTTAATTACCTGGATGTTTAAACTTTTAACGATAATTGCTTAGTAATTGCGGATAATATTCTAGGGTTCGCATCTTTAACGTTTGAACGTTTTCGCAGCAGCAGCCATTAGCTATTATAAATGTATTCCTCTTTTTAAGTGAAATTAATAAGTCGGAGAAGTTTAAAATAGTTAAGTACGTTTAAAGAAACATTAAGTTTGACTAAAAAAATATACACCGTATTTGATTGCTAGTGAATACAACTGAATTTATCACATCAAAATAATTTAAAAAACTAGTAAAAATATTAAGGTTATTTAAAATTTATCTTCGTTTTCACAAAATTATTATTAGCATGAAAAATATATGCATAAGGGAGAAAATGAGAGAACATTATTATCTTATAATCCTATATTTTGTACACGTATAATAAATACCGCGAAGATTATAAATTATATTAATAAACATCTAATATTCTTCGACTTCCTCTTTATATAGACTGTATAATATTAGTAATTTCAACAAACCAAATATATATCATTATTTACAATATTGTATAAAATTTGTATTGTAAACATTTAATATGTACATACCTGATGATCGTTAAACTAATTCGTAATTATTTGTCAAACTAACTCGCGTAAAAACTTACAAATTTATAAATTTATTTTTATCGCTTCAGAAGATAATGTAGATTTATATTAAGCTGATCAATTCCGCGAATGAATTTCTATTTGCTGTTTATTTATTTTGAACATCATTAGTTGCAATTAGTAATTTAGATACCGTTAAATCTCACGCTTCATACGACGCGCTCAAAAGATCTAAAGATCATGGCACTCGTGTTAGACGGATGTTGCACGATCGATTAGCTCTTGGTACGTGATTATTGAACATCCTCAGGGTGTCTCTGCGGTTTGTAGGAGATAATCGAACTCGGAGCGCAGGTGGTGCACATTCGAGATAGCGAACATGCGAGCGTTACGTCATCATGTCTCCAGCTTTGCTATTAGTTGGCGACCCGTTCGGTTCATAGCATACTCTGTTGCGATACGACGCGACGTGGTTACGCGAATAAAATAATTAACAATAAATGTATAAAGTTTCTTGATTTTTATTTTTCTTTAATTGATTTTTTGAAGTCTAAAAATTTAGGTAAATATACGAAAATAATTTTGTTAGACTATCACAATAATTATGTAGAAAATTTAAACATGATGAGTAATGCTGCAAAAAGTTTTGTCATTCAAACAACTTGAGCAAAATCTTACATAATTATTTTCAACTTTGAAATTATTTTCAGATCTGTAGCTTGCTAAATTTTAGATCTTCAGTAAAATTGTTAATTTTTTCGTGCTTTCTATCTCTACATAATCTAAGATTATAATATATAGCATATTGTTATTGTATTTTTAGAAAATATTAATTAATTATATTAATTGCATTGCTCGCGAAATAATTATTTGTTATAAATACGATAACGTTGTACCTATATTTGACATGAATCTATATGTTGAAAATGCGGGTCAAAGAGCCAGTAATCATGTCCACGATAAAAGCAAGCAAGCAAGCTCAGTAATCTCGCTTTTTTCCTTACATTATATATATATATACATATATATATAAATATATATATATAAATATATGTATCTCTATTCCTATACTTCTGGTTAGCTTGTCGCGCACAATGACCCTAACCCTTCGTTATAGTTATGCATTCACGTGTAATGGGTGCTCAGTTTTTCCCTTCTCTCTCTCTCTCTCTATATATATATATATATCCTTTTTTATTCCTCTTGTCTTTCCTATCTTTTAATCTCTTATCTGAAAGAGTTGCCAACATCGTTCCAGGTATTTAACACATGTCCCGTTCTCGAACGTGAATTGCGTATGTAAATGTTGCATATCATAAGCACTGACCTCGCAGTTCTCGTAACCTTTTACAACGAATGCGATAATGTAGCTGCGTAACAAATCAATGTGTCGGAAATAAGGAGTACCTTCGCACAATTGCATTTTTTTTACATAACGTATACGTATTTTTACACACGCCCAGGAAATAACGGGAAATTTCATACAAGGGACAAGATTGTAATTCAAACTCACTGCGAGTATTTATTTTTAAACACAGCTGCTATTAATTGCTTTTGTATGTAGCATCTCCTAACGGAAATGACGAAAATCAGCGTTTTTCTGATACGTTCAAATATACTGCATTTATACTGTTTTATTCTATTTACATATTATATTGAATTTAGCAAATATGTATATTTAATTATCTGTATATTTTCGTTATCACGCTCTCACGTTAAAAATGACACAAATAAAAAAATGTGATTTTCGAGTTATTACCATGAACAAATTAAGTAATTATCCTAAATGATATATAAATATTACTTTATCAGTTATCAAAAGTGAACTAATTTAACTTCATAAAAAATTTTCAAAATTATCGCAATTAAAAAAGGATGGTTCTTTAAGAGATATGAAATGAAAACGACAAAAATGACATCTGATTACGTTAGAAATATATTGTTTTTATCGATATTATTTGATTAGTCAATAATTTCTGTTGAATTGAAAAATATAATTTTTTTCTTTTCTTTTTTGAGAAACTTAATTGTTTGAGTTGTATCACTTTCGAAGTAAGAAAGCGATATTTAAATATAGAAAAGATACGATAGGCGAGAGATACTCCATATTTCTATCTGGATTCATAAGTATATATATGTACCTTCTCTTTTATTTGTTAACTATATTTAACAAACTACATAATCGCATATCTCTAAAATCACTGTGTATAAGCCATGAAAAACGTTTGAAAACACTACCCAAGTGCCTCTGATTATTTTATCTTTGTTAGACGTCGATGTTAAATAAGGATAAAATGATACTCGAAGGTACTCGGGTAGTGTTTTTGAACGCACCTAAAGAGGAAATTAATATTTTAGGATATAATTGCCGATTTACAAAGCGTGAGTTTAGAAGTAACGTTAGAAGTAACGATTCGATCATCGCGAACACTTTGGCGTGCGCCTCGAAAACTGAAAAACGATTCGTGGAACATGTTCCTATTACGAGCAGGAAGCTGCTGTCTATGTATCGCAGTATTTGCAGCCGCAATTTACGCTCGAGTTACACGACCGACCTGTCAACGAAGAGCAACTCTATCGCCAGTGATCGGTGCTTCTCTTACTCGATCCCTTCCTCGAAACGATTGTTTCCAGTTAATTGTCGGTTTTTCCGTTTTTCTTTTTCTCTTTCTTCCTCGTTCTCCTTTTTTCCTCCTTTTTCTATCCTGCAATGTATCACACATCTAACTGGTTTTTACTTTGTGTGTGTGTTTCCGTGTTACCTGCCGTGCCGCCGACAGATGGGGACCAAGTCTCGCCAGAGAAAGGTAATTTTTTTTAATTTTCATGTTTTTCACGCAAGATTGCCTGCGGAATCAGTTCTTTTTCTTTCTTTTTTTTTTTTCGTCAACGTGCATGTCGGCATGCTGACACGATCGTTTTTCTCTGAGTGGTATCTACATAATCCTCGAGTTTTAACCGTGTGTCTAATTACTCGCTCGGAAAATATCTTTGTGAATGTATTCACAGCGGCAGGTAATAAAATTCTGATTGACATCCTGTTCAGCACACTTTATTCGAGAGACATCCTGGAAATGATCTTAGGACGTTCAGAGGACTTAGAAATGTCTTCTGATCGTCTTAGGATGTTCCTTGGAAGTTTGTGCTACATGGAATAACTGATAATGAGTTACATCGATGAAATAGATTAGAAGGATTCGTTTTTTTAAATGCTTGATTGTGAGTCTTATTTGATATATCGGTTATTTAAATGCGCTATATTTTTACAATAATCATATATAGGTCATCTATAATAATGATAATAGTATAAAATGTTCAGTAAGATTTATTACAAAATAATCAAGCGCTTTTACATACAAATCACGCTAAATTTGCAATTCCGTACGCAGTTCACACAAATGCTTACAATTTTCTGCCATTATCGATTGGCAAATCAATTTGTAAGTATGTTCGAATATTAATCAGCGTAAATCGATATAGACTAATGCTAATTCGGTTTTATTAGACTTGAGTTAGATACATACAGGAATGTTGTTTCTGAACACATTAACCCGTACAGCACGGAAACCTTTCAGAGGTATTTCAGAAATAGTTCCTCTGATGAATTGAAACATCTCAAAAACAGTATAAAATGATTCTGCTCTGAGGCAACTCTGGAATAACAAAATATCCGCGATGCTTGCATTTGAAACTTTATAAAAAGTTTACTGAAAAAATCTTATCGAAAAATATCTTCAACCTTTCTGAAATATTGCCGGAAGGTTATTGAAACGGCTGACCTCTTTGAAATATGTCAGAGATGTTGCTGTAAATTTATTAAAATAAATTAAAAATCTCAGGAATATCAGATCCTTTAAATCTCAGAAATATATTCTTGAATTAATTTTTATACAATTCTAAACGAAACTGTACTTTCAAAATACATTTTATTTACTATATCTTGACGTTCAATTTTAGGGGCTTTAAATTCTTATTTTTTACTTACGAGAAATAAAAGCTCCGCCGCGTTTATTTAATGGCGCGCGGCGATGCTATTGCTCTTCAAGTTTATTACGTGTGAAAGATTTCAGAAACATTTCTGTTGTAATATTTTATATGACATTGCAGAATTCTTTCAGAATTGTTGCACATGAAACGTGAAAGGTTGAAATGATTTTACAACTTTTCTGAAGGTTCTTTGCAACAATCGGTGCTGTATGGGAAGTGACTCGTATAATTTCTTATTCACGAATGCCACTGATAAGCGATTCATGATACAATAATAGGATCGTAAATAAACTCGCGGATCATAAATGAATCGAAACTTTACCGAATTCGCGTGCTTTCAGTCGCCTCTTCCGCGCGGCTATCCACCCCCGTCTTCGACGATGCTTTTCGATGACGACCCGGGCATCATGTCTGAGGTGGAGACCTCTAGCACGGGATTTCGTCGAGGGGGCAAGCAAAGAAGCAGCCTACCCGTCGTACGAACGCCCAGCAAGACTTTGGAGCGACCACTAGGTAATTTGTGATATATATTGAACATAGAAAGAATACTCTCTAAATCTGAATCACTGGATAATTACTGACATCAGTCCTAAATATGCCAGTGGTAATCAGTGCATGAAACGAATGCATTTCTGTACTTTTTAGGACTGGTGTTCCTGCAGTACAGAAACGAGACAAAAAGAGCATTGCTGCCGAACGAAATTACCAGTATAGACACTGTCAAGGCTCTTTTCGTCAGAAGCTTTCCGAAACAACTCACTATGGAATACCTGGACAGTCCTCACGTAAAAGTTTATATACACGATAGCAACAAGGACATGTTCTACGAACTCGAAGATCTAAGGTAACACTCTTATACCGTTATAAATATATTTTGTTGAATTCTACCTTTTATTCTCAAATACTCAAATAATATTTCAAAGAACGTAGTCTGTTGCTAAAAATATTTTACTTTTCAAACAATTCAAACAACTATTTTTTATTTATAACAAAATCTGTTACAAATATTCGCCATTGCGATGTTTTAGAAGCTTTGCATAGAGTTGTTTAATTCCAATTTATTTAATTTTCATTATGATAATATACGAAAAGAACGTATTTCGATGATGAATTTTAATAAAGGAACAATGATTGCGTTGCAGCGCAACATAAAAGTGATCGTTTTGGTTTTTAGATCACACCTGAGAGATATCAGGGATCGCAGCGTCCTGAGACTTTTCGAGAGTGCCGATGGAGTGACGGGGATGCCGGGGCCCATGGGGGTGCCGGGTGGCGGTGGCGGTCTGCCTCCCCATTGGGAAGATCAGAGCTACTTCAGCGAACCGGAATTTGACAGCGAATATCAGCATCAGCACATTCACAAGAGCAAGGTAAGTGCGAGTTAACGAGCCTCCATCCTTAGTTCGTCGCTTTTATCCTCCTTCTTCGAAGACGAAATTGGTTAGTTAGATATTTTTTTTACTCAGTTTTTTACGTAATATAGCCTGCGTTATAACGCAATATTACATTGAAAAGATATTCTCTTTAGTCCATCATGCAAAATAGGATTACGAAAACTTGATAATTATATTTAAGTATATGATTTACTCGATGGAGCTACAATGGAATATTCTTTGTTAATTGAATATATAAGAGAATATTATAGAATAGTTTTAAAATATTTACTTCATTAGAGAGGCAATTTTTTCGTTTAATTTTGCATTTTATATTATATCTATAAAGAATATATTTTGTATTATATCCGGAGGAATATAAGTATAAAGGTCATCATAAGATGTTCTTTTTTATTTGATAAAAATAAATAATTTGTACTTTTTTAATGTATTTTACATCTATAAAGAACGTACTTTTCATAATTATCTCCGGAGAGATATAAAGGACATCATAAGATATTCTTTTTTATTTGAAAATGAATAATAAATTATACTCTTTTCTAACCTGAACGTTGAATTAACTGACAAAGATACAACTATTTTTTTTAAAAAAAGTACCGCGTGTCTATAGAAATATTTTTTAAGATTTATTAATTAGGAGAGAGTATCATGTATAGAATATGTATTGTCAATAATGTTAGGAGATGTACTGTTTTGTGTTAGAAAATTTTTAAGGAATCAAAGAACATAATGCAACGGTTCATAAAAGTTTATTCGGCATACATCACATGTACACAAAATACATATACATCATTAGGGCTAAGTCTTGAGCTTAAGCAACTTACGAGGTGTACGTTACTGATCGATCAAGGCGATTTCTGTCGCGCAGTTAAGTTTCCCTTCTCGCCGAGGTCAATCGATCAGTACACACCTTAAAATCGTGAATGAGTATTTTGTTAAAAGCGATCATTGCTATTCCTGATCAGTTTTTTGAACTTACAATATAATACTGTCCTTCTACTACGTCAATCGTCCTTCATTCCATTAATAAACATTTTTTTAATTAATAAAATTCTACCTGCTTGTACGAATTATCGCGATGTTTAGCGCATATTTTTGTTAGAGAAATTTTCAGCTACTTGTGAAAGTAAATTTGTAAAAATGCTATTTGTAAAAATATTAACGAAGGTTTCAACCGACTTGTATGCTTTTGTATAAAAATATCGATGTGGATTTATAACACCGTAGTTGAAAACCCACATAATGTTAAATTCGCATATGTTGATGTTTATATCACCATCAATTGCGGTGTTTATATAATTTTTCTATATTAATGTTAATATAAACATTAATATGGTGTAGAATTAACAAGGTTTTCAACCATGATATTAAATCCACACTTATATTTTTTAGAGTATATATTATAGATCGACTAAAATCTTCGTTAATTATATTTTTACAAGTAGTATTTTTATAAATTTACTTTTACAAGTCGAAAGTTTTCCTAAGAGTGCAGAAATAAATTTATTAGGATTCTAATATCTTGAAACAAGATTTCACAAGATTTTTATAAGTTAATTATTAATATTTCTGCTAACGAGGGTAACGATTGTTTCTTGTCACAATTGACCTCGTACTCGCCCTCACCGTACTGGAAGCTTCAGACTTAATTGTCATACAGTTAATCGATTAGAAATTGCAAATAAATACGACCGGCAAGATGTTTTGTCAAGCGCAATTTTTTTCATGGCAATATTGTTTGCATCTTCGAATATATTCGTAACATTTACGAAGATACAGTAAACGAATAAATATTCTGCTACATTATCTAAGCACGAGAAAAAAAGATTCAATGGACAACGGGGAGAAAAAATCGGAAGATTGCGTGACAAACATCTTCGCCCGTAACAACTAAAGATACTCGGCGATCTAAAACATGGCGTGGGATACCTGGGAACATTTCGTTCTCGAGAGATCGTCATCTTTCGTCGACCGTGATGTCGAAGGTTTGCATGGTTATTCGGCGCGATACGGTGCGATACTTTAAAAAATATCGGTGTAGATTTAATGTTATGCGGTGTTTGTATAATTCTTACTGTGTTGGTATTAACATTAACACTAACATGATGTGAATTTAATAGGATTCAATAGCCATGGGTTTTTAATCCACACCATGATGGTGTTGATATATAAACACCAGAGTAATTCACCATGTTGGTGTTAATATTAACGCGGTGAGAATTATATGGACACATATTTTTTAGGATGAAGCCTTCCGAGTGGCTTGATAAATTCGGCGAAAATTTACACGACGTCCCGTAATGTCGTCTTCGCGCGCGATTTGCCGCGTCGTCTCATTGGTTGATTAAAACGCTTTACACGCCGGTATTGCTGGCAAGTATAACGCGCCGGAATAAAGCTTCTTGGACACTGATCTCCAGCCTATGACCAACGCCTTCCCGAACGGCTCATCGGCGCATCCGTCGCAGAGGTCCATCACTTGTCTGACCTCGGCTTCGGCGGGTTCCCGTACGTCTTCCTCCTCATCCTTCTCGTTTGTTCCCTTCGTCAACTGGAGTCCATAACCCTTCAATCCCGTGAAATAATCGTCGTCCAAGTCTTGAGGAATGGAGTATCCGTCATCGAGGATTGATCCATCGCCTAATTGCAACAATCCTCTCTTCTTCTTGTCGGCGTCGCGTTTTCCTAATGTTTTATTGTTCATGACCTCCGTTCTTGGCACGAAAGATACCTGAAAATTCGAGAAACGTGAGACACATGAAGCGTAACGCTATTAGTTGCGCAAATAGAAACTTACAGCATAGAGCATATATTGCTCCTTTTGCTCATTTTATGTAGAAACGCAAAAGAAAAAAAGTTAGACTTATTTCCTGAAGCGATTTTCAGCGAGGTTTCTTGGAAGAAATTTAAATCGTATTCAATTAAAAAAATCAGTCTATTACACGTAAAGCTAAAGTAATATGAAATTGTCAGAATGTTTTGAACTGAAATTTATTGGAAAGAGTACGAGAGTTACTCAGCGTGAAACAGATATTTTTG
The DNA here is from genome assembly GCF_001594055.1 of Mycetomoellerius zeteki. Classification (NCBI taxonomy): domain Eukaryota; kingdom Metazoa; phylum Arthropoda; class Insecta; order Hymenoptera; family Formicidae; genus Mycetomoellerius; species Mycetomoellerius zeteki. The sequence goes on along the minus strand of NW_017256696.1, from coordinate 3,350,950 downwards.
AAGCGATACAATGAAAAATCTTAGGATCCTCGTACAGGCAAGTGAAATGCATTCGCTGAGATTATTTCCACTCTAATTCTCCGAAAGTCTTTTAATTTCTTACGTTAAATAGGTTGGAAACTGCTAGGAAACTTACAGTTTAACATTCGCTGAGAAAAATTCTTTCCAGATTACTTCACGAACGAGTATTGATGTTTGAAGTATCAAAATCATCTAATTAAGACGAACAGTTTTGCGGGTTGAAGTAACACCAGGAAAATTAAATGTGTAAACGAAAAACACGAGATAGATAAAAAGCTAAGGATTTTGGAAAATATTCCATTAACACATTTATCACTAGATAAAAACAGATACCGACACGTGAAAGACTTAATCCAGACTTAAAGGGATCCTAAACTAATACCGACAATTGCAGATCGCCAAATTTTCCGAATTGGCTTTATATATCACCAAATCCTTTTACACAATAAAAGTATGTGCACCAAAAAAGTATCGGTTAACTAAATTTGACGAGAAAATCGGAGAAAAAGTTAAAAATTCACTTTATTTCAGCTCTTACAGCTGTCACCTTAAGTTATAATTCCCTTAGTGCAGGAATTCTGTAGGTCGTACGTACCAATGATACTTTCCCCGGAAGCATATGACATGCACAAACAATCCTGAGCTTGCGAAATTGTGATCGAAGGCCTAACAAAAAAGATTTTCCAAACTTTCGCTTCACGCGTTTGGTACAGATAAACAACGGCAAACAGCACGAAAATTGTGTATCAAATATGTGACGGGTATTGCTAGAGATGACGCTGGAATATGTTATATAAGGACAGACGTATGCGTTTAAGTGAGACAGAACGATATATAATATAATGTAAGAAATAAATCAAAGATGTCATTATTATCGAATTTGGAATTAAAAAAGTCTACACTCGACCTCGATCAAGTTCGGCATTTGGTTTAGGATCCCCTTAAGGCCTTCTGTAATCCTTAATGATGCTATTATTGAATGACTGTTGTTAGTAAAGAACTTTTCTTATTCTGTACAAAAAGTATGATAAAATTGTCCAGCTAGCTAGGGAGATGTTGTTGAATTCAACAGGACAATTTCACCGTTATTTTTGTTATAGAATAAGTAAGTTTTTTACTAACGACAATTATTCAATAATGACAGAACTTTAGTAAAGAACTTCTCTTATTCCGTAACAAAAAGTAGCGGTAAAATTGTCCTAAACTCAATAACATCTTACTGTAGAACACTTTTATCGCTATTTTTTTGTTACAGAATAACCTAATACAAAATACCTAAGTCCTTTACTAATGTCAATCATTCAATAATAACATCATTAAGGCCCGTTTTCATAATACATGATTTTTTAAAAGTTTGCAAAAGATTCATGAATGAATTTCATTGATGAATCTCTTGGTAATCTTTAAGTAAGCTAACCATATATTGTGAAAACAGACTTAAGGCTTACAAAGAAGGCTCCTAAGTTCGAATTAATCTTTCGCGTGTCGGTATCTGATTTTATTTACAAATGTAGAACTAAACACGTTAATAAAACATCTCTTAAAATCTCGTGCTTTTCGCGTTTACATACACTAAAAAAATTACATACATTTTTTCAGTGTACATTTTATTCTTTCCTTGTTATCTCAACTCGTGGAACAATCGTTTCGTTTTAATTAGCTGATTTTAGTATTTTAAACATCTGTATTCAGTTAAGAAAATTTCAAGTTTACGACAATTTTGTCATCATTTTGTTATTAACAAATAACATTATTATTTATAAAAACAAAATAGGTCCTTAATCGCGCTCACCTTGCTATCGGAAGTATTAGTTTCCTTCGAAGATTTCTCGGTGTCTCTCTTCACGATTGATTTCTCGGACTCAGTCAGACTCAACATCACCGTCTCGTTCTTGATGTCCCGTTTTTTGGACTCATTCTTCTCTCTTTTGAAAAGATTATGATAAGGCCCATCCGCGAAGATCGACGACGGTCTAGGAGCTGCGGGCAACCGTTGCTGCGACGGCAGCGCGGGGAAGGGTGTCGTGAAAATGTCGAGGTTCAAGGGCGGGAGCGGCTGTGGGGGTGATTCCGGGACCGGCGGTAATACCGGATGACGGATCGTCAGGCCGTTTTGTACGATCTGAATCGGTGCCCCTGGATTGATCCTCACCTGGAACGTCGTTCGCACGCATGAAACATTTATGCTCAATTGAGCGTGGCGAAGCGTAGGAGAAATAATACTTTGAACGAGGGGTCTCAAGTGGGACGTACGTCCTACATTTAAGAGGCATCGCGACAAGACGTGTGAAAAATGATCGCATGGAAAGGACGATTTTGCTGAAGTATTTAAAAATGTAACATAAATGAGTGAAGGAGTACAATTCACTGTTAAATTCATAATATCAAATTGTGTATCCAATTTGAGTTGTTTTAATTATTTCCGTAGGTTGTCACTACTTCTTTTCAATACGTCATTAATTTAATTAAAACAATGAATAATTTAATTTGAGAAAATGTATTAAATTTGATTAAAATTTAGTTTGTTATTTACTAAATGTATATGTTAATATGTTGTTTACGTCGGAACCGAATACAGGAATGGATTAATTTATATTTTGGCACACACGGAAGTTACTGCCATTAAAACAACTCACAGAATTAAATTACTATTGCTCCTTTGATATAATAGTGTAGTTCAAGCAAATTGTGCGCTAATTATATGTTGGTTTCAAATTTAGCTAAATATAGATCTGAAAATATTTTTGTTGGACTATCAAAATTATGTAGAACATTCAAGCTGATTACTAAAATGTCAAAACTTTATGCGGCATTGCTCACTACACTTGAGAAATTATTTTAATAATTCGTGTATAAAATTAGTGTCTACCGAAATTTTTAGATACTTCAACAAAATCGTTCTTTCCATGCGTGAAAGCATTTAACAGAACGTTCTAATTTTTCGGATGCTCCCTCGGACATTCTTTAGATGCCTCCGTGTCTCGTTTCCGGTGACGCTAATCAGGGGACGGAAGGTAATTAGCTTGATGATACGGAAGCACACACGCGGGCGCTCTCGAGTGTAACGAAGTGAGAAAACGTGATTATACTTGTGTATTGATCTGTCCTCCAGTGAGGTAGGGATGCAGTGGCAAGGGAGGTCCGGTTACAGGCGGCAGCATGGTGGTTCTCGGCATGTTATTACTGGTGTCGTGTTCGTAATGATGGGCGTGATGGTGCTTGTGATCTTTGTGCGCCTTGCCAGCGGTCAGGGCAACGTTGTAGAGCTGTACCATCGTCAGTTCTCCTAAATAGCCACCGGAACCTGGAAGAGAGTAGACGTTAGTCAGCAGAAGCGCGTCACGACGATAAATCACCGTCACGATGTCGTTTGCATAATTCGATGTACAACAATTAATTCCACTACATGGAAGAACGGTTTTACTGAAATACCTATCTAAAAATTAGATATAGAAAATAATTTTATCTGAACCATCAAAATAATTGTGTAGGATATTCAAACTGGTTGCTACACTGAAAGAAAAGTGCTTGATATGTGTGACTATAATTGCTAAAATAATTATGGTTAAGACCTCTTTTTGTTTTTATAGTTATTACTGCTATAATATTAGTAATAATAATTATACTTATAATTCTATCAAAAAAATATAATTAGCACTGAAAATGACTGTAAATTATAGTTATATTGTGATAATTACAATCATTTTTGCTCTCAGTGTAGAATGTTAAAATCTTTTGCACCATCGTCATCAATCTAGCTAAATTTTTAGATACTTCAGCAAAACCATTCCTTCCGTATATTGAAACGATCGTACTATCAATAATCGAAATTCGATAATTGTAATTCTTTCATTTCTAAGTGATTAATATAAAATTCTTACCTGGTGGCGCGCCTTTGCCTTCCAAGAAACCGCCACCCAGCTGTCGTTGTTCCTGTCCCGAAATGGCGATTCCGCCGCCTTTGATAACATGCCCGACTAACTGAAGAAAGCACGATAATATAAATTTTCTCGCATATCTGATTAATCCAAATATATAAAAATATATCTCTATAAATCGCTCTTTTTTTATTCGCTAGATTAAACGACGCGTAAAATTAATCTGAAATGCAGTCTAGCCTAATGCTCCCTTAATTGATTGCTAGAAGAAAACCCGAAAAAAACCAACGATATAAGCCACTGATGCAAATACAATGGAAACTCCGGATTGTGTGTCTCCTGTGTACGATATAACAGTGGATAGATTGCACGTCCGCAGTCGAGCGACGTTATATGGAAATTTAAATTGGTTTCTGTCCTTTTTTATTTGAAAAGTAACCTGGGTATCCTCGGATGAGAATATCGCGATATGGAATTCTATACCTTTCCATTTCCGTTTATTCTATTTCGTTGCCATTCTTTTCCGTTTCATTTTTGTCCGCAATCTAAATACAGGAAACCGCCGCGCCGTCTTGACAATCTTCATTTTTATCCGTGTTTTAGAACTTTACGGCGAATGCGTCTTGCACTTGATTGCGAATCTCGCATTTCAAATTGTTGACAATTACATAATTATGTGATAATCGCATAATAATTTTATTAATTTAATGACGCATTGATAAAACGTATTGCGCTTTGAGGTAAATAACTATGTTTCTCTTAATCCTCCGCAGCTGACGTGGATCTACTGGACTCATTCCAATTATATTCTTTATATTACATACATCTGTAAATTTGAATTATTATTATTAAAATAAACTTAATATTTACGTACAAACATCTTTACACACACATACACACACACACACATACATATATATATATAAAAGTTTATTTCTCTCTCTTAAAATATCTCGTTAAAAAGCTATTTGATAATATAATAGAGAATGTTGAAAAATAATTCTAAACTTTCCACATTTTTTGAAAATCTAGAATAGTAAAAAAAAAAACAGATTGCAAACGGAGGGTTAAATAGATTTCACATACCCAGCATCACTAATTATGCTACAATTTTTGACGTCAGCTTTGGAGGATTAATCATTGCAATGCACATTAGAAAATACGTGTTGTACAGTATGACACGTTTATAAGATGCACAGGTAAATTCCTGTGCGTTATATTATACAAATGGGTGGGCGACTATGCAAAGTGTTATAATATTCAAAAAATACGCATTAAGTCGACAAAATAGCGGCACATTCGCGAACGTGATTCGTATACGAAGGAAAGTACCGAAAGCTCGTTCGCCCGAAGAATTCTTGGCGCGTCTAACATAAACGATAATGGAGACAACTACAACATGGATCCTTATGAAATTACAAAAGGATATTTTCCTGCGAAACAAGGTAGCAGCCTCCTCTTGCCGTAGAACGTTACTTCTTTTTTTACACTTGTATTTATAATTGTAACAAAAATCCAAAAATAATTTAGAACCCTGTATTTTTGAACGGAGTAACACGCCAGTACGAGTATCTAATTCAAGAATTCACGATGATTGTATTAGTATCCTAGGCTAAAATAATATTTTTCGCAATAAATTATTCACAATTTTTAAGATGTTATTAGCATCAAATTATTAATATCCTTCTAAGATGCTTATTAGCATCAATATTATTAAATTGCTTGTCAATTTAATTTAATTGTGATATAACTAGTTCCGTTTATGATTGTATTTTTAAGATTGAAAATAATTTCGGCACGCAGTTTGCAGAATTGGATATAAATTCACATCGAAATATTTAAACACTAAGGTGCGAAAATAGAATTATTTCTCGTAATTGATTTATTCTCGTCGTTCTAATTTCGAATTATAATTATATTAATATTATTCACCACTTTATTAAAATTTTTTTTAACACAGCATATGCAGACGCAGATAAAAATTGACTTCGTTAATTTTAACGATAAAAATCGAGTTGAAAGCAGCATTATATCACGAAAATATCTAAGGTATTATAAGATGAATATATAATATATAATATAATAAATCTATATATTCGTCGCTGCGTTTCCTTGTATCTCAAAGTAATTATTATTATTAATTAATCACAGCTTTATTGCAAGTGTTTTTAAAGCCGCGATTAATTAATTATTACACCGAGAAAAAGCAACGACGCGAATAATATAGTAAATTTACTATAATCATCTTATAATACTTTAAATATTTTCACAGCGTAATTAAATTGGCTGTCCAGGACAGCCCGTCCTTCGGTAATCTTGATGCTCGCGGCGTATATAATGAATTGTAATTGCATTCGTTTTATTTAAATTCTCACCGGACATTTTACAAAATATTGAATATTTCGAGATGGTAACGTAAATCCATTGTCCTTGATGTATGCGACGTCTGTTTACAACGCGGCGCGTGGCGCGTTGTTTACGCAAGAGGTAACCGCGCAATCATTCGTACGACGACACTCGAACAAACGGGAAGTCTTCGTAAGTCGCTCCACATTACTCGTTGAAACGCGAACGTTCCCTATGAGTAATTAGCGATCGTTCACCAGCGCTGCCAATTAACTCTCGCGCTTAACGTCTCGTGAACGACAGCTACTTGTAAAATATTATCTCACGCGATCTTTTCTTTTGAAGTAGCAATATTAAATATCCGAACGGAGTTTCCTCATGATTATATGGAGAGTTCGAAGTAATAAACTGATTGTAGGATCAAATATGGTTCGAGTATATGAGGTAATATCGAGATTTTAGTGATAACATTTTATATTTTGCGAACTGATTGAACAAGCGAGAATAGCTGGTTTTAGGAGATAGCAATAAAAAAAGAAACGGCGTATTGTAACTTTATTATTCTCATTTTTTCTCGCGTTGAGCGACGTGTACAATGAGATTTTAAAATGTGAAATTTAAACCTTAAACCTTAAACTGTAAGAAATTAACCAGTCATTGTCGATTATTCTCTTCACATTCGACTGTGAGTAGTCAATTTTTTACGGCTTAAAGCTTAGATTTTATGCCTTGAAATCTCATTGTAGATGCCATTTCACCCGCCTATTGCGATGTAATAAAATACGTGTGTAAAGGTAAGTGCCGTTTAAAGTGTCGCACGATCATTGTATTCCGATAATTAGGTGCGCGCGCGATCTTAATTAACCGTGCCTTCGCGAGTGAATGTGAGTGCAACAAGAAAACTTGAGAGAGAGAGAGAGAAGAATGTGGAGAATGTCTGGAAGACATCAGGCGATGTCGAAGAAACCATGGGGTGAATAAAATTTATTATTATTTTATTTAATAAAAGTTGAAATAGTCATCTGTAATCCTTTAATCAACGAAATTTATAATATATAAGTTTCTTTATAATATTAAGTTACGATATTACAAGTATCGAGTACATTATAATTTTGAATAAATGTTAATTATTTTCCCCGCTATATAGTTTGAGTATATTTATATTTTACGGTTCGAGAAAGCATGTAACAATTTCGTTGCTACGCATCGTATCAATAAGTGACAGATTATCTTTAATTTGAAGTAGTAGATTTATGAAAAATATAATGAGATATAGGTATTACCTATATGTATTATAAATCGATAGGGTAAGAATAAAATACATCTCACAAATTCATGTTTTAAAATGGATGGAAGTTAGGCAAGTAAAAATTAAAATTTTTAAAACTAAAAAATAAAAATTAAACAGTGATTATTTATGTCCGGAAAATTGTCCGATTTATTATGTAAAAATGCATTTTTACATCAAACTTAGAAGGACTTTCACGAAAACATCACCTCAGCGTTTTTATTATCGAAATAATTTTATTATCGAATACAAAGCGTGACAACCGTGACATGTAAATTATAGTATATTTTTATTATTTCTCTCGAAAGAATTTAGTTCCCCGTGGAATTCAATTTTGCATGAAAATTCTTGAATTATCATTTTACACGGAATATAACATCGCATTCAACTCGAAAAAAACGCAATCTTTTAATAGATAGGTTTTTGCCGTTTATAATTATGTTTAAAATATACTACATAAAATATTTTGCGAGATTTCCTTGTGCACTTTTTAAAATTATTTGTAAAATTGATACACTTTTCCGGTACATGTACGTTACGTAGTGTAAAATATAAATTCGCGTACTACTTATCGTACTTATCTATGAAAAATTAAATTTATCTTAAAATTTCAGAGCAAAATTTTGCAAGGAACAATTTGACTACAATGAATATTTCAAATACAAAATACAATTATACGGAGAGTAATACAATTAAATGAAATTCATTATTCGATCCATATATTTACACACACACACACACTTATATTATCTTTTTAACAGAGATACACCCAGTGGAGTATATATTATATTAAAACTCATTTTAAAATTGAGTTAATCTTACTTAGTTTCATTTACCGCAAGGAAACCGAGGAAATTATATAAAATCGGAAAATACGAACTTCGTAGTAAAATTATTAGTGCATAATTTTTTCCGTGTCGCAGTAGTAAAGCTACGTTTACGGTCAGACGCACGTTTTCTGCTCAGAAATAGTCACGCCGCAACGTGTATTAATGAAAGCACTTTCCACGGTTAATTAATTTCGTATTCGTTTCGTGCGCGCAATTTTATCGCCGTTGACATTCGCGCCATAAGTTCATCGTATACCTAATACCGCGCTATAATTAGCAATGCTTGATTACAAGCATATCACATTTCCCGATTTGTAATTTATAGTCAAAACTATTAATTAAGTCAATTTTTATTTCGTCCGCACATGCTGTATTAAAAAAAAGTTTTAGTAAAATGTAAAAAATATGTGGGTGATCCAAGTCAAACCGGTACTTTTATTCTTATGTTCATGAGAATAAAAGTCCCGGTTTAACTTGAATCCACGTAATACTAATACGATAATGATCCAGTATTTATTAGAAAAATAATTTTTTTATTTTTATTAGCATTATTTGTTAAAAAAAAGTTATTTTTAAGAATTGTGTAGCAAATGCTAAATTTATAATCGGATAACTTTTTATTTCTATAATTAAGATAAAGTTCTGTCCGACTAGCTCCGATTTCGATGGAAAAAGCGTCAGTTTACTACATTAAAATGAAAGCTTTAAAAAGGATTTTAGTGACTCTTATGGAAAAGCCATTTTTAAATAAAATAGAATTAGTTAGTATTTATATTAATTGGAGAAGGAGAGAGTTTGTGGAATGAACCTCGCTTTGCGTGAAAAGTTACAACGCTTGAATCTCATCTCACCGTTGTTCATTAAAAAGTATTAACAAATGAAGTTGACAATATATAAAAGTGAATTTTATTTTATAATTTAAATTTTATATGAAAAATTGTAAACCTATGGAACCTTGCTTCGCGTTGTGAAATGTATGCATGAACGCAGTGCGTTTTATCCCCCTCTTCGGACGAGTTCCACCACCGAAAAAATAGATACATACTCATTCCACTATTTTATTTAAAAAATAGCTTTTCCGTAAAATTCGTTAAAAATTCCTTTAATCGCTTTCATTTTAATCCGAAATGAAGCTTTTCACAGTTCCAGCGAAATTGGAGATAGTTTATTTTCGGAACTTCACCAGAGTGTTTCTGAGTTTCATTAGAAAAATTAATCATGATGCGTCCGATATACTGGTCTCTTTTTACAAGCAAAAATATAGTTCATGAGAGCAAAATTGAAAAAAATTAAAAAGTGCGCTTTAATTAAAGTCAAATGATGTTTGCGTGAGTAGGACGGCGACTATTTCAGTCGTGAAAGGACGACAAAACACGAGTTAGTGATTAGCGGTATGATTGTAAAAGTCGATTCTAGGGCGAGAGACAGCCGGTGCAATCTTTCTTATTAGAATACCGAGGACAATGCGCCATGATTGCACCGTCATTGTCGGACTTGCCGTTTGACCCAAATTTACCACGGCACGAGAAGTGAAATCTCAAGAGATCGACGCGTTTTCTTACGCATTATCAGCAATTGTAATTCCGAAGTCCTGAAATTGGGGGGGGGGGTTAATGCTGGACGATCTCGTAACAAGTTCTGGGAATAACGTAACAACTTCGTTCAACGATTCTATCGAATTCGTGTTAGAATATAGTTGGGTCCATGTCGTTACAAGTTACGAGAACACGTTCTCAGTAAATGAGAGGCAAATGGCTTTTTCTCAGCGCGGCCAAAATTACGTATTTTCGACGAAAGTTTTGAAGTTTTCGAAGTACTAAGCCACGTGTAAACATAAGTGGGCCAGGAGAAACTTCGGAAATAGCATATAGTGCGATGCAGAACCGACGATTTTAAATTTGGAGAAAAGCTCTTCATTCGACTCAAATTATTGTTTACCAATCTGGACTTTATAGGAAAATTGATTATCCTTATCATATTTTTCAATATCTCTACACATCTATTTATTTCTTTTTATACGGAAACATCAGATCTGAGAATAATTTTGTTTGAACTATCAAAATAATATCTAGCCTATCAAAGGTAAGTGAGTTGCTTAAAATAGTCTAAAAAATTCATTTTTATAGTTACATTTTTGTAATAGTGTATATGTATGTAGTTCAATTTATATTATTTATACTTTCGCAATAGAAAAAATGTAAAAATAATGAACTTCAAGACTGAACTTTTTATTTTCTTTTTCAAAACAAAATTTTTAAGATTATGTATGGGGCGTTATGACTACCTACTTACTTAACATTTTTATTGTCCAATAAAATTATTTTTAGATCTGTATATACTAAAATTTTTAGATACTTTAGTAAAACCTTTTCGCGTGTATCAATTTATTTATCTACTCTCTAAAACTTTTTAAGTGAATCTTGCTCTTAAAGACTGAAAATTAAGCCTCTCTTTTTCAAGACTAACTCAATTTTCTCTCTTTAAAATGAGATTCCACTATGAAGAATTTAGAGTGTCCCTATCTCTCTATAAATGTTTTAAGAAAAGAAGCGATAGTGTCAAAAGCAGAATAAAATCGTGCTTACCCTGTTGTTGAACCCGCGACCTACGCGCTCGTCGTTGACCCAGATCTGCCATTCCCCGGTGCGACCGTTCCAGCTTGTGCAAGAGTGGTACCACTTATTAAGTCTCAGCGGATAATTCAATCTGTATAAATTGTGACCGTTGACGTTAAGCATGTAGTATGAACTCCTTGGTGTGTTTGCGACCCACGACAGTATCCCCCGTGGTTGGTCGCCAACTGAAAGTCGAGGGTGTAAATTATCCTGTCCGCGACGCGGAAAGAGGGAAACGGTTTTCCTGCTCGCAAGTAGAATAGATGTAACATTCCTATTAAGGATGGTAACCGTCGAGAATACTAGCAGTTGTACATACAGATGTATACGAGATTCTGACAGTTTCATTCACGGAAACACGTTTCATGTTTTCGGACTTTTTCGTTCCAGAACAGACGGGTGAAGAAATATTAAATACCTTGTTATTTGTACTTTACACATTATTTCGAATTAATACTTAATTTAAGAGAGAGAGATATTAACGTTAAATATTATATTTTAAATCTTTAATCAATGCTAATATCAATTTTAACGTATAATATTTATATTTTAAGCAATGAAAAAATTGAACAAAAAGGTCAAAAATTTAAATCCCAAATTAGATGACTTTTATATTTTATTATTTATATTTTATATAAATAATAAAATAATTTCCATGTAATATCTATATTTCATTATAATATTTTTTAATTATAAATATAATCATCTTTTTTTATTTTACATTTTCAAAATTAATATCAAATTTTGGGTTATCGTTTGTATAACAAATTTACAGTTTATTCTACTGTTATGTGAATAATTTTAGTTCGACGCAGTTTTAAAAAGTTTAATAGTTTTTCAATAATTAATTAAAGAATTAATTAAAATTAATTAAAATTAAGTTGTTTTGCAAAATTTCTATAAATAATAATTATTTAATTTTTGTCGCGGTATTTTTCGTATAAGTCTAAAAAATGATTTGTGGATTAAATATTAAAGGTACTTTTACTTCTCACAATGGTACATTTCCAGTATACCTATTGATTCTGGAGGCCGAGAAGCGTTTTTAGATATATGCGAAGGTAGGAACTTATTGTTGGTGTATTTATGACACCGCGCATATCCACCTATTGTCACGAATGCCTGCGCCTAAGAAAAAAGAAAAAAACACCTAGCGTATGTGTGGAACTTTCTACCGGCACAAAAAAGCCACAAACCGCACGGAACCTTTCTAAACTGCATATTGAAAACATAGCTGGAAAAAGGCATTGTTCGTACGCGAATAATAATGCATACGGGCGTAAATCGATTACGACAACATGAGGAACGGCATGATTATAACAGCTAATCACTAATCTGCGGAAAGAGAGAGCATTGCGTAAGAATCGATTATGCAACTGAATTATGAGACCGTTAATGTGTCGCGTATGATGTGTTTGGAGATTATACTATATTTTAAATTAAATTTCTTTCGATATTTACAATAAATTATTTGCAGTATTGCATAATCCAGATTTAGTAGAAACATTTTAATAAAACTTCATATCAAATTTGCTGAGAGCATTTTGATAAAACTTTATTTCACATTTATTACATGTGAAAACAATTGCTGTCGTATTAAAGAACATTATTATATACATATGATGAATCAATAAGTGCACGTATGAGTTTACTAAACTTTAGGTTAGCGAAAAGTGGATCCATTATCGATATTTACGTGCTAAACTTCGTAATTTTTAAAATTTTGTTAAAAAATATCCTGTAATTTTAATGGAAAGATAATTTTTTCTACTCCATGAATAAAAAAAATATTATTTATAATAATTTTGGAAAATATAATTAGCAAAGCTGTTGAAAACCGTCGCTGTTTGTTTTTCATATATAATACATAAATATCATGAATATCGCACGTTCATTTTTGTAAGTACTGACAATAGAATGCACCAGTTTATTTGCAAGTTTATTATTTGCTTAGCCACATTTTCCGCTGTGTTAGTAAACAATATATCAATTACGAGAAACTAGGTCAAAAGTAAATTAGTGCACATTGTAAAATTCATTAATCAAACAACTTGCGCTATAATTTAAGGAGCGCGAATTTTGAGTTTTTATGATGATAACAAATTTCTAATGTAAAAAGAAAAGTCTTGGTTATCCAATATAATAGAAAAAAGAGTATATCATAAAATCATTGTGAATTTGTTTTTGTTTTTCTTACAAGAGAACCACGTCAAGTGTCAAATTCTGATTTTAATGAAACTTTGTATACATATAGAAATATATAAATATATGACTTTTTAGAAAATATTAGTGGGGACTAATAAACTGTTTTGAAAGGTGAAATAATCCTTTATGTATAAATCGGTTTTTAATTTTTTTTTTTATTATATTTCATAAATTCAAGATTCCTCATATATTAAAGATTTTTCCTATCTCTGAACAGCATATATATATAAAGAAAATCCAGAGAAGCGGCTTAGTGTTTTTTATTCTATTGAAGTGAACTCCAATGTTCACGATACGTTGGCATTTAACGATATATCAAGACGCGGAGATAACCCACAAATCTTGCATAGCTTTTTTGAAGAAAATGAAAGCTTAAAAAGAACTATTTAAAATATTAAAAAATATTTATACAAAAATTTTATAATAAATAATCTTTATATATGCATATAAATACTATAATATATTTTTTAAAAATAATTTTGAAAATAATTATTTTTTTAATACATTATAGAGTGAATAAATAAAGGTGATTTTTATTATAAAACTTTTATATAGAGCATTTCTTGATAGCTTAAATAGTTTTTTATATATAACAAAAAAACTAACTGTTTTATAAATGACTTTATACCTTAAAACCCTTTATTAGCCCCAACTGATATATTCTAAATTTATCTACATTATTGAGTGTTACTAACATCGAAAGTTAATATCGCATCACAATAAATTCGCTATGTTTGTAACACCGTTACGCGATAACGTGCGATATTACTTTCAGTGGTACACGCAGTGAACTTTCGCTTTCACATTCGATATATCGAGCGATGATAAAAGGTGAAAGGAGAAAGAACGCGTTCATATTTTGGCTCGTACTCACCTGCATAAGAGAACAAGGGATGATCGTTCGAGTGATTATGGAATTTCGTCCACATGCAGAGGGTGAACTCCTTCATGTTTGGCAGATCCATCTTGTAATGGATGTACTGCAAGATGAAAAAAGTATATACATACACATATGCGCAATCTCTAAAACTTTTAAAGTGAATCTTACTCTGAAGAGTGAAATCTCACACTTAAAGATTGAAAGTTGAGCCATTCGTTTCCAAGACTGGCTCAATTTTTATTCTTTAGAGTGAGATTCTATTCCAACGAATTTAGAGAGAGATATGTATAATATTATACACTCTAAATTTTTCTTGGAGTGAACTCTCACTTTGAAAGAGTGAAAATACAACCACTTTTGAAAAAGATTGAAAATATTCCGCTCTTTGTAAAAAAAATATATTTTCACTCTCTTACACTTTTAAATCTATAGTGTCAAATTTAACCTAATGCGAGTCGCCATTGCTCCTACTCAATTATATCGTTATTTTATACTAAAACAATAGTTATATTTGATACTATGCAGTATCAAATTGACACGATATAGTGTCAAATTTAATTATCGTTTTAGTATAAAATAACAATATATTTAGTAGGAGCAGTGGCGACTCTCATTAGGTTAACACTATGGATTTAACAGTGTGGAGTGAAATTTCACTCCAAGAAGTTTACAGTGCATATATATATAATATGTATATATATATAGGTATATATAGTATATATCGTTAGATCGCATCAGTAAGCAACGCTCGGCTGACGTTGATTTCGTGTGTCTATCGCGATCCGAATTGTCAATGCACCCAGCGGCGCGCCGCTGAAGATTAATGCGCCCCACGCGATTTAATCGCTGGAATGTGTACTCTACCGCGCGTGCATCACTTGCATTATACTGGCCTTACATTATTAATCGGCATCGATCTCTACGACTCGCGTTTAAATGAACGTTAGGTAAACGCAACGCAAGCGAGCACGTTCCCGCGGGTGTAATCGAGCGAACGTAATCGAACAATCGTGGCATACGAGTGCAACTGTTGTTCAATTCGACGTGGATGATTAGAGTTTGATGAGAATCTGAGTTACATCTGCATCGCCAGACTATCTGCCGAATTGTTGCCAAATATAAAAATCATTTTGTTCGCATAGTGGAAAAAGAAATTACCGTAATAGAATGAAAAAGAAACTTTCTATATGATACATAATGCGACATAAATGCAATTGCGTAGATTTTCCTTTAATTTGATGCACACAGAATTACAATGATCATCGCACGCCCCTAAATTGGTCGATTATATTGGTTGTTTATGTGGTACATCGATCGATTGAAATTTATGTATGAACAGTGTTCCACTTTGAGGCATACCTATATACGAATTGATATATTGATGAACAGGGCATACACTGTCTTAGGTGGTGAAATTGCTTCGTGCAGAATTATGGTATAATATAATTAACAAGCAAATATCGCGTATCTAATCTCCTATACTATTTCGATATAAAAACACAAATAACGATGAACCAAAAATTAATGACTTTTGTTTTTCTAGGAATATAAGGTTTGTTCGCGTCGCAAGATCCAACATGCTCCTACCATAGCTCCTACTCACTTTATCAAGTGCGTTGGAGTGAGTAAGAGCTATAGTAGGAGCATATTGGAATATTTTGGAGCATGCGACGCGAACAAACCTATAGCGAATAAAAATGCAGCATTCTTTTAAATAAGAAATAATTGAAAATATCTATTGCAAGTCATACTTATTAGAAGGAAAAATTATATTTCCAGCTTTTCTACTTGCACGTTCATTTGCATTTTTATCTTATTATTATCCTTTTTTTATTATTGAGAAATCACAATTTTCGTCTATTATTTCTTCAGCAGGGATATAATGGGTATATTATATAACGTATATACACTGAAATGGGATTATGCTGTTTTTTAACATTTATGACAAAATTATTGGAATTTATGCGGAATATCCGTGTTTTAATTTTATTCCCAAAGAGTTTTCTCAGACTGCGTTTTTCTTACAATTTTTAAACTGATTTTTTTTCTTATGAACAAATATTTCGCTTTGCGATACGTTGAATATACTGAGGATTAGCGTATACTTTGTACCTGAGGCAGTGAAATTACTTTCTGCAAAGAATTATGGTATTATAATTGAGTAAATATCGTGCTTAGACTGCAATCCTTCCTGATACGAATTTAATAAGCACGAGTGAAAATACATTTTATTTTTTAAGAATTTAATAATAATAATTACAATATATTATGTGTAAATGAGACAAAAATTGAAAATATCTGTGCGCTATATAAGAGTTGCAAGTCGTTTAGGAAAACATATTTCTAGTTTTACGATTTTTTATTTGCATATTTATACGTTTATTTGCATTCTTATTTTACCATTATTTCTTTTTTATTTAAAAAAAATCATTTTTTCAGTAGGTATAGGGATACAATCTATATAGTGGAAAGAGTTATGTTTTTCTGAAAGTTCCACGGCAAAATTATTATTTATATAGTTTATGTGGGATTTCCGCATTTCGATTTCATTCTCAAACAGCCGATTCTTAGATCGCGTTTTTCTTACAGATTTTAAACCGATCTTTCCTCAAGTGTTATTATTACTCACGTCCTTTTTAAAGCGAGATAGACACATTAATAAGAATGTCTGCTTTTTATCGGCGATTGCATGAGCTCGCGGTTAATCGATTACGCGTTGTCGACGCGAGAGTGGCGTAGAGCCGCTTCTTGCGTTCGTAGTTTTTATCTGAGGGGAACGGGAGAACTCGCTGTGTGCAGAATGGATTTAGCCAAAAGCGGCCGCAAAATCACAACGGCGACGACCACGATCGAGATTGCACCGGCATACGTCCAGTTCCTTTTACGGTCGTCAGCTCGCATAAACTTCCCCGCGCGTTATATCAGAGCACTATAGAAATAGCGCGTCACCGCGTGTTGCGTTAGCCGGCACTTGACAGGCAATGTTTCAGCCGGCTTCTAAGAGGAGACCGTAAATTTGACGGGCGGGATGAAATATTCAATCGTGTACCCGGCGATACTACTCGCTCAATTTCCCTGCTGTTTGCGTTAAGATGATTTGTACCTGCAATTCCCGTGACTTATCGACATGGCGAATTATAACGTCACGCGATCGGTCTTGCGAGTTTCTCCATTAGTAACTATAGAGTTATTAATATCCGAATAGAAAATGTCGTGTGACATTATGTGATTAAGCATGTATTACTGCTATTAGACACATGTTTCAAATGTTTCAATTAACTCTCCGGAACTGACGCCAAATTTGATACATATTTTTAAATTTCCAATTCTAGTCACTTTTTGCAGAAACTACTTGAAACATCTATAAACATCTATTTTTCACACATCCAGTAACTGTGTTTAAAGATGTTTAAAGATAGATGTTTAAAGATGCTTCAAGTACATAGTTTCTGCAAAAAGTGATTAGAATTGGAAATTTAAAAATATGTGTAAGATATTTTTAATATATTGATTAAAAAGCATTAATTATATAATTTCAAGGAATCAAAATGACATAACTCGTGTACAAATGAATGAATACTAAGTTTATTTTAATGGAATAATTCACATAAAGAAATTTGAACTGTTTGACATTTTTGTGTAAAGTAATAGTAAATTCAAATGTAATAATTATTTATTGTAACATTTCTTTACAAAGAGAGCTGAATTATTTCTACTCGTCAAAATCTTTATTAACTAAACAATCGCTGCATAGTGAATCTCATGGACCCTCGTCAGCTCCGAAGAGTTAAGTAATGACGACATTTATGTATGTACATTAATTTATTTGGACGAACGTTTCTCATTAGTGTAGTGGATCGCTCAAATAAGAACACCGAAAACAAGTCGCCTTAAATAGCGATCTCGCGTTTATCACCACGGTATTTCCTATATACGAAAGTACTTCCGCTGTAATTTAAGATCGATTTGTTTTGCCTCCGCATTTAGCTCCGCTGCCACTTTTAGCGAAAACGTATCGACGTTTTGCCTAGTGTCGTTCTCGATTTTCTCCGTGTGATAAATTCGCAAATCGCGTTTCCACGAATTGGCAGTCGTGCTTAATATCCCGCCTGGCATTATCGACCGTCACGAGAGGCGTCAGCGCGGCCGTTAATTGTGATGGGGAATGAAGCTGATGAGCGATCGGGTGATAGGCGTCCTGCCTCAGAGAAAATGATCGCCGTATTAACGATTGTAGAAAGTCGCACTGGCAGGCCTTTGTTCCGGTCGCCTTTGGATCCATTTACAATTCGCGATTTCGCGTCAGTCTCTTTTCTCTTTGCACTTGCTTTGC
>NW_017256696.1:3251202-3332539 GCF_001594055.1 Mycetomoellerius zeteki | reverse complement strand
GCTCTCCGATGTCAGATATCATCTTGACTCGAGTAGTTTAACGAGCACAATAAATACACTGTACTCGCACTTTCCATCGCCAACTTTTATCGCGTCGAGCTCGCCCATGGATTTATTCTCTGTGAGATTACTCGGATGGAAGCTTTGGTATTTCATATCAATGGCATTTCATATTGATGATATTTTTCTCGTTTTTTCAAATTATTATTTTAAATATTTTTCGACCATATCACAAATATTATGACGCATTGTTTCATATAATATTAATATTATATTAATGTCCATTTTTTCTCTATGAGATTATTCGGATGGAAATTTTTCATTTCTTTTCCTATAGTATTTTTCTTATTTTATTTTAAATTATACTTTTCAATATTTTTCGATCATATTATTATCACAAATGTCATGACGCATTGCATTATCTTATAATATTATATTAATATCTATATTTTTAGATAAAAGTTTTGATCTTCAGTTTCATATCTTTGGCATTCTTCATTCTTTTAAATCATTTTGAGTATTTTTGGACCATATTATTATCGTAAAAATTATGATGACATTACATCGTAATATTATATTAATGTCCATTTTATTTATGAGAATCATTTTAAATCGTGTTATAAAAGATTCGTAGATGTACACATATAAACGTTTTTTTAATATATGAAGATATTCATAAAATATTAGCTCTGATACTTTTAAAAAAGATTTGTTGTATTCATTATTTTACATGTTTTAATCAGCATTTGGAGAAAAAGCAAACGCAAAATTGCATTTTAATTTGTATAATTTTAATTTGTATAATTATGTTTTAATTTCAACTGTCACAAGAATGTTCACTTGGTTAAACAAAAATGCGTGCAGCCGTATCAGCGAAGGCCGTTGATATTTCCATTCTAAATGAACCGAAGTAGTTTAACTTCCTTTCTCCCTAAATCAACAGCCTGTCACACAAGTACACCCGTAACACTAGAAATATCAAAGCCACGTGAACATAGTATCTTCATAAATCTTATCGCGATAAGCCAAAATTGTTTTTATTAAACGCATTTATATAACTGGAAATCTGGATATATTTCAGCATCGCTGTGATATCGCAAGTGATTTCTTATATGCGATATATAATTTTACATCGCTTGGTAATTTATGTTCACCAACTTCCTCACAATCAGTGAAGTTAAAATTTCCCATCTCGTGACTTTCCTGGCTATTATACAAATTTGCCCGGGAATATTGCTGCTGCCGCATCAGACGAGCAAGTAATTCACCTTAGATGGAACGTTCACTTTCTCGTTTGTCGAGTTACATCGAAAACGAAAATGTAGAAGTGCACCTGTGCATTTTGTCTCTAACGAACCGTACAGAAGGCATAACGACGTTCGAACATTGTGGCGAGGAATCGGTTGAAAGACAGTCGCAGAGGGATTTTGCAGTTTTTGGGATCACGGCGATAATAATTCAGAACTCGTTTCGACTCGCCCCAAGGGGATCGTTGGGTACCTCGAGAGAGTGTTTTCTCTTACTTTCGTTGGCCGCAGAACGCGTGCCATTTCGTTTGCGTTGCACTCCCGATGCAATGCCAAGTTGCATTCTCTCGAGCGTGAAGTATACTTCACGTGGCACGTGAACGACGGAATTCCGTGTTAGTTACACACGAGACGAACGGGTTGCTGTTGTGTGGACTAATTATAAGTACTGTTAGCGTGATTAGATAAAGAATTAGAAAAAAAAAGAAGATGGAAAGCAAGAAGGAGAAGAAAATGTGAAAGGGGATGAGAATGAGGAAAAAGAAGAAAAAGAGGATCAGGAAGAAGAATATGACGAAGAGGAAGAAGAAGAAACGAAAAAGAGAAAGAAATGTGCGAAATGTGATTCGCGAGAAGAGATCATTTGTTGATGAGAAAATTGTCACATTCTTTGAATTTATTTAATATAGACACATACTCATAGACATACTCATAGACATGCTCTTTGTAAGACAACTATCTAAATGGAAAAAGATTAAAATTTGTCAAAGAGTATAAAGATAAAATATAATTTTTGTATGCCGTGTACGTATGACATAAGTTTAATGTATTAAATTAAAATTATGACATGTATAAAAAAGTTTAATCTTTATCAATGATCAACAAATTATACGTTTAAGAAAAACATAGTAATAGCAATTATATGGGTGACAACTATACAAGTTTTATATTATGTAGAATTAATGTAATTAAAGTAATGTCATTAATAACTATAAAATAATTTATTTATCTATATGTGTGTGTGTGTGTGTGTGTGTGTGTGTGTGTGTGTGTGTGTGTGTGTATATTAATTCTACATATAAAACTTGTATAATTGTCATATCTATATAATTATAACCACTATATTTATCTCTCCGTGTGTAAAACAATTATTTCGATAAATTATATCGATAAATTATAATGATGAGATCGCATTGTAACAAATGATTCATCAAATGATGCCAGAATTATGTTCTAATTAGCAGTCTAGTGTTTCTCTAAATTATTATCATACATTATTATTCAATCGTTACTGTAGCATGCACGAATTTAAATTAAGCAATGGCAATTGCTTAATTTACCTATTTTTAGATGCATTATATGTTTGTAGATATACAACAATATCAATAAGCGAAACTAAACAAGAACTGTTCTATGGCTTGGAAAACAAACTTCCTACATGCATAGCACTATATTGACCATCTGACCGCCATGATCATTCTCGTTTCGCGCGTATTGAGTGACGCATACATGATTCGAAATGCCCTACATTTCATAGGTTTTTTTCTCCATATCTGTCAACATTGGTTTTGTTAAAAGCTAGCAATATCAAGCCAGCAAATTACCAATCTAAATCATAACGAATATATTTTTGAATAGAAAGCAATCAATAATTTCATACGATACTCGCTTGATTAAACTTTTCGCCTCCATTTCATCAAATGTCTCCATTTTGAAACTTCCTAATAGCACAATTTGTTGACGCAATATTATCCTATATTAAATATCTCCCAAATATTTGTTAATATTTAATCAATATTTAACAAAAAAATCGTTACTGAATTAATCGTGCTATTAGGGTCCGATTTCTGATCATAGAATTACTGTTTTTTTATCGTATTACGATTTATTTCTTGTTCTATTGTATCTATAAAACATAAACTCGAAAACGTATATTCGATTTACGTTATAAAAATCTATTGTTGTGCTCGATGACTTACCTCGAAGTACAGCTGCTGGTTCATGCTGATTTTATAGAGGGAACATGTATCTTGGTCTTGTGGCAGCAGCAGATGATGAGGACTGTCCTCATAGAGCGTCTGCGTAGGCGCGTTTCCGAAAATCGATGCTTCCTGATGCAGTATACCTGCACCGTCGGAATGGCCCGGCACGATCGGTCGCCAGGACGACGAGATCGCCTGCATCTCGTGTGAGAGCGCAACGAGAATAGCGCACGCAAACAGGATCGGCGTCATCTTCGGGCGGCTCGTTCCTCTCGAGCTACCTGCAAATTGAAAGATCGAACTTGCTTTTATATTTTTCGATTTCGGACTTAACTATTTTGTGACCAAAAAGAATTCGGAATTCATAGAACATTGTTAGATATCAAAAGAACACAATGATAACTCAATCCCTTGAATTAAATAACTTTTTATTATTTTTAACTTTCATGTTATATCAAAATATTAAATCCATTTCAAAGTAATAATAACGTCCATATTAACGATATTAACGTATGTACTTACTAAATAATAAACTTTTGAGTCAAATTCAATACATTTTTTTAGTTAAAATGTTTAAGTTATTTATTTTAGTTAAATTAATAACATATTGAATAAAAGAAATGGTGACTTTTAGGAATGATTTCACATAACTCAAATTGAATATAATTTGACATTATGAATTTAATAGTGCAACAGGAATATATTTTTTGACATTAAAAGAATATGTAACTTACGAAAGTTTTAGTTATTAGTTTTACTTTTAAGAATTTTCCAAGTTTAAAACTGTGAAAAATAAAGATTGTGAAATATAAAATAATTTCCAATCATTACTATCTAAAAATTAGGAAAAATCTTAGGATCATCAGGAGTCATACATTCCAATTACGGGTTAAATCCTTCGGTCGTCCGAGACATGTATTTTCACTTTCCGTTTGTATGAAAGTAACGATAGTGCAATGTCATTACGTTCGCATATGTGACTTACATATTATATAAAATTCCTCGACTGCTTTTTCCGCAAATATCCTTACACATAATAAAGCACATAGCTCTCTCAAGTTAGTGAAAATAGAAAAGAGAAACTGGGAGCTGGTTTGTAGAATTAGGTAGGGATAGGGAGAAAAATATGGAGCAAGTTATAGAATGAAGATTTAGATTTTAGATACTCCGAAAGGTAATGTTCTATGGAAATTGTGAAAAGAGAGAACAAGGAGTTGAAGAAGAGGATAGGATAGGTACGGAAAATTAATTATTAGGAGGGGTACAAAAGGAATGAAAAATGCTACGAGGGAAAGGAAATATGCTAGAATTTTGTGCAATAACTGAAGAAATGTAATACGAATATAAATTAATATAACATATCTGATAAAAAAAGGCTGTAATACTTAG
Organism: Mycetomoellerius zeteki; assembly: GCF_001594055.1. NCBI lineage: Eukaryota > Metazoa > Arthropoda > Insecta > Hymenoptera > Formicidae > Mycetomoellerius > Mycetomoellerius zeteki. Next base: position 3,327,921 of record NW_017256696.1, on the reverse strand, counting down.
AATACAAAAGATAGTAAAACAATCTAGATTTAGATAATAGTAATCTTTACAAAATTACTTTCTTAAAAAAAAGTAAAAAATGCTTGTGAGGTTAAAAGAAAAAATTGTAAACAAAGTCCTTTCTTGGCATATAAGCCGAAATAACAAATATTCTTCTGGAAACATCTTCTAGAAAGGAGAGAAACGGTTCTTTCTCCCTGCCTCTTTAATATGAAAGTCCTATTGTCTAATTTTTGCGAGATAAAGGAATAGATGAACTTGTGCAGGTATTAACCAGCATGTCTTATCGGCGTATTGCGGTCAGCGAGCTTCTCCACTTAGTTCATTATCATGATTGAGAGATTTACGACTCGATATACACCCGGGTGTAGGAAACGGATCGTAGAAAAGTAACGTTGAATCGATGGAACGAAGTCCATACCACCGCCGCGTATAATGTAATGCAGAAAAGAACGATGTGCACACACAATCATCATTTCGTTGCGAAATTTAATTCAGAGGAGCGTGACGAACGTTGTATCGCTAAGAATGCAGTTGATGATAATCCCTTTTTTTCACGATATCATTTTCATCTCATTACGCTGCTACTATCATACGCTGCCGCGGTATGCGAACAGCCTCATAACGCGATTAGAACCAGATACGAGATGCAGATATATCCCATCTCGATACCTTCTACACTCTTTTTCTTCTTGTGTACTTGGATAATTAATCGACGCGATTAATTATTCCGCTAACTGCGTCCGTTCTTGAAGACCTGATGAATTCGTGCGTCGTAAACTGTATTGATGTTCATATGTGTTCCTTTATATAATGCATGTCTCGCTCGTAAAGTCGGTGGCGTGCGTACGAGTGATAGTCGCGTGAAGAAATGGCGGGAGAGAATTTTACGACTGATATAAATTGCCGTGATCGAGACAGTTATTTCTCGTCAATACACCTCATGTGTAACCCCAATAATACACTTCTCATAATTTTCTAATTGCTTCGAAGCACGCTTTCCTGATCCTAAATCGCTGATAATAATCAAGTCAGGAAATCATTGAAAATTAAACACATTGAAAAAATTATGATATATGAACAAGATTATTTTAGTTGAAAATAATCTGGTTAATTATGTGACATAAATGTGCACTATGTTTTCGTTTTAACAAAATGTTTACTGGACGAGAAAGCTATACGAAAAGGATGATTTTGCTGAAGTATCTAAAAATTTAGCTAGATACAGATATGAAAACAATTTCTTTGGACTTTAAAAATAATGATAATTATTAGTAAAAATGATTATTAATAATTATAATTATTAGTAAATATTATTAAAATAATTATAGTCATTCTCAAACTAGGATTGCTAAAATGTCAACAATTTTTGCAGCATTGCTCATTATGCTTGAAAATTCTACGTGACTACTTTGATGATCCATCAAAATTATTTTCAGATTTGTATCTAGCTAAATTTTTAGCTAAATTGCCGATTTTTTCAGCAAAATCGTTTTTTACATGTATTATATTATAGTAGCGCAGAAACAATACAATACTTTGAGGTAAGGAAAATAATGAATTATAAATCTTTTAGTTTTAAGATTTAAAAAATAGATCCTCCTTACTTGAACGTTAACAAGATTATTTTTAATTAAACTAATGCTGTTAATGTCATTTTTTCCGTATAGGAAAATGGTTTTTACAGTAAAACCAATTACGTGTAGCATTCTAATATTCTAACATGGTGCAATCATATCAATGCAACACGAATGCAACCGGAAGAATTTTCCGTTTCGCCTTGGTAGTGAACGGTATTAATATGACTGGGCGTTGAACGGTAGTATTAACGGAACTAAGATATGCGGGAGTAGCGTAAAACGTAATTGACGGTTTTCGATATTGAAAAGATCTGCCTATCTCTACTGTACACATTTGCTCTTAGATTTAAAATGATAACTAAGACCTGTCACGCTTGAATAATTTTGCTTGACTACTAACTACTTTAGAAACTCGAAGTTGGATAAAACTGAAAGTTGAAGTCATACTAAATAGTCAAATGGTGTCATAAAGGTTTTTGCTAAACTACATACGTACATTATAATTAATTTTTATAATTATGATTCATTTCACATGTGATAGGAATGTTAATAATGTGCATGATAATTATTTGATAGTATAATTATTTAGTTATTATTCGGAATTGTTTTGATGTAATTTTAATAATTTTATTGAACATTTCAATCCTGAACTTGTGATAATCACTGATTAATAAAGTATTCTGTTATTAACACTTCTAACCTAAATAATATTGTTTCATTATTTTTATTAATATGCACGTTTTAAATTTTTATCCACGTATCACTATACTCTGTGCATTCTAATTAATTATAAAAGTCTCTTTTCTCTAATCTCCTTGTATCATCGCTTCTGCTACTCGTGTCAGCGACGTCATTCTCATCTCACAGTCATTAATGCAACCATTCACTTTGTTATAAGAGTATCCCGCTTAGAATGTAGATTGTCGAGTCACTTTGTAACACTCCATCGTGACCAAACAAATTGCGATCAACAGTAAAAGCTATCAAAGTGAAAATTAAAATGCAATGCCCTGGATATTCTGGCGACATTGAAATGACTATACTTTACATGGAATCAAGCCAATCTCCTATCAGATTGACAGCCAGCTATATTAAAGTCTTCACTTTATAAAAAAACGAAATACATACGTAATGTATCGCATACATTGCTCTAATATTCCACTTATATAAAACATATGTAACGAAATGGCAATGATATTCATACACAAACATTACACACGTAAGTAAATAATAAAATAAGCGCATTATGAAATTAAAGATTCATGTTAAAATTTTAAGATATTTATAAGATTTGTAAAGAATGCTAATATACATATAATTGTATAAATATCTTGAATGAGTAAGAGCACTTTATTAAAAATTTAACAATTAATTACTGTTTTATTTTGTAAGTTATATATATATATATAATATACATATAAATTATAATAATCCATGAGAAAAAACAAAGAAAATCAAATAATTAGTATTACATTTTTATTTCGGATTATTACTTTACTTTACGAAACTATTAAACCAATGTCAAACTTATCACGTAACAAACTAAGCAACACTCAAAATTTGTAAGATTTATAATTTTGTAAATAATTGTAGTAAATTTTTAATGCGTTCTTTTTGCCTAACGAGTTATTTTTGCCTGAATCGAGAGACATAGGAGCACTTCCGTAAAAAGTCCACAAAGTCACACAGATATTATATATTAATTAAATAACGTTCTTCGAACATTCAGATTTTTAGACCACCACGAAGATTAAACACACTAAAACAATGTTTTGTTTTTTTAAAAAAACCATGAAATTTCGAGCAATTATTGTAGCGCGAAACTTACCCAGAGATAATGATCACGGTCGAACTCGGCACTATTGAAGAAGGTAGATCCTCGCGGTCTCAGAATGGAAAGGTAACTGCCCGCTCGTTGAGCTCGCCGTTGATCTGGTAAGCTCGCAGGAGGTGTATGCACCTCTCCTACTTGAGTGTTTGATACACCTTTTGCTTCGCGAGCCTTTTGATTCGCTCTTCCCCGTATCGCCGCACAATCGTGTGTCGTCGTAAAAATGATTCTCACATATGTGCATCGAGAAACCGACTGATTATCGGTTCGTTCATTCATTCATTCATACGCATGACACGTGTACGGTGTAACATGCGGGATATCATTACAAAAGTGTGGAAAATGTATTTTACATTAATCCTTTAGCAAAAATTTGGGATTCTATTTTGGTATACTTAAAGAGCTAAAAGCTATCTAAAAGAACTTTTTATTAAAAGTTTATTGCATTAATTAGTTACTTTTTTATTTTGTAAATTATATTGAGGTATGTAATATATATTTAATTATTTTATACGTTATGTATATATTTTTTCAATACTTTTTAAATCTTTTAGTTTATAGATTATTATATTCTATACAACATATATGTTGTGTGTACATACATATATAATTTACGGGAAAAAGTATTTAAAGAAATAAATTTTTATTTCTATCAAAATTTTACTCTGCATTTAATTACTTTTTTATTTTGTAAATTATATACGTAAGTATATATAGTTTACATACACACATATATAAAGTAATTACGAGTTGTGAGTCAATAAATAACTTCAATTTGAAGTGATTGACAACTTCAATTTGAAATGATTTTTTTGTGATTGACAGATAATAAAAAATATATATAACAGCAGATATGGTATTCATAAAAATAGTTGATAGTGATTACTATTATTAGAAATACAAGGAGAGTATTATTAATTTAATATCTTGTTAAGACAAGCCGTTGTTAAATGCTATAAATTTTCTATGTGAAGTTATTCTTTTTATGGTATATTTTATTGCGTACAATATAACTGTACTAATAGATCAGATTTAGATAAATAATTAAAAAGTGAGAAACGTGGGTAGCAACAAATTTCTTGCACGTGATTTGAAAATGTCTAGGAACAGGTCAGCGAATAAATTCGTTCGAGCATTCGGTCTAGAATGGCGGAACGGTATCTTATAATTGGTATGAATGATTGTCGCTCGTAATGCCGAGGATTCTGCAATTTGTAATAATAATTCCGAGCGATATATTTTGCGGATATCAATGAAATATTCTGGGTCGCCACACTTTCTTTGATCATCTTATTACTCGTTTCTGAAGATTATATCTGTATTGTTTGTCGTGTGGGAGATGATACGCAATGATAAATCGCGTGTGGATAAGTGCAATAATTATTCAGTAAAAGCGAGCCGCCGGTTAACTTCAGATCTAACATCAAAACCACGATAACTCTCTAAATGGCGCGACGTTTTTTTATTTCCCATCGTTAGCAAACAACGTGTGATTTCATGCTCATTAAATCCCAATTAATTATTATCTATTTAATTTAACATCCAGTATCTCGTTCTACTTCATAAACGAGCAGAAGCCTGAGAGAAGCTTGGCACGTTGGCTCATTTGGCCTTCAGGCCAAATACCGAAGTTGCTCTGATGCAACAAACATTTATGCAAGTATACGCGATATAGCGTAACAAATTTACTGTTAGCTACAGTTTTTATTTTATAGCTAGTACCATCGAAATTGTTATTAATCATTATTGCCATTAACCGTCTTAAAGAATCATTTGTTTCCGATATTTAGTTTTTTATATTGACATTGCATAAAATCGATTGACAATGCACGCACACAATGAGTTTCTCATTGCTTAACACTCCATTGCAATCATATTTTTACTTCCTCTACAATCTGGGTTTTTTATATCCAGCTTAAGTTTTTTTACTAAGCTTTTAAGAAATGTGAGAAAATTCAAGGTCACTTTTTAACATTTCTAAAACGAATAGTTTTTTCGATTATTTTAGGAGAGGAAACCAGACTTCACTTTACTTTATTTCGAAAAAAATTGAGAATGAAATTTTGCTTGTGTAAAAAAGATAGATTACAGGAGGATTAATATTGCTTTCTATTTTGAATTAGTCATTATATCAAAAATTGTACGATTACTGTAAAGTATGTTTACATAGACCTAAAGTAATGTAAAAGAAAGATACGAAAACGATATGCGTGGCATTCAGAATTTTTCACTGTAGAATGCAAAATACACAAATATTCTGCGAATCAGGAAGAATGTTAAATAAGACTCACGTTTCCTGATTTAATAGGAATTGATGGAATCTCAAGTTACATACCTCTTTCACTAGGAACACTTTCACATCTTTTAACCCATGATCAGTTTTCAAAGCACATTTCGCTTTTCATGCATTCATTTCTCAAAAATAACTAGAAACCTCACAAATTGTTAGCAAGCATTTATGGAAATTGTTGTTATTATTATTTATGTTGTTAACATAGATATGTTAAAAGTTCACGTATCAAATTTACATTTACAAAACTTCTCTTCCGCAAAAGAAATACATTTCGCAATCGCTGTTTCGAATATAAAACATCTTGGAAGAATAGTTTCTTCCAAGTTTTCTAAAAGAATTCTTCATAAATATTCTAGAAAGAGACTGTATAAATAATTCCACAAAGCGAAATAACTAGATGACTTAATAATTCACTATTCTTCTGTTACTTCAGTTCGTTTTTACACAAAACTATTGCTTTAATATATGAACTCTTGCTTAATCCTGAATATTCCAATCGGCTTTTTGATATTGTAATATAAAAAATTGGATGTACATAAAAGAAAGTCTCTATAAATATTAGGAAATATTCACTAAGAGTCAAGAAGTGTTGAATTGCCCAACTAAATTAGCAAAATGTAGATTACAGTTTTTATTACATATACGCCATTACTAAACTTGCTGAAAAACATTTAATGTTCGGCTATAAGTAGCCATAAATGCGACAGCGTCATAAGAAATAATGACACGCTATATTCGCTTCAATGTATCGAGTAAATACCTTTAAAATTGTCGTGAGTTTTACTGTGCATATATTTTCCATAATTATTTCTATATCCATGGAGCAAAAGATTGTAAGTCCAAAGAAGTTGTTACTTCGGGAAAAACGTACAAAGGATTAAGAATGATGTCGATGTAGTCTCAAAATTAAAAAAAAAACAAATGAATATACGAAATCAACAATTTCTCGATTTTGCGTTTCTCGAGTATAAATTTAAAAAAATATTGGAAAAAAGTTAGAAAAACTAGGTAGCTTTTGATATTTCAGTTTCAGGGAGTTTAAGGTTAATTGAGATGTTACGTAGCTATATCTGTCGTCGAGGTCCGCGTATGTACATTAAAATGAAGAGGCCATATGTATAAGCCGACAGAGTCAGCTGTTTTTTCGGTTACGTATACACTCGTAATCTCGGCGAAGACGGATACGTTTCCCTTCGCTTTTACTTTCTCCGGTATTTTGTATTTGTGTGGCGCGCGATCGTTAAATCTGATCAGGATGAGATCGGGTTCTGCAGTAACGGGCGCGTGCGACCGTGCATTTCAATCGGAGAGATAATAACAGCAGATAGCGACGCTGACAGTGGATAGTTTATTGAATTCCAACGAGAGAAGTGACATCGATCGATATACATATTATGCGTCCTTTCCATCCAGGTCTATCGGGTTATTTCCATATTCGCCGATCGATCGGCGGAAGCCATTACAGCACAGTTTGTGATTCTGCGGCGCGTCTGAACGTTTCTCGCGAAATTAAAAGGCGCCTTCTATGAAGGCGAAGGCGACTAACCAGAATGATCCGTGTAATCGGAGATGACGGCGGTTATATATCGGTCTGCGATTTACATACATTACGTTGATCAGCGTAATGTACCAGATAATCCTCCGGGCGCTGTGTAGGTTTCTCGGCTAATCAAAAGTTAATTCTTCCTTGGTAAATATTGACGAAACTTCAATTTCCGATTCTAAGGCTCTTGTATAAATGTAATAAAATTTCTGTATCTCGGAGATTTTTTTTAAACACGTTGCGCGCTATTAACCTTCCGGAACCGGTGGATCTATTGGACTCACTCAATTATAAATCTCTTTGTAAAAATTATCTCTTTGTAAAAAATATCATTTCAATTTTCTTTGTTATATCTGCAAATTTAGATTCTTATTAAAGTAATTTTATTATACACTTACAAATAGTATTCATTCCTTTTTATATTATTTTTGTTCCATGAAATTAATTAGTCTTTTAATTATTATAAATTATTATAAATTTAAATGAATCTTACAGATCTAGGAGTAAATATTTCCTTACTGTAAGTAAATGTTTACTTACAATTAGTATTACTCAAAGAAATATATATTAAGATTTAGTAATTTTTTTCAGTATACAAAATGAAGTTACTTTATTGTTTCGAGTAATTGAAATTTATTTACCATAATTAATTATAACGCGGTAACTTTGTGATTTCTGTTCCCATCGGATTTAGCAAAACGCTAAATTTTAAATTCGTCTTGGAGTTCATATCTGAAAGAACACACTAGGCAGATCTGGAGCAACTGTAAACGCGCATGCCGGGAATCCAGTCACTTGACAAAGGTAGACAGCCCCGGAGGTGGCGAACGTGTCGTCACCGCACGTCGTGTCGCGGCGACCGCAATCCTTCTTTTTTTTCCCTCTCGGTACTCTCCTCCGCTATAGAAAGTGAGCACACAGGCGTGGTGTGTGTAGTGTATAACGTGAGGAAAAACGGCAGCTCGTTAAAACGTACAACTTGCGTATTGCGAAAGATCTCGGAATTGATTTGGACCTGCCAGTGTCCGGCTTGCAATGTGGTGGCCGGAGATGTGGCCCGCGGCAACTAAAAATCAAATACGGTCGAGGACGAAAAGGTTTCCTTTCCAGAGATTGTAATAGGACTACCGAAAAACTACACTGTCATGCATTGCACGCCGACGAAATCGATTGTTAAAATCAGACGTGGAAGCTGCACAAAAGTCGTCGAATAAAACATTCCTTTCTTCTTGAGTGCTCGTTGCGCGTGCTGCCTTTGACATAATGAACGTAGAAGAAAGACCGATGTCTTCATTACGACACAACCGGTTGATAGCTCGAAATGATGAGCACTTCGAATTTTAATGTGTTTTATCGCTGACGATAGATGGTAATGTCCTGATAACGAATTGTAGGTTCGATAATCAAACTATAGCTATACTTGCGTTGTGACAAAGTAGGATTGAAGAGAAGATATAGGTATATAAAGAGTTATTCTGAGTATTGAAAAAGAATACGCCTTATCCAGTACGTTCTTAATTAGATAGATTTAAAAATTGTATGATAATGGCAGACGAGAGAAATGATGTATAATAGCCTTTATGATAATTATCTCAAACGAGTAGTCTCTTAATGGAGGCGTTACGAAAGAAGGAAGTCGCAATCGGGTTTTTTTTTTATATTCCTGCTTTCGCATTTTTCTTTTTCGTTCATGAAAGTTCGTTTAACCGGCACGAACTTGGAACGCCCGGCTGTTTATAATTGACGTGCAAATCGTATCTCCCACGTTATGACATCCTGCTCAGCTACGTGTCGTGTAACCGGTGTCATGTATTCGCATCATTGGGTTTCAAAACCGGATTCAGATACTGTACAATGTGGTCGACAAAAGGCGATCCTTTCTCTCTTTCTCTCTTGAGATTGTCGATCGCGTTACGTAAACCGTTCGTCATGTACCTTTTTTCATCGAATCGAAAGAGTTCGTATTTATTTACCGGATTGGTCTTCCATGTGTTTGCTCGCAGCACGTTAGGTGAGGCTTCAAGCGGATTCAAACGTTTGAGGAATTATGAGTCATCGGGCACCATTAGGTTCATTTGCATCACTCGTGATGCTAATGAGGAGAAAACTGGAATTGGAGCAAACATTCAGTCAATGTTATTTCCCACGCAACTGAAGGATCGCATTTGCGGTCGACTATTCTGACCCTGTTTTCCGGATAACACTGATGAACCTAGAACCAGATCGCTGGATCTAATTGGTTTCAACTTGAACTGTGACCGTGTCTAGTTCAGCCCAATCGATTAATTACGCGCTTTTACTTAATCACATTTATTTTATTTTCGCCACGTTATTATCGATGAATATTTGTTCGTCATAATATGATCGACATTTTTAAATATATTTAAGATTAATATTAAAGAAGAATGTATGTATCTTGTCCAAATATCCTTAATTAGATAGAAAAATTTAAAAATTACATAATAAAAAAATGCGAAAAATATATAAATATGTAAATATAAAATAAATATATATATAATATTTATATTTACTTTTTCATTTATTATATATTATTCTCACTGTATATTTATGTATTTAATTATATATACATATATATATTTAAATATATATATATATATACTGCTGGACTTATTATAAATAGAATGTTATATAGCTAAAAATACATAAAAGAATGTCAGATGAATAAACGCCGTGTTTTGCAGAATTCGTTATAATTTCCACAAGTAATTCAAATGTTTATGCCGCAATGACATATGTAAAAAATGAGTAGGTGGATAGATGTGCGCGATCTAGCCGCATTTACATTTTAGATGCGTATGCATTTTCTTGACATACTTTCTGCATGAGGTACTGCGATGAAACTCGCGTTAAGACCGTTTAATAATGAACTCGCTGTAATTTACTTCTAATGTATTTATTTCAAACTGTTGCAGCATGATATGTGTAACATTAGGTCAATTAATTGCGTGTTACCTTCCGCCGGACGCGTGTAAGATATAAACGTCACGCGATTTTTTATTCTTTCGTGTTCTTCAGTATAATGCTAATTAATTACAATAATTTGTAAAAAAATATTCCTTGATTAAACAGAACCATTTCTCTCTTAGTGCAATTAAAATCTTTCTTAGAGAAAGTTTCATTAATTTCGTGAAATACACAATCTTCCAATACTGATTTTCCTTATTAATAAATTCTGTTTGATATTAAAAGTTTTAACAGAAATTTAAACGAAAACGTTAAAATATTTTATCGAATATACAAATTTTATTAGAAAATATACAATTTGGTTTTTTTTAATGATGAAACAAACATATGATACGTTAATTATCTAGTTTCGATGATCGTTGTATCAATTTGTGGAATGTAAATCGAAACCTCAAGTTCATTACGCAATCTGTGACGGAGCAGTAATAATTGCATGACACAAGAAATCTAGACTAGTTCGTGATTTTATCGTTGCTTACCTGCAATGATTACCTGACACAAATAGACAAGTCTGGTTTCTGTCCTTGCTTATCAAGATATTATACCAATTTGTTTGATGGTATATCCATGGTGAAACTTATGTCGGTCCCATTGAACCGCACCCAAGAAGATAATCGATTAAACTTCTTTGCGCGCTCCGTAGATAATAAAATGTTACTTCAAAGTTTCACAAGTAGACTTTAATGCGCACTCACTCTCTCTCTCTCTCTCTCTCTCTCTCTCTCTCTCTCGGAGTTTTACACTTATCACGTTATGCAATGCTAGGAATTAAAAGAGCATGAAGAAATAATAGTCTCTAATTCTTTTTAATTTTTCTCAAGGAAAAAAAGAGAACGGGAAATTTTTGAATAAAAAGAGAGACAATAAATAATTCTGAAGACGTTTCCACTTTCCACAATATTTTATTTTCTCTATTATGTTGACTTATCTGAGGAAAACGTTGTTTGAATTATTTAAAATAGTAAGATAATAAATTAAGCATAAAACGAGCGAATATTTGATGTGTAATTAATGATATTTTAATAGGTAGGGGTATGACAATTTATAATTAGCAAAAGAGCGAGGCTTATAGTTTTGATCATACTTACAATTAATTTTTTTCAATTAGTTTCTAGTTGAAAATATAATTTCGCTTTTGCTAATGACAAATTGACATATTAAATTCATTAATTAAACACATTAATTATTAAATTATTTTATTTTATGATACATGATACTTGCGTTTTAATTATTTGATGTGGTTTTTTGCTCCTTGTTACATTCTGTCCGGCGTTCTTTCTCTTTTATATTTTAATTAATTAATTAATTATTTTTTACGACTAAAGATGACTGAATAAAGTTTGAAACGTATCGGATTTTATTTTATGTGAATAAAATATTAACTTTTCTCTCTTTGCTCATTTCATTTGATCTTTCGTTATTTTTATTTTCGATTTTTTCGATACCGTAAGTACGGCAGTATCGTACGCTTCAATACATATAATTTTACAAATATTGTATCTTTAATGATGAAAAAAAATAATAGCACTATTACTGAAATAGAAAAGGGGAATATCCTTGCACTTGATATTCATGCATCGTGAACACGTACATAACATTCAGTTTGTCGACAGTCGACAGACGAGGTCGAACAAATCGCTGACACGTAGAAATCGTGATTTTCGATCGGGCTCCTAATTATGTGTACCATATCTCCTATTACAAACTGCCGATCTCTTTAATGCACGCCGATATGCATCGTTAACTTTGCCAGGCTAATAGCTAATCACAAGATTAACATTATTTCCGGTTGTCAATAAATTACAATCTTACAGCTGATGGAAGATTCAAATAACATAAAGCTCTCTCTGTACTCGAACAGATATTACAGATTATTCTAAACTTTTTACACTTTTCTTTTTTGAAAAAAAAAACTAATTTTCGGAAAAAAGTTTTTTTATGTATTTATACACAAAAAGGCAAGCAATTTTGCTGTAAAATTTATCTAGATATAGATCTAAAAATCATTCTATTAGACTATCAAAATAATTACTGGACGCTCAAATAGATTTATAGGATGTCAAAATTTTTTTGCAGAACTCCAGTGAAAATCAAAGTGTAAGAATGAAGAGTAAATGAAGAGTAAAACCTAAAATACAATTGAAAGGCACAGGCAATAGGAATGAAGAATAACAAGTTTTCAACTTATCAGAAACCGTGTATTCCTATTTTTATTGCCTGTACTTTCAGTTGCATTAGGCTTAACAGAAGTTCAACGAAATTTTTAGGAAACGTTATTTGGAAGCGAAACGTAAAGCGTTTACTTTTTGAAACTCTTATGTTCCGCCGTCCAATTTGCGCTTCGTAGAAGATTCGTTGACATTTCTGTTACTCTTTCTTTTCGGTTTACGCTCCGATTTTTATTTCCGTCAAATTATTGTTCATCATGTTTGAGATTCCTATGTAATTATTTATGTGTATGGTTAACAAAATTATTTTCAGATCTATATATTTAACAAATTTTTTTAATATTTCAGCAATATCGTTCTTTTTGTGTATCTGAATATTTTGTTCTTTTTATTAATATATTTACATACACCACATTTCCGTTATCATCGAGAAAGAAAGTTACCCGTAGATTTTTACGTAAGCGTGCGTTTCCATCTGAATAAAAGCGGAAAATCGCGTTGCTAAGACAAAAATCGCTTTCAGGAAGCGTCTGCCTTTTACCGCGTGGAAAATTTCAACGATATTGAAAACGGTCGTAACGTGCTGTTGAAGAATGTAAAGCATCGCTGAAACTAATATTATCTTTGTCTGGAATCGTTTGAAGGTTACGCCACTTTTACAATTTATTTATACCGGATTAAACCCATGATCTTCTGCTATACTTTTTCTTTTGAAACGACTTTTAACATCTTTTCATATTTTTTTAACATGTTGAGCGCCGCGCAAAGTTTGATTAATGGGTCTAAAAAGCGTGTTTAATTATACGATATAAATATTTAAAAAATATAGAAAGTTCGTTCATTATATTATATGGTAAATATATATCTCTAAAAAAAATCCATACAAATAACATAAAATAAGAATATAAAACATGAAATAAGAATGCATTTAGAAACATATAAAAATGCAATCTTAGATATAGCCCTTACTTTATCTAATAATTTAATTGAATTTTTGTTGCGTAATAAGTATAATTAACAAAGAAAATAATTAACGATAAAAATCTAAGCGATCAACACAAAATAAAAATGTATGGAAATATATAAAAATACAATTTCAGATATATTCCTTGCAAGAAAAGAACATATCTAAAATTATATCTTTACATGTTTCTATGCATTTTTATTTCGTGTTGATTTCTTGGATTTTTATCGTTAATTATACGTTATTATTAATTATTTTTTCCTTAATTGTACGTATTGTGCAAAAAATGCGCGCTTTATCTAGCAATCTAGTTGAATTTTTGTTGCGCGATATGTTATAAGATTATAATAATATTATATATTACGCATTCTCTGATCATAATATTTCCGTTAGAAAAGGAAATATATTGAATCGCACCAGCATTTCTCTTCAATTCTATACTTTAGAGAGAAAGAGAGAGAGAGAGAGAAGAATGTGAATCTACCTCACTCTTTCTAAATCGAGTGACAACTTTGTAGGAATGTCTGTACTTATTATTACGTCTATGCACGATATGTATAATTAACGAAGTATAGTTGGTTGGATGACATTACCGTGCATTCTCAAATAAGTTCAAGGATATTCCACCCGTTGCACTTATCATGTGAAATATGCATATATGAGAGTCGCACCTTTCTATTATACTTCAAAGTAACTTCAAACTTTCACTTCGTTCAAAAAATGATCTCTGAGAAACTCGTTACGCGTATCACGAATAAAGAATGTAACATATCGTGTTGCATATAAAGTCAACTGAACTTGACACACCGTTATCTACATCTTCAACAATCTCAAGTTTAACGTTCCTTTACCGGAAGCTTGATCGCAGATATCCAACTAGGAAGAAAGTCTATCGGATACATGTGTTCTCGTATCTGCCTATCTATGGGCAGCGGAAACTCACCATGTAATCGCGGGAAATGCATTGGGCGTTGCGAGAAAAAAATGCAGATCGCCTGCTTCTTCACCACCTCGCTCTCACCTGCGACGCTTGTCTACCGAAAATGATTTCTCTCTCTATCGAAGACCGGAAGAAGCCGACACACGCGGCGAAAGGACGACCCTACCCTGGAAAACGAAAGTCGATTCACGCCGCGCGCGTAATTACGAAGCAGAAAGGCGCTTATATGTCCAAGTGCGTTCCATTGAATACCATTAAATTAAATACCGTTTGTTGGTCGCGCGCGCGCGCGGATGGATCTTCGAGAGATTCATTAGACGCTGTACAAGTACATGGGACATACTTATTTTTTCTCACTTTTATGTAATACAAATTATTGATATTCATAATTTGGACTAACTCTTTTGAAAATTTCGGACAAACAATTTTTTTTTCTATAAAGTTGTTGACAGTTTTTATAAAACTGTTATAAAAGTTTCTTTATGAATCATAAACATTTGGCTTTTTAGAGATATACGTCGTCTTATAAACGATATTTTTGAAACAAATTAGAAATATTCACTGCAAACTAATCGCATATGATTGCAAATTATCTTGTATAATTTTCTGTTTTATTTTTATCACATTTTTCTTCGTATATGAATAGAGGGAGAGTATGAGAAAATAAACAACACGCTATAGTTTTGCAACCATAAATGTCACAACGTTTACTTTGTCGTGTGATTACTTTCAGCGTAATTGTCGTCCGAGCAAAGTGACGTTTACTGCCGTTTTATAATTATTGTCCGTCTGTTTATTGCCTTTACAGCGTGATCAGGTACCTGCAAATTACAAATCGTCACGTTCGCTTTTATGGCAAGTGTGTAAATCTCATAAAATATTTTCAATAGGCTGTAAACATCGTTAAAAGTTATATTAATAATAGCCTGAAGATGAGATGTGTAATATGTCTAGTCGCAAAAAAATGTACAATCACCGCACGATGAGAGAAGACAGCCTGGAATGGTCGCTCGCTTCGTAGAGAATGCGGGCAATTTTATTAAACGCCATAAACAAGTGGATGTTACACTGTTGATCCATAGTAATTAAAACTGCGTTGAAATTCCCTTTGTTGTCGCTTAGAAATGTGGAGTTCTACGTTTCAAGCGGCATTGCTCGCACGTGTATCCGTTGTTGCAATTGAACCTCTAAAATTCCAGGAGATAGAACCGTTAATTATTAAGTCCGCTTGAATAAACTGTTACATCGTTATGAGTTTTACGAATTACATTTTACCATTTTATACGCTTTTCCAACGAAATGTATTCATTTGCGCGGTTTATCATCTCGATATTCTTTACGTTGCTGATACTGTTTTAAACAGAAACTGTGATATAGAAACATGTATACATTAAAGCGTGGATTTATGTAATATGACAAACAGTTTTAATATAGAACGCAATTTTTAGATCGATGTACTGACATCTCTGTAACGAGACACTTTTGCAACTACTAAATGTAAAAAGGAAAAGGAAAAGCTAATTCAAGATAATTACAAATTGCTTAATTCTTTTTATATTTTCTTTTTATTTTTTTATTACATTATTTGTTAGTTATTTGTATTTTTTATTACCCTTTATATTTATTATTATTTCATGTTTTAAATTACTATAGAAATGTATTATAAATTTTACCTTATATTGTACCGCCAACGTATTGATTTATTTGTACGTGAACAACACACAATTAGCTCAGTCTGTATAGTGTTGACGTAATCGCATAATTGGCACCTCGTACGGCATACTAGTCGTAATCGACAAAAAAATGTAATTCGCACAAAGGTTTACGGAAAATGAAAGTCAACGGCACGTACGTTCCGCGAGATAAATTAGCAATGTTCGAATTTTAATTGCATGCGATCGACAGGCTCGACCCGTTTCTTTTGATTGTGCAACGCCATCAAAGATAGTTCGGAGCGATTTATGTTTATGTTAATGCTACGATTATCACTTTTTTGTCCCTTAGTCTAAGGTCCCTTAGTCTTGTCCCTAATCTGTGTGAATTACGTCTTATGACATATTCTGCTCCTTTGTCATTTCTTCAGTCATAAAATTGTCGACAAATTTATTTACGACCCGTAATATAAATCGTAAACGTTTGTCTTTTCTAATTTATTCTGTTTATAATATTGTTTATGTCTTTCTGTAAATATTGTTTTTGATAAAACAAATTGAAAATATTTACTGTAAATTAATCTTGGCTAACTTTTTTGAAAATTTTGGATAGTCAATTTTAATGATGAGAATATTAAATTGGAATATATTAATTTCATTGTGTATTCGACAAGAAATTATTACCTAATGAAATTGGCGTACGTAATAGCAAGAAACGATGTAATCCTGCGAAAACTACGTGGTACTAAAAATACGTATTTCTATTCACTAAAATGGCAGAAGGGATCGTTACATCGCGTCCTATTTTCACATACGAGTCATATTTTGGTAAAAGTGAAAGCGTAATTCGTCATCAGAAGACTCGGAGAAACGAATGAATATAATACTTACATACCTATATATGATATATATGACGATATACTATATAATTGATTTGCGCAAATCATGAAAGTTAGAAAACAGGAAAAAACTTACGAAAACGTGACGAGGCATGAATCACAGTGTATCCAATTTTAATTTTGTGTAAATATTCATTTCCATAAAATGTACATTGTACATGTGTACAGGATATTATACGCGTGGTGTTTCTTAAAGTTTCCTGAATAAATTTTTACTTCATCACATCCTTTACATAAAAATGATAGTAAAGAAGATATTTTAAATGATAACTCGCGTGCGCCTCGCTTTATAAATTTAGAATACGCTAAAAGACTAATAATTAAGCTTTTCATTTGCAAGATTTTCGTGACTTTGATGTATCTGCAAATTGCGTATTGATAATTTGTTCTAATTAGACGACAAACCGCTATTAATTTTGTGCAAAACATTGATTTGTAGATTCGAAAGTGATCGAACTTAGAGCCCCTTTCACTGACCTTTAGTTAAGTCAATTAATTTATGATTATAATTTATGATTAACTCGCAAAAGTGCTAATAGCAGTTCAATGAATCAAAACTTCTCCACTTTCTTCTTCTTCTGAGACAAACTGTGTTCAGTTCTCACGTTGGCGATTGAGTTAACTATCGATTAGCTTTAATCGGAGTTGAGTGAAAGAGGCTGTTACGGTTCATGCGATTTAACAGGTGATGCGAATGAGCGGACATATCGCACGCTATTATAACGCACTACGCCTGTCGTTTCTTCGTATGCGTTTTATGATAGTTATCTTAGACATAGGACGAGTGCAATACCATTGTAACGAAAAGAGTTACATTTTGCATAACCGTATCTCGCTTGACGGCGCCGTTCGTTTCTTCGAAATGTTCTAGAAATAGAGAAATTAAGTTTCTTTTCTTAAGTCGTGCAATATCATGTAATTAATACGTATAATATTGCAATAGTGAAAACTCAAAGTAAAAAATCTAAATAAGAAACATAGAGCTTTTTTAATCTTACATTTTAGAGAAAAAGCCAGCGATAGCAACTATAAAAGTGATAATTATACAAGTTTTAGTTGCCATGACTATTCACGGTTTTTTTGGTGATACGTGGTATTATTTTACGATATCTTCTTTATTATCATTTATATAAAAGATGTGATAAAATAAAAATTTATTTGAGAAAACTTTGAAGAACATCGCGCATATAAATCCTGTATACGCAATGTATATTTTATTGAAATTAATATTTATAATTTTTTTCTGAGTGTATTATTCATCGATAATATTTATTGAAATCCGTTTCGTTTAGAGCAACGAAATTGTTTGAATGATAATTTTGAAAAATATTTTATTTAAAAGAGAATAAATAGGCACGGTGTTTATACTATACTGTTCATGAGGGATTAAAAGAGTCTTAACGGGCGTGAGCCTGAATTAATAGCAGCCTTTATTAACAGTTTGAATAATAGTCAAATCCTCTTGTTTAATCGACTACTAAAGCACGTTCGTGATTAATGTGCTACATTATTCAAACAAAGCTCTTGGTCAATTTGCTTGATAATTATTACATTTATAAATATTTATCGGTCAGAAATAGCATTAATTTACAAGAAAAAATTCCTGTGAACCGGACTAGATGTTTTTTATAGATTTTTGAAGGTTTGCAAGATAATTGAGGTTTTATATCCAAAAAATGACTTGTGAATTTTTTTGTAAAAAAAAGTTAACGTTATCTTGAAATTCTAATCAGAAGTTATGAATGTATCGTTCATTCTCCATAAAAATTTTTTTATTTCAATATTTTATTTTTTAGCCATGTTATAAAGAATTTAAATACAAAGATTTAAATACATTTTTCTAAGATTATAATTTTTTTCGCCTAATATAAAAATATTAATATAAAGAGTTATAGAAGATTTATTAAATTAACTTCAGTATAAAGTTTGCTATAGGGACTAGCTTTAAATTTTAAGTTGTATTATTGTTATAATTACTATTAATTATTAAAAAATATAATTTTTAATCTTATCTAATATTTTACTTAACATTACAAAAAAGTAACTTTCTAAGTAACAGTAACAATAACGCATTATTTTTTAAAACTAGTTATGAATTACTTTTTACAATAACATGTTATTTTTATAAAACGTTCTCAACCCTCATTTTCTCACATCGACAATTACAATACATTACTATAATTATTTCATTTGTACTCTTAATACGTTAATGCAATTACAGTCGCAATCATTATTATAATCTCCTTAAAATCTAATGCGTCTACCGCGATAACCGACGACACAATTATCTTATCGGCCATACAAATTGCCAATTGCCATTAAATTGAGAATCAACGAAATTGTCTTCTAGAGCGGAAATATTCGAGATAGCCAGGCGCGATGTGGTAATCACGTGTGTTTACGCTTTTGCTTTTATTCATATAGATGGATGGATATCGGAGAAAGGGATGGGAAATATATAATAACTCTTGCGTATAATGAATACATTATGCGAGTTGCAAAACTCGGCCAATGCGAACGGTCAAAATTAATGCGGTAATATTATACAGACAATAACTTTCTTTACAATTTCACGTCGAAATATTTTTATTCCCCAATCATTACAAATTGGATGGCTGATAGGCATAATGAATTATGCGAGTTGCAAAACTGACCAAAATGGACGGTCGAAATTAATAATTTTCTTTGCAATTTCACACGCTACAAAAATGTTTTCATTCCTCAATTGTTATAAATTAGATACAAAAGTTTTTTTTTCGCCACACTGTGCAAATAATTCTCTTTTACGTGTACATTACAAACATTCTATTAATTTGGATATTTATAATAAGATTATTAAGATTAATAATTATTTTCATTATTTTATTTTTTATAAGTCTGAATTTTCAGAATAATTTAATATCTTACGTAACAATTTTCAGATTTATTGTCTTTGATACATGTAACGATTTCTTTCACGTTTCCAATGTTTCCACGTGATAAGTGATACACCACTCGAATATGTATAATTTGTGTATCTTGAAATTTTTTCATATTAGCCAAAAAATAGCCGAAGTTTAATATTCTCCTTTTATTTTCAGCGTCATATCGTTATAAAGTTGGTAGACTTTCATATTATGAAAGTAAAGACTACTCAGGACCGTATTATCTCACGAAACTATCAAAAAGACAATGTGTTCGCTATCCTTTTTTTCCATCTGATTCCAGCGCACGCGTCGTGAAACGTAATGCGCTCTTAAATGGTCGCGGAGGCAGCTTTGCGAAAGAGGCTGCACAAATGAGCGGCTATCTGTGAACCGACGCTTCAAGATCGCCAAATAAAGCACGACCAGGAGAGAAAACGCATAGTAAGACGCGTATAGTAGTTGATGTAACGCTATTTATGCAATCCTGTTACCTGAGCTATTTGGCATTGTACGCTTTGTAATTTACGTCGACCGTATGACACAACAGTGATTAGTATAATTAGACTAATTAGTAATTTGTAATTAGGTACGCACGCGCAGCGGTAACTTATCCTTCGTAAAATGTGTGCGTTACATTTTGAAGATACACGCGTAACTTAAAAAGTCAGTAGAAAAAGAGGTGGGAGAAATGTTTCTTAAAGTACTCCTTGGTGAAAAATTTTCTCATAACTTTTCGTATGATTTTTAGAATTTTTATGTAAATTTCAGAATAATTTAACTTTTTAGAAAATTTGTCAGATTTTTTTATACAAATTGGCATTTTTCAGAAAGTCTATCTTTTCTAAAATTCTTAATATATGTGAGTTTTGAATTTTAAATCTAGATTTTTAAGATAGATCTCATTCTATAATTCTGATGAAATGTTATAAAATCTGAAAAACTTTGAGGCATTTTCTCAGAAATTATACAACGAGAAAAATCTTCGAATATTTCAGAATTCACATGTAAAAATGAAAAAAAAATTCTAAAAAAAATTTAGATTTTCTCAGGATTTTTGAAAAGTGTTCTAATTCGTATAAAAATTCTAAAAAAATTTTCACCGAAGTTAGTTTTAGAGTTAAGTAGCTTCTTCGAAGGCTTAATTAACAGGATAATCTTCGACTACATTAGCGGAATATTGCGAACATTGAGCGGCTTATAATCTTCTATTAGACACTTCTATCGCTGCAAGAAAATTGTTCTAGATAGAGTACACGTTACACACATACACTGACGCATTCTGTACGCGTTATAACGTCCCAATCTTCTCTACTGTCATCTTAGTATATATAAAAAGCATATTATAGACATCATGTTGTCGCTAGAGTAACGCCAGTTATTCGACATCACGTTTTATTCGCCGGTGGCGATCCGAATTGCGAGACATAAACGGAATTTCAACACGCGGCTCGCCAGGAGGAAAAGCGCTTTACGGCCGGATCCTCAGACACCACCGCGTTCGTTCGCCGGCGTTATCAACGTCAGCGGAAAATCCGCATCCGTGAAACGTCAGTGTCGAAACTCCGCTTACAAAGAGACAACGAACGGACAGTGGCGTAGCTTTGTTGAGCATTCGTATCGAGTTCGTCCGTAGACAAGATATTCAAAGATGCTCAAAATCGTCTATGCCTTCTTAAGCACTCATGTTTAAGAGATTTATATTTTTTATTTTTATAAATTTATTTGCTTTATTTACAACGCGATTTGAAAGAGCTAAAACTATATTATTTATTACACAACGATATAACTCATAAAACAAAATGTTTCAAAAAATAAGTTTGAATATTTTGAATGATTAAAATTTTATAACATTAATTGTATAATCCAATTTTGATAATAACTAATTGTATAGAGAAAATTAAGTATGTTTTCTTTATGTTTCCGCTTTTTTTTTTACAAACGACTAAAAAAAAACTGTCAGTTTTTGCCGTTTTTTTTTGTATCGTTATAGAAAAAGAGCGATATGCGATAAGCAAAACATTGTTATTTAAATACGAGACTCCATCTAATAATTTCTTATAATATCAGGAAGTTACGTTTAATTTATACATATATATAAATTTCATCCAATGTTAACATTTTATATTAACCACGAGATGGTTTAATACTGAGATAAGACACAACGAGAATTTTATGCAAATTGTACTACTTCTCTGCAACTATTAAGATAATTTTTAAGCGTCCTTTTGTAAGTGCGTTTAATCCGACTATCTTCTTCTTCTACTTGAAGAGAAAGAAAATAATCCAGTGAGCGCTTTGTAACTCTCCTTCTTACGACTCGTTTGTTCTTACCATGTACATA
Source organism: Mycetomoellerius zeteki (assembly GCF_001594055.1). Taxonomy (NCBI): domain Eukaryota; kingdom Metazoa; phylum Arthropoda; class Insecta; order Hymenoptera; family Formicidae; genus Mycetomoellerius; species Mycetomoellerius zeteki. The sequence continues at coordinate 3,305,819 of NW_017256696.1, read as the reverse complement.
GCTACGCCCTTGACGTTCGACAATTTTGCCAAGCTGGAGTCGCGGTTTTCGCGGGATACATTTCTCCTTCCCTTCTCCACGGTCGCGATTGCGTTCAAGGGAATTCTGCGAAACTAATTAACGCGCGACGTGGATCGATACGCGAGACGAGATCGTCGATTGCGGCTGGGAGGTTCAACTCGGGAGGCTCGCGTGCGATTATAAACGTGCGGGTTAGAACCCCAAACTCGCACAATTACGCGGGTTGCGCGATAGTTGAATATCATGATGAAAATTAGTTTCATCCGTAAATGCATTGACAAGGCCAAAACAATAGTTGGCTTATCATATTAAATCTGTTTACGCTTATTGTTTAGTGACTTTCTTAAGGATGTATTGCACATTTTTACAAATGTATTAATATTTATGTTTTAAAGAAATTGTATACATATAGAAGTTGTGTTTTATAATATTTTTTTATTGAGTAATACTTTTTTTGTTGTTTATTTACTTTCTTTGTTATTATTTTTATTGTTATACATTAAAATTGGAAAAAATGACAAAAGTTTCTATATTAAACGTACTTTTAGTATTTGAATAATTTATGCAAAGTTTGATTGCAATTCACAGATTAGTTACAGAGAATAAATAAATATTTTGTTTATTTACAGAACAATTAATCTTTGTATCGCAATATAACTTTACATAAATTATCTTGAATACTTAAAGTACTTATATAAAAAATTCAGATTTTTGTCATTATTTTATAATACCAGGGTTGGCAACGTTACCTCATAAAAATAACTCGTTACTGTTACCGTTCTTTTTCTTAAAAAGTAACTCGTTATCGTTACTCGTTATTGATTTGCAAAAGTAACTCGTTACCGTTACCATCACTTAAAACGTAATGAGTCGTTACTTTTTTTTCTTAACACTAATAGAATATTATAGACTTTTTCATTGGCAAAACTTGTGCGCATTCAATGCACATTAAAGCCGTCGTAAACAACTCTAATCTAAATATAAAAATGAGAGAGATATCTCAATTGATAAAACGCCTAAAATATATTTTATCAAATAGCATAATACAATGTATTGAAGATTTCGCGGTTTAACTGGTTTCTATATTTTTATTAACCATATGTTTTTACGTCGATTATACAGCGGTTTTAAAGCTTTAGTGCACTGAATGCGCACTAATTCTGCCAATGAAAAACGCTATTATATGCAGATTTTTGCGGTAAATACAAAAAAAGATGTCAGAATTCTATTTTTTAGTAGAAGAATAAAACTCGAAAACTGATAAATGTATATATATACATATATATATATATAATACGTGTATACATGTATGTATATATGCTCTAGTCTAGATTAAAACTTTTACGTAAATAGAAATAAAGTAACGATAAAAAAGTAACTAGTGAAATATCGTTACCTTTATCTCAAAAATGTAACTGTGTTACCATGAACGTTACTCAGAAGAAAATGTAACGTTGTTACTCAATCGTTACTCAATCATTACTCAAAAAAGTAACTTTTAACGATAACGACGTTACAAGTAACGCGTTACTTGCCAACCTTGTATAATATTATACATTTCCACACATTTCTATTAGAGCACAGATAAAAAAAATATTATTTCTTATTGAAATAACTTTTAATTTAGATGATAAATCGTTTAATTTTTTGTATTACTTTTAAATGCAATCTAGAATAATCTATTATTTTTTCATAACTTTTTCATTATTTTGAAAATATGTACAATATATCCTTAACCTTATTGCGATGGCACTGATCGAATAGTGCAAACGATAAAAAATGTTGAGTGAAATGCTTTGAGTGAAACTAAAGAAAGGAAAAGAAACGTCTTTTCAACGAGAATAGCGTCAATGCTATTTTACAGAATAAGAGAGCTTTGAAATCAATTCTTTTGGAGCAGATGCAATTAAAGACATGAGTGAAACGTGTCTCATTGTATTTTTTATAAAATTGCAATATTATATTTATCTTTTTAAATCTCCAATTGCACGTTTCCCTTTTTATTAGCTCGAGGGAAGTCTCTCAGAATTTGCCACACTCATTGCCGACGTTCTTTATGATGGCGCCGCCGAACACCTTCACGGGTGTCCTGCTCCAGGAAATCAACATCAACGGGCCGCCTATGGGCGGGCTACCCCTGCCCAATTGGCAACGGATGTAGGACAATTTCACTAATTGCAAACCTAAGGAAATGTCGAACGATTCGTTAAACGGATCGAGTTTCTCGGTCCAGTCGTCAGTATCGAAAGTGATCGCGTGCCTACGAATCGACGATATCTCTTTCTTCAGTGTATCATTAGTGACACTTAGCGGAGATGGCGAAGTCGCGGAACCCTCCATCGCTTTCGCGTCATCCGTTCGAGAAATTCTACGGGACCAATTAGAACCAAGCGTGAATAGGGCCGAAACTATCTTATCAAGGGCACGCGTTCCAACGAGATGCGAATCACGCTTCGCTATTCTTGTCCGGATTCCTGTGGCGAGAGGAATCTCGGTCGGATCGATGGCTCCATTAGCTGACCAGAATGAAGGTCTTTGATGAAGATCGCTATTGAGAGAAGTGAACACCGAGGCCAGCAGAAGATTGAAACCCAAAACTGAGCCCTCAATGCCCTCCTCGAGCCCTTTATTGAAGTCCGTATATTCTTGACCTAGGACGATATCGCCGCCTTCCGGGATCACGTGACCGATCATCTGTAAAAAGATTCTTCCGTTAACTTTACATTATATATACTCGCGTGTTTTTTTATTTACGTGATTACTCACGTTTATTCCACTTGTGTCTCTATATTTTAAGATTAAAACAAGGACTGCTTTATATGCGAATACATCAACTAAGTAAGAAGCGCCAATATTACGGTCGAAGTTAGATGTTGGAATAATATATCTTATATATGTAAATATTATATCTAAAGTTAATAAACATTCGCGATGCGTCACATGTAGTAAAAAAAATTTTTGGTTGAAAATCGACAAATTAGAATTTAATCATAATTTTACTGATTCGTTCATTTTTAATTAGAAACTTTTTTCTACATCGAGAACAAATTGAAGAAGACAAAAAATGATTCAGCTGGAACTAACAGTAGAGAGACGGACGTCCCGTTACAAAACTAGATGGTTCAAATTTTTCCATATTTGATCTCTGCATTTTTAAAGTGAATTTCCGGATAGCCGACTAAGTGGATTTACCTCTTTCAAGCGACCTTGCGACACCAAATGTCCGTCGAGCCACAAAGCGTAACGACCGATCCGATTCTCCCAGCTTTGACATATGTGATACCAACGGTGTTCGCGTATGTGAACTGGCCTTCGGAATACCTCCACGCCGCCGATTTCCAGGTGAATACTTCTTCCGCGCGACGATATCCAAGATCGAATCAAACGTTCCCGCTCGTTTCCTTTGACAGCGAAAGAGGATTATGTTTGTGCATCGTTCCCTTAGTCGAGGTATATACCGAGAAATATACCATAAAGTTAGAATTTATGTAAACCGTGTATCTCTCGTTTTCCTGGACCACCATACATATTCAAAATACGATTATTCTTTCATTACATGAACGACAGTTAATCTCTTTCGTTTGTGTATGCAGAGCATATTAAAAGCATTATTAGCAATTTTGATTGATTTGTAAATTAAGAGTCATTTGTCTCATAAAAGGGAAAGGGATACAAAATCTCTGATCTACATATAATCCATCTTTATTTTTTTATTCGAATATTTTGTATCAACTGTTTCGACTACCCAGCTGATTTCAACATCGAGCTTAATAAATCAAGTATTATTTTAATACTTTATTATGTTTTAATGTTTTAATATATAATGTGGTGTACCATTTGGGATACGTGAAATGTGTTGAATTTAATATTTTTCAATTGAGTACAATCAATTATTACATCAAAATTGCATTTCGAAATTAATATTAAAGAATTTAAATGATTGAAAACTCATTTTCCAGAAAACTTTCTTTTTTTTAGTTATTATTATAGCAAATGAGCGACATGTAGTTACATGTAATCCACACGCATAAATATCATTTATAGGCGCTATCATTTGCTTTTCTTCTTACGACATCTTTAACAAAATTCTAATTTTCCTAAGCGATAGGACGTCATAAATATTCAAATTCTGTTTATGCCGGCTTTGTCAGAGTGATTAAATCCCGCGAGATTTAGTAATTCGAACAATTAGCGTTTCGTCAACGGAACTGGTAGCGCTAATTCTCACACGTAAAAAGAATAACGCTGCGGGGCAAAGCATTCACTTAGTATGCTACTAAACTGCAATAAGATACTTGCACGCACGAGCGAGAAGATGGAGCGTTTTCCATAAGCGAAGATACTTTCCGCGAACTCTCGCGCAATTATTTAGTGAATGCCTGAATGGATAATAGTGCAACACCATGTAAGACAACAGCTCTTGTTACTATTTCAGAAACTCAGAAACGTTACAACATTTTCTTTAAAAATAGGGCAGAGTGGGCGGAGAAGAACTCTAAAACGCCTTCTTATTTCTTGCTAAGTATTACATCTGCTTAGATATAGTTCAACATCCGTTTAACGGATACTATTATCCTCGACAGAATAGTGGAAAAGTGGATTTCTATCTTCTACATTTCGAGCATTTGCGAAATGTGAATTGTTCTGCGTAAGATTCTCGTCGCGGTAACTATCTTATTCCGTTTGCAGTGTGTAAATTGCAATTTAAAAAGTAATTACCGAACAATGGAAAAATAACGAGCGTTTTCTTGAATTTGAAATTTGTCGAATTTCGTACTGCGAGCGATTTGTAGTCGGTAAAGGCAATTCATATGTTGCGTATAAATATAAAAAGAAGAAATTAATAGGATGTGTGTAACATCAAGCGATTTCATTGAGAATACTCACTTGAGTACGAGAGGATTGAGTGGGAATACGTGAGATCGCTCGACTTCACCCAAAGGCAGAATGTAAATTCGTGAATTTCCGGCACCGGCAATTCCCATCTGAGAAACTGAAAAGTGAAGATAGCTTAGCTAACAACATATATCGCATGCTATAATTAATTCTGTATATAAAAGGTGATTCTAAATGATCACGACTTAATTGTCTTTATGTTTACACTCGAAGAAAAACGACAACTGTATAAATTTTATATTATGAAAAATTAATGTATATCTCGGTGAGAAAATTTTTCTTAGAATTTTTTATATAATTTTTCCGAATTTTTATGTAAATTTTAGAATTCTAGAAAAAGACTGTAGACTTTTGCAGTATTTTTGAAAAGTGTTTTAATTCTTAGAATAAAAATTATGAGAAAAATTTTCATCAGATATATTTGAATAAATTATTATAACGTAGTTTATTTATACGCGCGTTAATTTTACATACATATAAAACTTGTATAGTCACTTATATAGCTGTTATCACTATCTTTGTCTGTGAGTGTACGATTCTTTGATTGTTTTTAAAACTGAGTTTCTCTTTTAAGAGAAATTTTTTTTAATATCTCTACACTAAACCTGCACGAATTCTCTAAAAAGATTAAATATCTATAAAATTTAAATTTAAAATCCTTTTCAGAATAAACTTTATCACAACAAAACTGGAATCTTTATAAGTTTCTTTTTTCTTAGTCTTACTAAGTAATCAAAGTCGAATTTTGAAAATCCGTAAGAAAGAATCTTACGAGGAAAAAATTCCGAGTTAGTCAAAGAATCTTTGTAGGCAAAAGAAAGCGCAGGAAATCTGGGACACGTTGTACATATAGAAATGGGTATGTAGACCATGACGTTTCTTAGAGTGAACGATGAAAATTAGGCAATCAGCGTGAAATCTAACTCTTTTTTTCTACGTGTTATGGAACTACCTTCTTGCTCACGTAATCGATAGAAATTTCGTAAGTTTCTACGCTCTGTTGGTGCATATGTACCTTTTATATCCGATATGGCGACAATATGGCGATTTATCATTATTTGTTCTCACTGTTTTGCTAGCTTTTCTTTCCCGATATATCTAGATGCAGGGTATTACGGAATGTGTTTTACTGTGCAATCTCTGTAACCAATTTGACTAATGGCTTACTCGAATATTTCAACGGAATCACAAGAATTCCTGCAGGGCTACCCAGTATACAAACGGTAAAAATTTTTATGTTTCTGACTGCAAGCTTGAATAATTGAACAATTTATCTAGAATAAATGATACGAAACATTCGATACGCTTCTGACGTTTAAAATTGGACATCTAAACTTTATTTATGGATTATGTTTATATTCTGGATTTTAGTAGTTTTCAACAATGTAAAATTACATAAATCATTGCATAATTATAACTTTATCTTTATATCATGCTCTTAGTGCTATGGCATCTGAAATTCTCACTCTATTTTATTTCTCTACTTTCTCCATATTAAATGCATTTAATTACTAAATAATTTATTGTATTCCTCTGTATCGAATTGGACAACATAACGCGTTGTGATATAGTCACGCCTAGTCACATAATTTTTCAAACGTTCGAATCTATGCATTATAATCGACGAGTTATCCAAATTATTTTTTACGAATGAGAAATAATATGAAAATTAGATATTTTATCCTCAACTTCATCTAATCAAATTCATCTAATATGAATCAAAGAATTTTTATTAGGTACTTAGAGAAATTTATGGAGATTCTTCAAAGAGGTAAATAGAAAGAATTTTGGGGAAGTATCTAAAAATGTAGCTAGATACAGATCTGAAAATAATAATGTTGGTGCATCTAAATAATTTATACGTAAGAATCTCAAGCATCACGAACAATGCTGCAAAAAGTTTTGATATTTTAGCAACCAATTTGAGCGTTCTGCATAATTATCAGAAACATGTCTGATTACTTTCAGATTTGTAACATCAAACTGAAATAATAATAATCCCAAAAATTAAATTGGATCGTTGATTTGATGCTACTAGCATCTTAAAACTTATAAAGAGCTTATTGTGAAAAATATTGTATCTTAGCCAAGATTCGAACCCGGACTTTCCGTATTCCGATATCGTTCCTTTTTATATTTTTGACGAATCTCTATAAATTCCTCCAAGCAATGAAAATTCTTTGATTCATGTTAGACTAGCTGATTAGATGAAATTGAAGACGAAATATATACTTAATCTTTCTATTAATTCTCATGGTGTGAGAAATAATTTGAAACAGCAAAGGATTAAGCGAGGCTGTCTCATGCTTTTAATGTAAGTTAAACAGAAGGGGCTGAAAATCCGGCTTTCCTCGAATTACACGCGATTCTCACCTGAATGTAGCCCTTTTGCGTTAATTGTACGCCGTGCATCGGCGTGCCGCCGAGATTTCTCTCGACGTCGACAAGTTCGGTCGATGTTTTCGAAACCGCAACAAGTAAGCTCAGAAGGATCAAGGACATGGAAGGGAGAATGTTAATTCTGAAGTTTGTCACGAATTTCTTCATTTTTATCTGATCATCGTCCTCGTTGCATCTAGTTGCTATTTCTTCAATCGTTTCGCGGCGAAAGTTTCTCTGTTTACTTCTTACGGCTGTTGCTTCTTCTTCTTCTTGATATCTTTACTCTGAAAAGAGAGATTTCTCTTTCTCTCTCTTTTCGTTTCCTTGGCCCACTCTGGCCTTCTCTCCCTTTAATCTTATCCCGCGACTATCTGATCGCGATCACGAAAAGAAAATTGTCTCTCGACGTTGTCCGCTCAACTCTTCTTACCGACCTTGCCTGCCGGTATCCCTTTTTCAATCGCTACATGCGACCCTGTAAGTTCCCTCGTCCTCCTGTCTACCGTCTTTCTGTTCAAACCATAGAAAACTACCTGGCATCTCCGCCTCTTTCGCCGATCTTCCTTCACAGCTTGCCTCGTCGATTTTTTACAATTACTTGGTCCCTCTGCTTCGCAAACTCTTTTTCATGACCTTTTTCGCAACTTATCTCACTTGTCACTCGCCAAGTGACACTTTTCTCGATCAAGACAACGACACGCGGATTTTCTGTTCCCCAATACAGACTTCGTCTCTGGACTTTTCTTTTTATTTACGCCTGACGATACGAGCAAGAAACTAAACTCTTTGTCGTGTATACTTTCTTAGTACACTCGACACGATTGCCGAAAAACCGGAAGAGATCTTACTGCCTATAGTATATCCTCTATGCTCGATGTGTGACAACTTTGACTAAAAGCACAAGACTCGTGACTCATCTTCTTTTCTTTCTCAAACAGTCTCGACAGATGTCTCTCGGTCCTTGCTTGATGATCCTTATAATTAAAAGTCTAGTGAAAAAGATTCTTCAGCAACCGTGGACTTCTTTTTATATACGAGTATCTTCTCACTTTCTTTGTAGCTGTATAAAAGGAGTAGAAGAATATTTGTCGTTTTTCTTTTCTTTTATTCGATGTATGATTAACGCCTGGACAGGAAATTGTTATTTTCCTTTTCTCTTGTTGCCGCTGAATTGTTTCTCGTTTGCCAAAAAGAAAGGTATACGTGAGTCTCGCCACAAAACTAAATAATCTCCTTTGGAGAGGAAAATTTAGTTCTTTCTCCTTTCTTTTCGACTTTCCTTTTTCGTAGATTTTTAGATACAATCGTTCTTTGGAAAACCACTCCCCATTAATTAAATTCTCAGTCAATTCTTTCCTACGTCGATAGATTTCTATTTCTTCCGGGCGACCGCCCGGCGAGTGAGGCGGCTAGCTGAACTCGCGGCGACGGTAAACAACGACTAAAGCGAAATCGATGTGAATCGGCCGAGTGCGAGCGCGCGAGTAAGAATCGGTAAGAGGGAGGGACTTTTCGTGGCGGCCTCAGGTTAAAGCAGCCCATTTTCGTCATTGGGCACGACGTGTAATTTAAATCTCGATACGAATGAGAATGGACTACAAAGCTGGAGATTGCCTTACGGTCCCTACGGATCGAACGCCCATATCAGAATGTCCGTATTGGAACGCCCGATCATTTCTTCTTTGCCTGATGTATATCTGTATCAGACCTATTCACACTTATTCCCATACCTATTTACCACCGCGTTTGTCACGATCGATTTCTGATACAGAAAACATAACGAAAATAAAGAAAAATTGCCGACAATTGCAGATATAAATAAAGAAACATGAAGACATATAGATATGAAGAAATATATTTTTACAATGGATGCTTTGTGGTTTCGAAACAGAGGTAACATAATACTCCTTGGCTAAAAGTATTAAGCGCTTATATCTTTTTCACTTATGTAGAATTTACATGTATTGTTTCCTATTGATTACTGACATTATAAAGTTCAAAAGAGTTCTTGAAACGAAAGATAATTTAGCAAAATACACATAAATCAATTTTTCAGCTAAAATAATAGTTAATAATACTTTCTTTTGATTTATAGACTGTATTATAAATATAAATTTATTGTGTTATATATATTTATAGAGAGAATTTTTTTTATGGCTACCATTTTTCACAATCGATTTCAAATACAAACGGGATAACGAAAATAAAGAAAAATCGTCCAACAATTGCAAATAATGAAGAAATATAAAGAAATACGGATATGAAGAAGTATACTTACGATTACATATTTTTTACTTCTAAAATAGAAATTTTAAAAGATTCTTAGTCGAGAATAATGTGTTTTTTCCGGTTTTTTCAACAATTTAGTACAATCGTAAGAATAGTATAAATGTGGTCACGTTCAAAAATTTATTGACTGCGTTTCGCCACGCTAACTCCGACAAAATGTGCAAGAGAAACAGCTTCATTTTATTAACCGTTTTAAAACGGTTGCCTTATGCGGGATCGCTGATCATAAATATGTTCCATATGTGTCATGTAGTTTGCTATATGCATTCTCTAGTTTTTCGAACAATTTAAAATCGCGGTTGTTAGAAAATGTAGTACACCGAGAAAAATATTTGGTTGAAAATGAACGAACCAGATTACATTAATCGGAATTCCGGTCACGTAATTGGACATCTGATTATCTCGATTAGAATTCTGATTGATCAGAATCTACTGGTTCGTTTATTTTCAACCAGAATTTTTTCGCAATGTAACTACTGTGTTTGTCATGATCGATTTCCGATATAAACGAGATAACGAAAACAAAGAAAAATTGTCGGTCTGACAATTACATATAATGAAGAAATATGAAGAAGTACGGATATGAGGAAATATATTTACAATTATGTAAATACTTTTTACTTTCAAAATAGAGATTTTGAGATATTTTTACTATACACTCTGCGGTTTTTTTTTCAACAATTTAATATACTGGTAAGATGAATTGCGGTCGCGTTAAAGAATTTATTGACTACGTTTCGTCACGCCAACTTGAATGTAATATGCGAGAGAAACAGCTTCATTTTATTAACCGTTTTAAAACCTTATGCGGGATCGCTAATTGTACATTCTGTATGTGTCGTGCAGTCTGTGTGATCGATACGGGAAAGTGAATCTTTCGTGGAAAGTTGGCGAGACAAGCAGTGCGAAACAAACGGGATGATACGGCGAATAACTTAGGCATTCCATGTTGCAAGCGGGAGCGGAATTATAAACGCTTTATTGCGCGTATAAATATTTCAAAGCATATCGTGCATTTCAGAGCTAAACAGAAAGGTTCAAGGCTCTGCATCGTCGACCTCGCATTTAAAAATATACTTTACTCGAAAATACAAAAGCATGTATACGGATTTTTGTTATTATTCTCTCTTTTTATTTAAATTTATAAATTTAGAAAATATATTTTATATTTTTTTTTGTGTTAAAACTAGTCTAATTCAGTCTTTGTTAAAATTTTGTGTTGGATTTTTAAAATATCCGGGTGTTATTTTAACATAATGTGATTGTATTATTTGAATATTCTATGCTAAATTGATATTCAACATATTTCTTAGTGTTCAAATAACACATTTTGTGAATAAGTGAACAAATAATATAAAAATAATATATTTTAAAACGTAAATTCTAAGATAAATGAATAAAATGTGTTAATTTAATACATTATCAATGTTAATTTTAATAAAGGGATATGATTTCCTACAAATTGTGTCAGTGTTACGGTTTTTATGTTAATTTTTTACATAATATTTATGTTACTTTCTAATATATTTATCCTATGTTAACATGAAAATTTAAGTGGACTGTTTGGGACATTTAAAATGTTTTAACACGAATTGTTCAACTTTGTGCAAGTTAAAACTGCCATTCATCAAAATTCGTATGTGTGAAGATAACATATATATATGGATAGTGTGCGTTAAAACGATGATAAAAACGGCTGCGTTGGAAATTCGCGCTGGAAAGCTAACGTTAACTACAGCGCTGAGTCTTAAAACCAGTTGCGAAAGCGACAGTCGGAAGACGCTTGTACATGGACAAGACTCTATCTCGACAAGATAACGATCCCGAACAATCTCGTTAAAAGATTCGTTTGCAAATGTTATGATACCTAAACGAGACTCGGCAATTAATTATAAGAAAGTCTTGCAACTCCACGTAATTAATACGTCTTGCTGGTTACCACAATTACCATATCGCCCTTTAATTGACAGAGTCCGACGTTTGTTGCGCCATACGTCAATTAGATCCATTGCGAGTCTTGATCGGCGTGAAAAATAGCCGCGATTCCTCGACCTTCGAATTATTGTGGCGCGTGACCCAAATTATACTCTCTGACAAGTATCTTTCTGATTGCAGACGGCCAAGAACTCGACGTCCGGTAGCGGATACTATGTGGGTGGAAGCAGCACCTTGCCGCGCGGTGGGCCTCTTCTAAGGGCGTACAGTCCAGCGGCGTCGAGCGTCGGTCCAAGCGCAACCCCGACGCAGCCCAAGACTCTCACCACACCAGGTATACGAATGTCCGCATTTTCTATTTCTTCTCGTTTCCACGCGCGTGTCATCGTGCACGCGCGTTGTATATAAACACGAGTTTCACTCTCGAGACCCTATCGACACGACTCATCAAACGAGCGGCCCAACAACGCTCGAAATGTATTTTCGCACTAAATTCCTGATATTACTGTGCGTCAAATGCGTGACATTTATTGTCGACCGTAAACCAGAAAATTCCTCGCATTAAATTTGATGTGAACATTTGAAAATTTATAGCTTGTTTGGAATAATATTTAATTGTTTAATTCTTCTCTAAACAGATTATAATTAACCTTTGCAATTAATATATATAGGATTAGGCAGAAATAAATTTAATTTGTAGAATATATATTCTCTTTCGAGATATATATTCGTGATGAAGCTGTTAGTAATGAGCAAAATGTCGCACGTACTTCTAAAGAGATTATAGAGCGACAACTTTGGGCCGCTCTCAATGGGAATTTACCGCTTCGTGCGCCTGTGCATTTCCTTCACGCCTGCACCAATGTTCTCTGTAGTACACCATTCTTCTCATGAGGTCTATGCAAACATATTATATAAAGTGCACACCCCGCGTAATTTCGCATCCCCTCAAATACTTTATTTAAGGTGACCAGAAGTCTTTCTGAAAAAAATATTACGAATCTAGAATCCTCAAAATTTTCTCTGATTTTGAAAAATCGATATGACGAAAGCGTAATATATATGTATGTGTTATGCCTTATCTTGAAAATTGTAAAACAAAGGTTTTGCAAAATTCATGAAAAATTCAGCGAATTGGAGTAAGAATTTGAATTCGATTTCTTTAAAAGGATTTCTTTCAGTGAGAAGGAATTACAAGGAATTGAGAAACTAGACACCAGAAAATCAACTTTTTCTTATTGTTTGAAAAAGTTACATTTTATTCGAGTGCAAGACAGATTTTATACGGACATTGTAAAGTTCTGGTCGCCTTTTGTGCAACACGCTTAAATTGTTCGTCTCGACGATCCTAACACCTGTACGCGATATACATATAAAGGAACATGAATCTCTTTTATCGTTTTGCTGAAAATTGGTCGAAGCAACTATTCAATAGATTGAGTGGCTGCAATTAGTTCATGCTGCAATTTACAGTGCGAGCATGTAACTATATATCAGAAAGCAAGATAGTATAGTGAGGATTATATTATATATTCGCTTGACTTTATAATCTGGAATAACCTTTACATTTCAATGCAACCGACAGTTAGTCAATTATCATTTCTTTAGAATAAACGATACATCGTTAACAGTACCCATTATAGATATAGTTATATTTAAACATTATAAGAATTTTAGTTACAATCGTATGTATGAATATATTAAATATGATAAAAAAAGCCATGACCATCGGTCAAAGTTAGATGTTTCGAATGATACATTATGTATTCTTTATTAAATCAATTTATTCCAGATATGATTGCGCGCCGATACTTCCGAACTTTCAACACAATAATTCTGAAACGTTAATAATCCCCTCCCCTAAATAAATTAGAAAGAAAGAAAGAGAGAAAAACACTTATTGCGAAAAATATTACCTCAGCCAGGGTTCGAACCTGGGACCTCTCAACTTTCCGGAAGAGTGTCTTAGCCAACTCGACAACTAAGGCCAGGTTCGGACCCTGGCTGAGGTAATATTTTTCGCAATAAGTTTCTTTTTCTCTTTCTTTCTTTCTAATTTATTATTAGCGTTTCAGAATGATTGTGTTGAAAGTCCGAAAGTATCGGCGAGCAATCATATCTGGAATAAATTGATTTAATAAAGAATATATAATGTATTATTCGAAACATCTAACTTTGACCGATCATGGCTTTCTTTATCGTATTTGATGTACAGTTATATTTATTTGGATGTAACAATTATTCTTCAATTTTTTGCTTTTGAAAACTGTAATGTATGTAAATGACTAAATGTTATTCCAGGTGAAATCAAAATTCACCTGCTCTATTATTATAAACTGTGGTATTTTAAATTATATTTCAAGATCGTTATCTTCGCAATTTAATTGGCTGGCAAAGAAAGATTGGTGAGAAAAAGAAATGATTAACGATTGTTCGCAAATTAGCGCACTTTTCTCTTGAAATCTTCCTGAAACTCGACCAATTTTTTCAAACGCGTACCTCGTGCTTTGAGCTTAAGCGCACACAGATGCACACACTCGCAATCGCTCTCCATTCTTCATACTTCCGATCGACGGTTGCAAGGTCGTTTCGATTCTTAATCGTGCAACGGAGATCGTTACGACCGTCGGCGTTTGGCCGAGCGCTATCCGAGAACTACTCAAAAACACTTAACAGGCTACCTGCTAGTCCAAGGGGAAAGGATGGCCTCATTTCTGGCTGCCACGAGCGTTCTCCTTGTTGTCGAGAGAAACGTTTTACACGGAGATACCGAGAGAAACGGATTTAGGACGCGTGAATAGCCCAATCGCAGATCGATCGTGATTAATCATCAACCACTATGACGAGGCATATCTATTTTGTATAGTAAAACACGCGAGCGTCTGCTAAATGCTGTCAGCCAAGAAAAAGAAGTTAAACGGAAGCATTTTCTAAAGAAGACATTTCTCTTGACGCTACGATTATCGTGACGTGGTCGAGAAGTGCATATATGTAAAAGTCGACAAGCTGTTACGTCAAAATTTCAACGACGTTCGTAATCGCGCGGTTATATTTAAACTCGTAGTGCAGACCTGCGTGACAATCGTCGAAAAATTTCTAACAAGAAAACCTGGCGAGGTGTCAAATTTTAATTTTAATGAAACTTTGTACACGTAGGTTACATAGATAAATAAATTTAGAAAATATCAGTTGGAGTTAATGATTTTAAGGAAATCATCCGTTGTATGTTCCGTTATATATAACAGTTTTTAGCTTTTTTTGTTATATCTTATAAACGTTTTTTGATACCTTGAATAGCTTTTGAGATAGAATAAAAAAAAAAACTAGAAACCGTTCTATGTATAAGAGATGATTTTATTCCTTAAAAGTATTTATTAGCCGCAACTGATTGATATGTTCTGAATATTCATCTATTTATGTAATCTGTATGTATACAAAATTTTATTAAAATTAAAATTTGTCATTTTGTGTGGTTTCCTTGTAAGAGATGTGACTGTAAATTCTATCATCGCGTTTTTTCATTCAAAAGGTTTCCAGTCTCCACCTGACAAATCGCGCGCAATCGCTGCTTAGGAATGTTATCGCCCTCACTCGAATCGGTTGTATTCACGTTTCGGAAGTATCGAACGTTTGTGCAGACACGCTGTATGAATTTCAATTGGATGTAGCACACAAAGTTCGCGGTGAGACGTGAGAAAAACGGTCCGATCGCCGCGCGGATCACGGTACTTCCGGTCTTGTTCACTTCTGCATGTGCACTGAACGTCGAACGGCTTAGCGGAGGGTGGCGGAGAAACAGGAGATACGTACATCGGAGCACCTGGGTACATTGGTTTTTTGTTTGGTTTTTTGGATGGTTGGATAGGTGTTGGCGGGGTGCCGCCGGCCAAGCCGCTTCGCAGCTACCAGTGTGGTAAGAGTCCCCTTGGAAGCCTCGGGGGCTCGGCGCGCTTCTCTAGAGACAGCTCGGTCTCCCTCTATAGTATACCAGGTCAGTAGTATCCTTAAACATTCGTCAGACACAGCTCGATCCTTCCGCAACGGGCCACGATCGCGGGACGATCGCCAATAACACGTTTATGCTTTACGGATATCTCGGACTGATCTTTGATGCCTGAAACTCATGAAAGCCAAGTAATAACGCCTTCTTTGAGCTACACTGCAACAAAACTGCAAATGTATGTGTGTTTTAACAAAAGTAAAATGTTCGTTGAATGAATTATGTATATAAAATACACATATGCTATACAAGAAATACTTCTACTTAAAATCGCCTATGAAATATATTATCAAGCGAACTGCTGATTACTAATATTACTAATAACCAAGATTGAGAAAGTTACTTTATAAAAGTAACGAGTTACAATTATAGCTTTTTTCTCTCAAAAAGTTCCTAACTAATTACTGTTACAGGTTACAGGTTTTGAAATAAACTTGTTACCGTTGTAGGTTGTAATTACTTAAAAAGTAATAAGTTGTTTCTTTTCAGTTAGTTTGTTATTTACATTTTCATCTTAAATACAAAAATCTTATACATTTCTATAATATTATTGAATTATTTTACTTATATTGAACATTCATTTATATGCTATATTATATATCTACATAATAAAATAATATATACACTTGGAATCAAAATTATAAATTAAAATTATATAGAATTAATATTAAAACGCCTTCAAGTACTAATGCTTAGTGCAGACTGAACGCAGCAAGCGTCAAGCAGCGGAGCAGCAACCAACCAGCGAGGCGATATTTTTTACGCCACTGTAATGTCTCATCGATTGGTTGCTGCTCCGTTGCTTGATACTTGCCGCGTCCAGTCTGAATTAGGCATAAAAGGCTCTTTAATTTAATTATTATAATAATACAAATATTTACAGAATATGATTTTATCAATGATAAAAATATATTCCAGTCATAAGAAATAATTACAGACTATTCACTAAGCATTTTATTTTGGTCATATGTTGAGAAATAAGTTTGATATAAAGTAACTATAAAAGTAACTATTAAATTAGTTACTAGTTAAAATGTAACTAAATTAAGTTATAGTTATAGATGGAGAGAAAGAAACGAAGTTGAGTTACAGCTGCTGAAAAAAAAGTATTTCTAACTTTGTTACACACACACAAGTAACGAATTACTTCCCAACTTTATTAACAGTGTTCTAGTAAATACATAACTATCACACGCTTACAACTAATTATTAAAGAAGGACTAAATATAATCAAGGCTATAGATTTTAGTGTTTAATAATATTTTATAATTTTTTTTTATATGTATGTTTTAAATATTTTCCAGCTATTCATATATGAATTGCGCGCCAATTATTTAAATATGTCGGACATAAAAACAATTATAAATAAAAGTTAAAATAATAATAATGAAATTGATCGTCAATTTGATAAAGATACTAATAAGTATCTTAAAACACTGGAAAGAACTCTTTTTTTTTTATATACAATATAAATTTTATAAAACATTTTTAGCAATTCATAGAGCTCACCTTTTATACAGTTTTCTATTAACGATTTTTATAATGTCGTTTATTCTGATATAAAGAGAGATACCAAGCTTTGTAAATTTTGTACAACGGCACAATCGGTTATATATATATAAAGTAAAATAGAATTCAGTTATAGTGCAGATCTAGTTACTCGCGAAAAATAGCAACGTTATTTATCGTTGTTTCCACAGCGGTTATGTATAATCCGAGCGGTAGATAAATCTCTGCAGGCTTAATATAAGTCGTTTTAAGATCGCAAGCTAATCTTCGTCTGTCCGAAATTAGTAAACGTACATCGTGAACGAGAAATCTTTTTATATCTTTTACGGAAGAAAGCCGTTGGGCGAAGAGTAATGGTACAAGCTATGAGCAGAAGACTAATAAATTTCAAGCGTAACAGATGTGACAAAAATGTAACAAATGTGGCGTATTTGTAATAAGGAGAAACTGAACCACGGAAATGGTTGGTTATTTGGAACGCAGAAAAATCATGAAATTGGCAGTCGCGATTAACCAAACTGGGTCGAGTCAAGTTTTAATTAAACGACCTCGAGACCGTGGAAATAGTGTTGGGAATAAATGTGAATGGAATCGAAATGTTTTGAATTCGCGTGAAATTTATGCCGTTGACATGTCGCGCGAGGAAAGAAAACTAAAACTTTCTTGAGTATTGTAAAACTAACTTTCTCTCGAAAATTGATTTGAAAAAGTTAAAATTTTGTGTAATGAATTATTCACTGTTATTCGCCTTTTATTTTTTTGTCAATCATAATTTGATCAGAAATATTTAACATAGCGTCTAATAATTTATTTTCTTTATTTAATTTAATGTTATGTGTGATAAAAAAATCTTGAAGTGTTTTAATTTAATGCAAATATAAATGCAAAAGAAAACCATATTATCAATAAACCATATCGTTAGTAATTTTGTTCGTAATTAAATTAATGATTATGATATACGTAGAAAGTGCAGAGCAATTGTAGAGTCATTACAAAATTATCGTGATTTTACGTATTCCCAACACTAAAGCTAAATCCCTCATGAACATTTAGAAACATCCTGCGTCATTTCCCTTACGCTGTGTGATATCATAATGTGTACGAAAAGCAGCATCTCTTTCATCTCATTTTTCATCCGCTCCCTCTGTCACTCGAGAACTGTAGTTGTATGCCCTCCCGTAAGAAGCACGATCATGGAAGATCTTTTTTCTTATCCTCTCCATATCATAATGACTGATATAAATGACGTTCCCTCGTCGATACGGTCCCCTGATTTTATTTGCACATTTCGCGCACCATGAAACTCATTCGACGGAGGTATCGAGCCACAAATAGATGATAACAATCATAAAAAAAACCCTCTTAAAAAGCACAAGGAACGTTGTAGAACAAGTAGAACAAGCGTATGAATTCTTTATCATTGAGTTTTAATAAAATAACTGCTGATTTTGTTTTGTTTACCAATCATTTGTTGGCTTTAATCGTTTATTAAGACATATGTTTGGTTTTTTGGTTGATTATTGTTTAAGAATTAATATTTTACTTTCGATATTTTTCCCACATTTAACTCTGGAATGCTATCATATGTAAATTTTACGTATAAGTGAACAAGATTATTGAACGCTTTTCGCCTTCGGTGGTCATGAATAGAGTCTTTATCACATGTTGAGATAAAAAATTGTGACAGCGACTAATTGACTAATCTATATTCGATTTAAAGATTCTGATGTTCGAAGAATTTAGTTATGAGGTTCAATTTGTCAAGCAGGGATATGCTTTTAAAAATTTAATTTATTTGTATAACAGAGAGCGTGATAAGTGATTTCAATTTTTAAGCAGTTTTGTGTTATTATATATTTAATTTATTGATAAGTGTTATGAGAAAACATTGGACTTATATATACTTCATATCATTTCAAGATTGAATTCAATAGTATGTTTATTGTTTCTTTCCTTTTAAGTTAATAATAAAGGTCTAGAATATAAATATTTTGTCATTAAAAGTGAAATAAAATGTATGAAAATCTTATGTTATATTAATTCAGAATGGTATAATTTCTCGCATATAAAATTTATATATCAAGAGCAATCTGTATCGATAGCGTTCTAAGGTTAATTGTTAAATAATTTCTAATGACATCACGTGAATATCATTAGAATATAATATCCACTTCTATCAATGTAGATTAATTTTAATCTCGGTTTATTTATTTTTTATTTTTTCCTAGTCCTGAGAATTTATAGAAAAGAATAAAGAATAAATTAAATAGTCGAGATTAAAACTAATCTACATTGATAGAAACGAACTTAAGTTTCTCTGTGTATATAATAACCGATTATCCCCCAAGCAGTCCAATGCAAAAATGCAACGCAGTGATGCAGATGTAAAAAGAGAACGTTGATGGTGCTCTCCACGTTGGTCTTCACTAATACACGAATCACTAAATCTCTGCAGATCGGCTACATGGGGAAAGCGGATACATGAGCAGCCCCGAGCGCGGCGGCGGCGTCGGTTCCGGAAGCGGAAGATATCCACCCGGACCTTACAGCGCCGGCAGCAGCTACGAGGATCCGTATTACTCGCAATACTCGGGGACTGTTACGCCTGTCATCGACGAAGAAGCCAGGTAATCAGAATCTCGCGCAGTAAAAGCGATTCGCATCTGTAATGCCGAAAAGGCACAGTGATATAACTTCCTTATAGAAATTGAACACTGGAAGGTGGATTAATTACTTACATTGAGAATTAAAAGCATCATTGCACTAAGAAAAAATTCTTAAAAATGAACGAACCAGCATATTCTGATTATCAATCAAAATTTTGATAGTTCTGATTATCTCAACTAGAATTGTAATAAATTTAACCAGAAAAAAAACTCTGATTTGTCCATTTTCTATCATTCCAATTAATGTAACGTGATTCTTTTTGTGTGTTCAGTGCGTTTAATATTCGAAATAAGTAATTAATCACTGTCTTTTAGTATTAAATTAGCCAGTATTAAATTTCGATAAGGACTATAATTGACGAAATTTTTTATATTTCGAAACGGAGAGATGCCCCAGACTTCCACAATTTTTTTACCTGCGAATTTTTCTGACAGTTAGGACTCATTCGTTAAAATTACATCGGAAATTCCTTGAGCTAACACAGATGAACGATTTAAAAGCTTAGAGATCTTCAGTAATTAAATTCTAAAAATGCAAATGATAGAAAAATTTCATTTTTCATTTAATTATACACTGACTGAAAGTTCAAATTCGATAAAATTGTGATAGTAGCACTTAAATTTTTATGCTGCGCTGTTGACGACTAACTTCTAAAATTAAATTAATTTGTAAAAATAAACGGATGAATTTATTATTGAAAAAAAATGTAAAGAATTTAAACTATTCTACTCGTAAAGTTAATAGAAGAGTAACTATTTGAATAGAACGTTAACTGCTTCATTACATCGAAATTCATTTCATTCATTTTATTAGCGTCAATATTTCATTTTACGCAGAATAGATATACATTTATTCTCTCTCTGCTTAAATACTCCAGAACTGATTGAATTTATTAAATAACCGGTTATATAATATTATTGCGCCGCACGATGGTCCAATGTCGACTATGTATTTTTCGCCTCGATAAATTATTGACTGGGCATAAATGCACGAACTAATTTGTTATATATAGCTTCTTTAATAAGAGATCCATCACATCTATCCGTGTAAATACAGTGACTCTGTACAATCCGTTTGAATAAACTCCATTCACCCGGAAATCCCGATCTGCCCGTCTTTCTGCTCGCAACCTCTTTCCTAGAAAAACGTTGTTTCCGGTCCCACCCACCCCGAATGACTGAAACCCACTCCATAGTCCCCACTGACGCTGGTCTCCGCACTGTGACCTCCTCCACACGGATGTCTGATAGCGCGGATGTGTATGTCTGTTGTGGGTGGTGCAGCGATACGGAGCTGTTGGAGGAATCGTACAGCCTTTACGGCGTGAAACCACCGGGGCGTCCGCCGTCTGGTCCCCCGCGGTCCCCGTTTCCTCCGGGGGCGCCGCCACCCCTGCCACCCGGCGGACAGGGCTACGACGCTACTCGGTACTGCACCCCACGTCACGAACACTCTGTCGCTTGCGTGTTTGTCTTGCGTAGAGGCCTGCCTGCGCAGAATAAAAAGGAAATGAAAATAAAGAGAGAAAGAGATGAGAAAAAAGAGAAAAGGAGCGAGAGAAAGAATTGAAACCATCCGAGAATCGTGCCACGACCGACTCTGGCTGACTGGTTAGCTGGCTGGCTGTTCGCGAATGAATACGAGTTGCATGAGCATCGTTTCGAGCGAGCTACTCCCTGAAAGGGGAATGCTGGTAAATCCAGGACTCTTATTGGCAAAAGTCTCTCTTGATCCCGGAAATTATTTTACCCAATTTTTACAAACCTTGCGTAGAGGCTAGAAACTTTTCAAGCAATTGTGTTAGTTGGTTCAAAATGAAAATTCAATGATTCTTCAGCTCTATTTGTTCAGTACCTGGATTCATCAATGAAAAAAAAACAATGATGGATATATTCGATGTTGTTGTTTTATTGTAATTATTGTTAGTAAAACATAACAAAATGTTCTCAAAATTTTATCACAATCGATCAATTAAAAGTCTAACAATTATTTAGCATTGTGACTTGATAGAATATAAAATGATGATACAAAATCATTTTTTTTATAAATCTCTTAATATTAACGAATTTTCTTAATATGAGAAATTTGCAAAATTTGTGTCGATAGTTAAAGATTTGTCATAAAAGGGGTAATGTCTTTTTTTATAATATGAATTATTCATAAATATAATACTATTACTAATTATATTTGTTTTGAGATGACATAATCCAACTAGTAATATATGCGTTTATATTTTAATTGTTTTATTTATATTTACAATATATTAATATTTATATTTATTAATATTTATATTATTATTTATATTGTGTTTAAATTACTATAAAATATTTTGTTTGAAGAAATGTCTATCAGCTAATAAAATATTTTAATAAATGTAACTCATTTCATGGAGAAATGAAATATTTCCAGCCAGTAAATTACTATTCGAAGTTTTGCTATTAAACTGCAATGTTGACCGGTATCCATTGCTACATTTATAGGGAATGGTAGCGTCATTTAAATTAATTATTCGTTTTATTCTTTATATGTTCCCTTTCTTTTATATTCTTCATATGTTCTCACCTTTTTTGCTTAACGAAAAGCGTTCATAAATTTTACACTGATATTTTGCGGACTTTGTGGTTCAGTGAGTTTCGCTTTTATCAAAACGAGTCGTTTCGATGTGGAAACTTTTCAATCTCGTCTACAGAACTATAGAAAATTTGCCATTCCAGAATTAACTCGATCGTTACACAAATATAACGTCCGCATTCGTGAAATGTCAGCTTGACCGATCGAGTCTGAACGCTAACGATTTCTATCTGTAAAACTTTCATTGTTTTTTTTACCAAGTGGAGTAATTTATAGGAATTTCATTACGAGTCTCTCGAACGAGAGGTACGTGTTCCCTTGTGAACGCTACCATTTCCTTCTCCACGCAAAACGGGAGCTCTGTCCATAACGAATTATCTGCAAATGCATGTTGTAAAGTCGGATATTTTAATTTAGTGATCATGAAAGAGAAAGACACAGAGAGAGAGAGAGAGAGAGAGAGAGAGAGAAACAGTTGCCACTACCAATTTCATCAAGTTATATCTCTTGAGGCAAAGATCGATTAGTGGCACGATTCTAATTCTAATGAATATGTACTTGGAAAGCGGAAGCGACTTCACTATCACTACTTTTATCATATAAATCACATTTTTATAATTAGGTCAAATATTTATATAAATTATGATAAATATTGAATGGAAAATTTCTAAATTAATTCATTATATAATAATTGATGTAAACACTTTTTATTTTGTTTAATTTGATAATTAAATATTAAAAATTTATATTACTCTGCGCAAAAAGATTTCAATCTTATTATATTTATATATATATATAACACGCGATTGTGATCCTTCTAGGATTTAAAAAAAAATAAGTTTGCAAATTTATATCTTTCCGCTTCTTAAATACTGATGGAGATATCGTTTGTATAATACTGATATTTTTCGTAAACCACTAAAATCGCTAAATTAAGTCTCAAATAATATGTTTTTTGTAAAGAATGAATTTGTAGCAATAATATTAGAAGAAAAACAAAATGGCTTTTTCCATCTATTGTAGAATTCAGATTACTTCATATGGTATTACACAAACGACAAATAGCATTCTATGTAATATGTCATGGATAATATGGGAATATAAATTAACTCTCTCTCACAACTCTTCAATTAATTTTTTAAATTGAGTTTTACTTTAATTAGAACATTATTTAATATTTACAGTTACTAATTTAATTTGAATTTTACATAAAAATATAAATCAATATAAGTAATGCAAATAAAATCATTTTTCAATTAATCTTTATATAACTCTTTTAATTAAAATTTTACTTTATAATTGATTACAAAAGAAACTAATAAAATGATTGTTAATGCATGCTACATACTGTATATGTCAGTTTATGAGGCCCATATTTTTCAGAACGTTCTACATTTGCAAAATAATTACGCTCTCTATTACTCAAAAAAGTAAGATGTGTGTGTGTGTGCTATATGTAAATTATTAATGTGCCTCAAAGAATATATATATATATATATAATGCATATAGAAACGATATAATTTGCAACTCGGTGGAATGCAGCATGCCGACTAGCGATCGTAGACGAGAATGCATATACAGGGTGTTTTGCACGTAAAAAAAACGGAAAAAAGAAATGGATCGATACACAACCACAAGTTACAAATTTTTTTAACATTGAATAAATTTAATGAATGGTATAACAGATGGTTTACGAAATTCTCTACAATACCTATTTATTCCCATCATGATGAAGCTGATATGATAATCAATAATATTTATCTCCTATTTCTGCATTATTTCCATAATAATCCACGTATAGAAATCACTTTAATAGTAATATTATTGTTTTATTATAATTATTATTTTATATAATGTTGCAGTGTTATTTATATTACTTTTGCATAAAAAGAGATAAGTATAAGAAACTCGCATTTGATAATAACTTTCAAATATCAACGAAAGAGATATTTCTTTCCACAAAGCGCATCGATAACGATACTTACCAGACCTTAAAAGCATTACACAATTGCTCTCGTTTAAAATTCACATTTTTGATAAATCTCTGTTAGTGTCATGTAGATACTCGAAAGTTGTTGCAAACATTTGGTTCTCATACAAAAACTTTCTATACAGAGTTAATACTATGCCGCGGAGCGAGTAGTGTATATCGGGAAACTAAACTGGATACTTGTCAACCGTCCAACTCACTTTGCCTCTGCACGACTTTTACAAAAATTGTATCAAGCCAAAACTGATCGCCATGAGGATCACGTATCTGGCCTGATCCACGCCACATATATCACCCTGTATATCATTTTATGTACTGTCACACCATGACGTAGATTGGGCACTGCTGTCACTTGTCATGTGAAGCGATAGATGCACGTGATTAGCATCATGTTATGTAACTCATATCCGATTTCACTGACAGGATATATATATTTGAAAATGAAGATTTTACATGTGGCGCGCGCATGACGAGAGGATCTCTCTCGTCAAAAGGAATTTCCTCACATAGCACAAAAGTCGATCCAGATAGCATGGAACATTTCAGCAATATTGCAGGAATGTTATAGAGTTGTTGCAGTAATGCTGGAATGTTCTATGTCATGTATCTTTCTGGTGAAAACGGATATATGTAGAGACTATTGTCAGTATTTATTGTTAGTACAGTATGATATGAAGTGTCTCAACCTCTTAACTACAGATCGAATGCCAAAATCGAGAGGGTAACTACTTAACGTAATCGTGGGACAAGGTCCTCGAAATCAATATAAAATTCATATGAAATCTCCATGTATAATCCGATAATTACATATGCAATCACGAGAAATCGTTATATAATATTAAATAAAATCGTATATTTTATCAAATTATTTCATATGTAGTAAAAAAATTATTTGTAATCAGATGAAATCATATGAAATCGTGTAATCTGTGGAACAGTATTTCAGCTAATGGTTACTCCCTCGACCAAAATGTTAGATTATAATGATAAGTACAGCTCAGTAAAACTAAAATGTTTATTCAAAGAATATTTGAAACAAATGTAACGTACAGTATATTATTATCTTTGATTGATCATCACTTCTCTTTTTCGTGACATTGATTTTATATCATCATCTCATTATGTTTTATATCACATTCAGCTTATCATTATCATCTTCATTATATAGCACTCTAGCATTATGAATAATGTAGTTTAAGATAAAATCTCATTTGATAACGGAACTTATAGAAATCGAATTTCTTTTATTGGATACTTATTTTCAAGAAACACGATATTTGTGCAAATTGAGATAAATCAAGGCAAATAAAGACTTAAAAAATTAAAAGAAAATTAAGTCTAATATTTTTACAATGATGACTTTTTGTTCATTATATGCACTTAGAGAAAAATATAGTAATAGCAACTATAAAGATGGCAATTATACAAATTTTATATGTAGAATTAATGTACATAATTGAATAAACTATTTATAGTTGTAATGATTATGAAGTAGTTTACTAAACTATGTACATTAATTTTACATAAAACTTGTGTAGCTGTCACTTTTATAATTGCTATATATTACTATACATTTTTCTTTTCTTTAGGTGTAATATAAGTGCGCCATTTCATTCTGCTTGATCGATTAACAATTAGAGTTCGGGGCAGACGCTATTAGCGCTATTTGTGTCATTTTATCTTCATCGTTCATTAAAACAAAGATAGAATGACACAAAAACGCACTAAACTCAAATATGAAAAACAGGATTTCTTTTGTTCTGTATCTGATGGATTATTTGTCGTTAGCGCATGAAACTGTCTGGAAAGAGATCGTGATACGTAATGTCTGTTTAAAGCAACCATGATTCTTGCAGCATCCAAGCGTCGTTGTTCGCCGAACGCCTATAAATTTTCGGAGCTCTCCCATATCTTTTTTTTTAGAGCGACAGATAAGCGTTAACCTGACCATTTCCTGACCCAGAATTATCTGTCACAGGATAAGGGTGGAGCACATGGAAAGACAACTGGCCAATCTAACCGGGCTCGTGCAGAAGGCACTGACACACGCGCCGCACACCAGCCCTTCGCCACGAGAATACTTGCAAGTCCCACCGGGACGTGATCCTTACGCGAGAGCAGCAGGTACGTGTCCAGTAAAATCTCTGATCTCGTTTCCTCCCCCAAATTTCTTTCCGTACCTTCGATTTCGGCTTTCACGATAACGTCGTTTACCACGGTTTTCGGTAACGTATCGACGTAAGAATACTGGCTCGTCTCAAACGTAGCGAGAATAATTTATTAAAAAAAGTTTAGTTTGGCAAGGAATCGCAAATTATAATTATTCTCGTTACTTTTAAGACAAGCCGCGTAAATATCGTTATAACTTCTCTTGAGAAGTCTGTTCCGAATAAAGACGATCGATTTAGCTGTTTAGTGATGCCACCTCGTTCATTTCCTTTCAGTGCTTATTTTACAGAAGATTTTAGAGCGCAATTCACTTAATTCACTAAGATAGTTTCAGCTAAGAAGCATACGAGACTGCTAGACACCTCACATAAAGTAGTCTCTACTAACATTCATCTTGTTCGTTTCATCCGTGCCTGTTCATCTATTCATCTTCATCGTCTTTCGACTCTGACATCTTGTAACCACGGTTCTAGTAACAGTATCATACCGCAAATACATTTTAGAATCAATAGTCGATAGATATTGAGAACAAGGCGGCTACGTCGAATTTTTTCTAGGAAAAAAATTCGCTGTTTTTACGATATAATCCAAACAATTACAGATAAAACTTGTCAAAAATATATAATAATTTCGAGAAAAATTGAATTTTCTCATACTATTAGAACTGTAGAAACAAAACGAGACGTGAAATAGAGCTAGAAATAAATATGATATAATATTAGAAATATCCGTGCAAAAAATATATATTCGTACAAAAAATAGACAATAGTTTTTCGCGTTTATGTCACATTGTGTATTTCGGTTTGTAACAAACGTCGTGGCCGCCTTTTAGATAAGTCAAGATTCGCTAAAACACAACTTTAGATATAAACGTGCATACGTAACATATGTGTTGCATACATACATGCAGATATACATATATATTAGAAGAATTTATGCCGTGAGCTTTACGCGCCAGTAACAATATGCCATTATTTGTAGCCAGCGTGATTAAAAAACGAATTTAACGAAATTAGAGGACATTGGAGGTATCACTCAGCAATATTCTCAGTGATATCAACTGTAATTTTATTAGAATAATATAGGACAAAATAAAACGCTTTTACAAAAAATAACGAATTAAACGTTTGAAGTGCAAATTTTCTACTCGATTATTATCAAATAAAAATAAAATAATAATTTTATGTAAATTCTCTCGATAAAAATTAAAAGAATTATTGATACTTGTTAATTTCTTAATGTATAATAACGAATCCCGCAAGAAATTGTCTCAAGTTGACAAATACGTCAGAATTTCGTCTAATAATTTTGCCAATTGAGCAAGACGGCGTTCGTGAACGCGATTGACTTTTCTCAGCGAGCTTTGTTTCGAATTTAAATACGCACGCTGGCAAATATTTTCGCGTAACAAGCTCGGAAAGCCGCTTCCGAGGATATTGAGTCTGGTTGAATTCGACGGCATATAGTTGCGGTGTAGTCTCACGGACTGAACTCTCCTAAAATCCTGCTGTACAACTGCTTTGTTATTCCGACTAACGCACACACCAGGCGCCGGGGATGAGTTCGACAAACACTCTAGCTCCAGCTCTGCCTCACTGCCAGGTGTGTCTCTCATCTTCTTCTATCTTCTATTCATCTCCGAATCACTGTATAACCGCTACTTATATATTTACATACGTTATTAATATAATATACAGATATTACAGTTTTTCTCTATTTTTATATATTATATATTTCTATATATATATTTACATATTATATATATTTAACGTTGTCTCTACCTTTATTGCTGTTAATAAAACGCGTGTCCTTTAAAATTCAAGTGTCTCAACCTGCCGTTACAGATGACTCGTACTTAAGGACTGACGTTAAACCGCCAAAATTAGGCAAAGGTGCGCTTCAATATGTATACGTTTCTTTTATGTATGCACTTGCGAATGTTCGCCGCATTGTCGCCTTTTATCTCTTGCGTTGTCATCGTTGCACGTCTCGCACACACATCCGTGCCGTATTTTCTCTTCTCGCTCGTACGATCCTGATTTCATGGATATTTCATCAATAAATTTCGATAGCATCAATATTTTCAAGCTTTCGTTAAATCTGCTCATTTGCAATTGTTTTCTTTCTCATTTTGCTTGTTATATTTATAATCACATCGTTTTTTGTTTCCCGTGGGCTGAAATGGCATCTTAAAAAAGAGTACTATTGTTCAATTTATAATATGTTATAGCCGGTATTTGTAGTCGATTTTTATATCTAAGACTATCTTAAGTACAGATGTATCGTAAGATGTTATAATCACAGAGCTGATAGCATCTTAAGACGTTGCTTAAGATCAGAACCGTATTTAGGCATGTGCTGAGTGAACTGTTTAAGGACAGTAATCTTTAGAAAAAAATTTTTTTAGTTAAACATTGAAGTATAATATTGTTCATAGATAATTTAAAGTCACTAGATAGAAAAATTAAATTTGCTTTCTATTGTTATTATGTGAAATATACTTATTATTTTATTAATTTATACATTTTTGTTGTATGCTTTTTGTTATTTTCGTACTTCAAGTAAAGAAATGATTTTTTAAGATTTCGAGAAAATCTATTTTTAGTTAATTTTTAATATAATTGTCTTAAAAAAATTTGTCTAAATAACATCTGATCTCAAAAGAGCGCTGGAAATATTTCAGTCTAAAATGAGTTAATGTGATACTATTTGAGATGACCTTGAAATAAAAATTGATTATGAATACTGGTCTAATGTTCCCTACAACCATCCATAATTTTCGTTTGCATGGTGCACCCGCCAAAATCTCCTTTTCACGATCGTTTTATTCAGCGTTGGCTTTAGGGGTGATTCGCGAAAGTATCTGCCCGTAGCTTCCCAGAAGTAAAGATCGTAAAGCGTTATAATTATATTAATTAAAATACTTACAAATTAAAATTTGGATAAAAAGAATCGATGAAGTAAGCTGAAGGAAAACACGAAGTGTTGTGCTTTCAGCTTAATTAGTATGGCAAAATCGTAAAGTGAGATTCTTTCAATCGAACGAGAAAGGTATTCCGAAAGCCCGCGCTGGTTCATTCCCCATTATCGACGTCCATCCCGGCTGGATACACATCTTCATGTACACGCTTCTTATGCTTCTTACGCACATAAATCACGCGAAAATATGCTGATCAACATCTATTGCAGACAAGTCGGTGTCGTTTGAAAAGTCAGTGTCCTTCAGTGACGAGCCACCAGATATGAACTCCCCCAAACAACATTCCCCGCAACATGCAGGTAACGGTTAGCGCACTTCACATTAAAAAAAAAAGAAACAAAATCGCAAAATATGTATGCTAAGCACGCTGTAAAGGCCGAATTGCACCGTTGTCGGATCACTTATTGAGGAAGTGGTAGACGTTCGTCTAAACGCTAGCATCGCAAAACGCTAAATTCGGAAAGAACTCTCGTTTTATAACAATCATCAAATACATGTATAAATTTTTAAGTAATACTATTCTAATACTATTCTATTCCTAATACTATTCTTTTAATTCTTCAGATTCTATTAATATGATAGGATTAATAATGACAAACTTTCTCTCCTGCGCGTGCATTGAGATTCAGTAGTTACAATTAAAAATCGTGACGACGACGTCGATCTTTTCCTGAGATAATAGAAACTGTAGCAATTTAAAAACGATGCAACTGTAGCAATTTAAAAACGATGAGAATTTGTGTTATGATTGGCCGTTTTGCAATGAGCTGGAATTGGATGCAATTTCGCTACGGGATAATATTGAAGTGTATCTGATCTCGGTTGAAGTTCGATTGAAGATTGCCACAAGTAGCGAAGACATATAATCTCAGAATCTGTGTTGCTACTTTCAAAATCTTGCGAAGTTCTCAATTCGTGTTTCACTTCCATTGATTGATTTCGATTGATTAACACGAATAATTACTTGGTCACATTTAGTAATCCTTCTTTCTATTACATTTACATAATAGATTCATAATTAATAATGCTAAATGAATCTGTTAATGGTCCGGTAATGAATCTGGCACGTTATGACATATTTTCTTGTGTCTTTCCCAATATCGATCTTCGAACGCTAATAGCATATTCTTCAGAAATAATACAAATGGAATTTTTATATAAACAATTCTCGCAATGTGATTGGCATTATATATATATATATATATATCTTTATATATTTTCTTGTCCACAATTTCGTTGAGCGAAAACAGTATAATTTTTCCATTTTGAAAAACTTCATAAGAATAATATAAAGAATTAATACATCTGCATTGTTTTAATGTTTCCAATTTTGGAGACAAAGCAAAAATTTATTTAAAATATTGCACTATTTCAAAATACTTATGTACATTATGACGTATATATTAAATTTAATTTCGAGATTAACTTACACCATTATTTCGCCTAACAAAATTGTTTAATCTCCTATTATGCCAATAATTGTTGACTGATGATAAGAAATAAGTATTCTACATCTAAAATACAAAAATTCGTTTTTGCTACTTCCTATGATTACCCAGTAACGAATATCATATTCAATATTCAGTGTACAATATTAGTGATAAGAGCTCGATTTAATGTCGTAAGAAGGTTTCGCATAAAGGTATATTTATAAAAAAAACGATCCCGACACGGATACTAACGCAATAATCTCTAACGCCTTCTCGTATTCGATTCTGCAATGCCTACCACGACTAGCGGATACAAAACCCACGAAACCGGCAATCAAATCCTCCACGTTGCCGAGGATGTCGTCGCAAGGTAAAACTTCCCCGTCTTTCTATTAGAAGTGGAACTATTCGGCAATTTTCTTTGCGTATTTTTGAAATCTAATATTTTCATCAACATATATATAAACGAAACTTAAACAAAACTTATACCTAGAACTGTATTTTCTCTTGAAATACTTTCTTGAAATACTCTTGAATTACTTGATTTTTCTCATTTATATGTACCTTTCTATTAAAGTGTTAATATTTTGTAAATATTAAGCTATATTTAGGTACGTCTTAAAAATTATTCCATTATTTCAATGAGATAAAATAAAAATAATTTTGTATTAAGCAATTCATAAACATTCCATTGAAAAATTCTGAAATCGGATATTCCATTACTAAAGATTTTCATAAACTTTTCAAACATTTAAATATTTTAGATTATTATTTATTTAATACAATTATATATATAATATGATTGCAATAATTTTCAAACAATTGAAATAATCAATTTTGCAACTTTAGCCATAAGTATAAAGCATCCTTAATTTATTACATTTTCTTTGAAGCCAAAGGAAGGCTATAAAATATTAAAATTGTTATAAAATATTATTTTTCAATAAAACCGTTTTTCAAATTTTTTTTTCGTTAGATATGAAACACGTTTATGTCAATTATAAATTCTCATAGAGGGTGCTTTATTAATAACTAAAGTTGTATTATGTTATATCCGAATAGTTCCAGTTCTAGTGTCTATGCTTCTTCCCTATGTGTCACGCTATGTTTACCATATTTGTATGTTGTTTCGAATCTTTGATACAATTTTCTTCCGTCGTTCCGTCGTTTCGAACTCTTTTTCTCTTCCTTTTTATTTTCATTCGTTTCTCGCCTCCCGGGACGACACTGTATGGAGGGCACCGGAAAATTGTAAGTCCATTCACGATAAAAAGCTGAGACGAGCGCTGCTGCACGTCGACGTTGCTGGATTTTAAATGAATTAATATGTTCATTTCCATGTAAATCGATTTTCAAAGTATGCCGTATGCGAGGAGAAAAAAAGGCGAGTGCTGGCCCACAATCCAGGCAAAGCGAAAAATAACTAAAACTAAATCAAGCCACGTACGTACAAATAAGTCCGTTCGTATGTGTTTCGTGTGAAACTCATCGACAATACATGAAGCTCGCAGAAGTTACTTTGAAAAACATTTCGCATTTCATATCAGTCACATTCAGTTACCGGCGAATGTTATTTACTGTCTCTCTTTCTTTCGGGAATTCTTTCTAGTCTCCTTTTTTTTCGAGATTATTCACAAGACATCGCGCGACCTCATATTTGGATGAGAAATTCTCACATGCCTCTCTCACCGTGCGTCTCTTTTATTTTAAGCCACACTCACAGAGAAGAAGACATAACGGTAGTAACTATCTAGATGACAATTACTCAAGTTTTATACGTAGATTATATAGTTGGATGAATTATTTTATACTTATTGCAATTATAAAATAATTTCTTCAATTATATTAATTCTGTATATAAAACTCGTAGATATTTTATAGTTGCATCAATTATAAAATAACTTACTCAACTGTTTCAACATTAATTCCTTTTAGGCTTCCACTATTTTCTTCAAAGAAACATGTGGTTTGCGAGTTATCTGCGTCTTGACACATCGTTAAACGCCATCATTTCGTGAACATTCCAGTTTATTAATTCTACATAGTAATCTTTATAAAACTTGCATAGTTATCACTTAATAGTTGCCACCACTATAATTTCTTTGAGTGCACGTATCGTTCGATCACGGCCGAGGAAGCGTAATAGTGCCCTTTTTCTATGTGCCCTTCATATATCACCCCGTTGACGAACGCTTCGCGGCCTCATGGGCATTCGTGCGCGAGATAGGAAGCAATTCGTGCGTTTGTATTATTTTACGGGAGACTTGCGACAAATGCATTTCTTTGCGTTGCATTCGACGCTCGCGTGTCTCATTCCTTTCTCTATTCTCCAGACCGAGTGATATGTCACGGCTGCGTATCTGCCGTCGCCGATCACTCGGAAGCATCACGATACATCCGTCTTATCCGTCCATCCCCTTCCGCCCTGCCGGCCCTACTCGTAAATTCATCCTTTATTCATCGTGTCGGGTATACGTATTTTTATTTGCCCGCAGGGACGCGCGACGTTGCTTATCGTGGGCTCAGTTCATTTGGGATTGTCTCACGGATTGTCTGACGTGTAAAATCACGTCGGGAATTGTTTTCTCGGTCTCACGTAGAACAGGTACACCTAAACGTCAGTTGAATATGATTATTACATAAATTCGCTTCTTTTACATTTGGCACCAATGGCATTTTCACAGCAAAGTATCATGTGATCTTCCACTTTACTTCACAAATATTTAAAAGCTGGATATTACGATTGAATTATTATGAAAAGCAGGATATTATAATTTTATTTATAAAAGCATACTTGTTAGAATAATTGTTGTACGACAAAGAAAAAAGAGGCAACAATAGAAGTTATTATTCAGCTTTTTTTATTTATCATACAACAACTATAGCGACAAAAATTCAATTATAATATTCAGTTTTTTAATATTTGTGATGTAAGGTAAAAGCTGTGACATAACTACAATGTGGAATTATTTAACTTATTATTATTACCTTTTTCATTTAACGTACAACAAATAGCGCGAAAAATATTTTTTTATAAATACAATCACGATACTCTTTTTATAATTCATCTTTATATAATATAATTATTCTTCTGTAAATTCTATCATAATTCTCAGCTATTTATTATTATTGCGCTGCAATCGCAGTAATAATAAGTTAAGTAATTCCATATTGCAATTGTATTATATTTATCGAGAAACCAGGGTGCATCTGTTCTACGTTTGTCGCGTACACGTAGATATTTGTGTATACGTTTACGCAACGCGGAGCTGCCGGGAAACGTGATTAAAACGCGCGCACAAGGAAATTGATTTTCATTCGTAGTGCATCCGCGTAACTCAACTTGATCGTCGATGAAAATATCACTGCGATCAGTAAGCGACGCCTGCATCCGTAAAGATAATTATGTTATTGTAAAGGAACGCTTGTACAGCACATAGCGAAATATACGCCACGAGGGATGTACATACGTCAAATACAGATATATTCAATATACGCACACACGGCCCTTCCATTTGAAACACACAGCGACACTTTTGACCCAGCAGTTAGGTCATCCGTTGTCTCCTTTCTTCCGTTCCTGCCGTGCCTTTCGTCATCCGTCCAATAAAACCGCGGCAATAAAAATGACAGTAAAATTGTGTTGTGTCGCCGACCCGTTTAACCGTTCCTGTCCTCTCATTACCGGACCCCGCTCTTCTATCGTGCGAAACAGTTGTGACGAGGCGTCGATCAACGACGCAACGAGTGGCGAACGTCAAATTTAATCAGCTGATTGAGGAATTGGCCGCGCACTCGAAATGCCGCCAACTTTTATCTATCATGATGGCCGCGCTTCGTAGAGACTCTATAACGAAATCTGGCGTCCACGAACGATTTTGCCAAAATCCTACGAGAGAGAAAGGTATATATAATTTCTCCCTATATATATATATATATATACACTATCTCACTCTAACTTGTATTGTTTCGCTCTATAATCTTAATTGAAATTATAGAGTGAAACAGTGCGAGTTAAAATGGTAAGGTATATATATATACAGGGAAAATGTATATATATATATATCTTTCTCTCTCGTAGGATTTTGACACAATCGCTCATAACCAGACTCTGATATAGGGTTTCTGGTTCTTTGCAAAATTCGGCATGACGAAACGCGGAATGTTCCGAGACATTTGGCTAAGAAAAATGGGAAAGGCAAATTCCGTTGTTCTAATTAATACATAGAGAAAGAAACAGTTTTATTGAAACATCTGAAAATTTATCTAGATACAGATCTGAAAATATAATCTTGGTTATAAAAAAATATAAAATACTTTCAATTTATTGCATTTTCTTGGAAAAGCTGAAAGGCAAAAAAGGTCTAACAAAATATTTTTAGTACATACAATTATCAGATACTTTTGCAACAAAACCGTTCTTTCCATAACAATTTCGCAGTTTACGTCTGAAAATTGGGGAATTTGATTAAATAAAACGTACTGCCGATGATTCATTCCATTTAATTATTCTTTCGGATATTCTGTATTATTTGCAAAAGGATTCGACTTGTACTTGTGGTTGCGCAGTCTTATATCTTTGGCAAAGTTTCAGTTTCGGTCGCTCGCCACTTAGAATTTGGTGCTTTTCGCACGGGAGAGAACGAGCGGAGTCCTTCGAGCTTAAATTCCTTAAATGTTCACGCAATTCGCGGATAATCACACGAGAGATATGCGTTCTTACGCACTAAATGAACGGTTACAGAGAGAGACAGGCACAAGCCGACACCACCACCGAAACCGGCCGCCCTGGTGGCCGGTCAGTACGTGTACAGGGACCTGGCGCTCACGCCGGAGATGTACAACCAGCTGAGAGGTCTGCAGAAGAAGGCGAAGGACCTCAGGCAAGAAGTGAGAAATTTGAGACGCATGTCGCAAGCCCAGGCCCACACAGTGCGTGAGACCATCAAGGACACGTTCATCACGATTAGGTAATAATATATGAACGTATCTCGCAATCGATTGAATGAATAAACTGACGAGATTTTATAATTATAATATAAAAAGTACACGATATGTAGATACGGATAAAGTAAATAAAAAAGTGCGCGACGTCAATTTTATTTACTTTATCCGCTAGTTTTATACAAATATTACAATAATATAATAATTTTTATATAATACATAATAAAATTAAAACACATTTTCTCTCTCGACAATGTTTTAATAAAAGAAATATTGTTCAATGACTATTGATTGTGAATTCACACAATTACTGCTGCAGGGCCATGCTATTATCGGGAGGAGACGCAGTTTGGACGGCTGGGGACACGGAGAAGATTCGACTGAGCCGCGAGGAAGATCTCTACAAACAGGAAGTGATAAGGCTGGAAAAAGATCTCACGTGAGTATCGCCTCCCTAGAGACGACACTGAAAGAAATGTCGCAATCAAGAAACGTAAACGAAACGATTTGCGAATTTCAGCGAGCTCGAGAGCACTGTGGAGGAGCTTCGCGGTAACGTGATCAATAGAAAGACGCGTGTCAATATGTCGGATGTGGAGAACATGGCTTTGATATTGAGTAAATCCAGGTAAGCCACGCGCGCGTTCAATCTCACTTGAGCAGAGCGTCATCTTTGCCGTCGCGTAGTCGACATACGTTGGTAGAATTTTTACAAATGATTTATGTGCGTTGATTGTCTTCTCCTCTCGGCGATAAAACATTCGGAATAGAACGGGAAATTTTAGGGCTAAATGCAACGGCACATACACGGGATAATTTTGCAGAATAATTTTGCGTTTCAGCAAAACTGTGGCCGACCTGAAAGTACGATTCCCGAGTTTGCAAGAAGGTATGAAAGGTCTGCTGAGTTCCGAAATGGAAAAAGTGGTGCGCGAGGAGAAGTTTCTGAAGGAAGAGCCCGAACGACTGGAGTCCGCGTTGAGACGTTGCAAGAAACTCACCGGCACCCTCGTGACGCTTAAACGGTATGACTTTTTACTTTATTGGAATAGTATCGGAAATTTCAGTTCAACAAAATTGTCATATTTTTCGAACGTTTGCGAGCGCAATCAAAAATTATCATCGAAAATTCTTGCGTTTTGTTTATGATACTAAAAGCTCATCAAGTTAAAAAGTAAATTAAATTTATTGCTTATATTAAATGTATATTCTAAATTTTTTAAATTAATTTAACAAAATTTGAAGCATGTAACTATTTCAGATCTCTAATAAAATTTTTTTTAAATATCTCGGTTTTTTAACCAATCGCAAAATTTCAAGTATTAAAAGAAGAAATTAAAAGTAATGAATGATTTAATTGAAAATTAAATTACAATAGTTATTTAAATGTAATGAACGTGTACATTAAATTAATGAAATTTAATGTACTATTCGTAAAATTTTATGAAAAATACATTAAATTTTATAAATTTTCATGAAAAATATATTCAATTTTATGTACATGTACACAAATACACTTTTCAGTTATACATATATTAAATTTAATATAATGTCATGAAATTAAATTCAAATTATGTAAAAAAGTTTATTAAATTTCATTTAATTTTTAACAGTGTAGGCACGAAGAACCGCCTTGACTGACATTTTTTAGAGATAGCTCGATTCTGTAGCCTATCGCAAAATTTTAACATGCGCTTTTCTTGCGACTAATAAGAAATAAATTAGGTCCTATATGTATAACGTCAAAGATTTTCTTCTCTACTGACGAAACTCGGTTTCTGTCCCCCGCTTAGCTTGGCGTCGGTGCAAGAGCAGCGATTACCAAACGCAGCGAGCGTAGATGCCGAGGACACGCCGCCTATAACACCGACGACAGCACAGCATTCCAAGGTAACCGCTCCATTGGCCCCGCTCGCTCGCTCGCTCGCTCGCTCTCTTCTCTATCTATCTATCTCACTCTCTCTCTCTCTCTCTTTCTATCTCTATCTCTATCTATTTCTACCTTCTATCGAGACCTAATCCTCCTACCGATCTCCCGCACCGATTTTTTCTTCGCCGTCGCGATCCCCATAAAATGCACCTATCCGGAAAATACCGCGCCACCCGTTGCATGAAGTATCCCCTCGAGTTCTCCTCGATCAATCCTTGTGTCACGCTTGAATATCCATCGTTTTTCCGTTCTCCCGGCCTCTTCTCCCTCGAGGAAGAAGAAAAAGAAGAATCGAAAAGACATCGCGAGAAGATGGAGGTACGTCGCAGTAATCCGCGAATCGCTAATTCTCAATTAGAGTCTCGGGGGGCGGTCTCGGACGAGAGAAACTTCTGGTCCGAGAGTCCTGGTTGCGAGAGTCCTTTTCCGTAGGGAGTGCGCGTAATCGAGATACAATTGGTCGTGGACGACGCGGATTTTCATTAGAGATATATGGTCCCGGTCACGAGAAACCCTCGAGAGGGTCGCACTTTCCGCCGCGACCGAATGCGGTAAACGAGAGATCCTGCAATACAAATTTCCTACGTGCATTACAATCCTTCCTTCTCGTTGCGTGCACATTTTGTCGTGTGGCACACTTTGTCGCGAGTGGCACAGCACACACACACTCTGATACGTGTGATGATCGAAATATTGGCTTTCGTTAGGAGATGGGCACGTCGCCGGACCTTAACCGCCCGATTATGGGCGCGATGTGTTTCTAGAAGGGATGCATTGTATTTTCCACAATATCAAGTTGGCGATTAATATAATATTAAGTATAATTTTCGAATTATGTGCCATTGAAAATGAAGATTAACTATTCAAATACTTATTCTTCCTACATAGCTCGAGATTTTTTATTTTTAACAAAATTTTGATTTTCTTATGACATTTAATTATTTCAAATTTTGTTGTAGTTTGAAGAATTATGACAAATAACATATTAAAATTTTTGCACAGAAAAATGAACTCCAAATATAATGATACATATTATGTATATATGTTGTGTCTATTTTATATTCAATAGAATGTAGTTATTGAACATACAAATAATTTTTCCTTATTATAACAACATAATAAAAACAATCTAGATTTTAAATTACTTATTACTATATAGATAGTTAATTTTATTATTTGGAAGTATCTAATTGTGAATGAAAAGTGAAATATGAAAACTTAAAGCTTGACCAAATTAGTGAAAATTGTTTTTTTAATACAGTAATTATTATATATTCTAATTGTTATTAATGATAAGAGATTATTAGAAGTTTTGTAATTTTTGTATATTTCAAATAGGTGTCAGATATTTTTCATGAGTTATAGTATATTACATAATATTGATCGTGAAAGTTTTTATTTAATTAATCCATATACGTATTTACACATGAAACATTAACTCTTAATGTATTATTATACGCACATTTCGTTATAGATAATAAAATTAATTAAAAAATTTAATTTAATTTAATTTTAAAAAACTATGGGAAAATAAGATATTTCTTCTGGAACCTTCACATTTTTATAAATGTATATTGCTGCATTTTTTAAAAACTCTTTGTAAAATATGATACAATTCCTTATAATAATTATTTAAAAAGAGAAAGATTTTAATAAGCTAATTGTAATAATCCAATTTCTTGATTTTTATTTATTGATAAATTTCTACTTATTACTTTTTATACAAAGCATAATGTAAAAAAACCGCGTAAGCGTAAACGACCTGCAAAGAGACTACGGAACACGATTGTGCCCATCGCAGCTTCTTGTTCACCTCTGCGAACTTGTTCACCGAACACTATCTCACACGACGGCAATATTACAATCTGCTACCTGTCAACAAAGTAGAGCGTCGATGAGACCACTCTCCACGCTTCGTAGATCTTTCTTGTCCCACATAAGTAAGCCGGTATGGTATTTTGCAGAGACGTGTATTACTATCCGACCACCGCTTACCCCGTATCCTCATTATGCTAACAAGCGCATGCAACGAGTGACATAGAGTTTTGTTCTGGTACATAATATATAAATATGTTTATATCATCAACATTATACGTGAAATACTCGCCACTTTTTTGCGTATACATACGTCATGTGCGTCATACGTCATATTGTATATACATATAAATAATGTTTGTTTTAACGCGCACATTGTGACGCGCGTCGATCAAATGGCATTAATACACATGCATAAATCGCTGCGATGCGCGAGACCATCAAAAGTAGGTATCATTACAACATACGTCTGACTGTGCCTGATTATTAATTGAATTTTGGACATGCGTTATCGCATGTGCAATAATTCTAAATACGTAGATCGTTCTAGCGTATTATTCCCATCGAAATGCCGGACAATCGCGATAAAATTTGAATACCCGTAAAATCTGCTATTATATTAATAAAATTATTATCACTCAATAGTAAAATATAAATGATTGAATTTAATTTTATTCGAAGTATTTCTGTTAATCCTTAATATAGTCGAACTTTAATTTCCTTTGCACCGATCATCAATATTGAAAAAATATATTTTTTTACTAAATAATTATTAGTAAAATCTGTGTTAAATTTATAGGGATAAAACTATATTATTTTAAAACTTCATCTGTAGCTTTAAAGCTGTAAGTAGAACAATGATGGCATAGTCAGACAGACAAGGCAGCTATCGAATCGGCGGAAATACATTTACGACGAGAAATTGGCACATGTGAGTTACGCGAAATTAGAATAATGAGAAATTTATTAGAATAATTGTTAATATATCTAAAAATTTTGCAACACTTTCATTTGTAATATGCAACGTTAGTACTAAAAATTCTAAAGCTAAGTTCTAATTTGGATTGTAAATAATTCCACCGAAAAAGTACGTGCTACATGTAAAATAAAATTTACCTGTTTGGAATTCGGAAATTGTACAATTGTCTACATACATAGCATAGCAAATAAAATAGATAACACGCAGTTGCAAAATTTTGTCGAGTTCTATCGTTAACATGTTTTCCAGTGTTGATATCGAAAGTAACTTAAAAATTGCGATATGAATTCAAAATTACACTCTTCTCTATACGATTTCAAAAATTTGAAAAAATTTGAAGGATTATTGTCGCGAAAGTC
Source organism: Mycetomoellerius zeteki (assembly GCF_001594055.1). Lineage (NCBI taxonomy): Eukaryota > Metazoa > Arthropoda > Insecta > Hymenoptera > Formicidae > Mycetomoellerius > Mycetomoellerius zeteki. The sequence goes on along the minus strand of NW_017256696.1, from coordinate 3,264,952 downwards.
TTCCGCTGTCTTCAATCGTTCAATTAGAAACAGACTTGCAGCTCCATTTGCTTTTCTCGGCTCGCTTATCTCGCATTATCATCGATCATTGACATATACGAAATCTGATGTAAACCTTCTCATAAAAAAATTAAACATTTGCCTTTACCCTCTATACGTCATACAACGTGCCGAGCAGCACCAGAGTAAATCACGAAAAGTAATTTTGTGAGTGTTAATAATTGTTGTAACACCTAAAAGAGAAATAATAGTGCTATATATACTGAGAGGTGTTTGATATTTATGACTATAATTACGTCCCAGTCTAAACTAAAAATAACAACATCAATGTTATAATTTCGTATTCAATATGATGGTAAAATAATTATGATTAGGAGTTCCATTTTTATAATTGTTGTTACTATAATAATAATTGTTTTTATAATTTTATATAAAAAATATATATGTATAATTAGCACCGAATATGATTATAATTTACATGTGGCATATTTTTTTTGTAAATAGAACTATAAATATATATATTATTATTAACATTATAGCAGTAATAACTATAAAAATGGAGCTAAATCCTAGCCATAATTATTTTATCATACAATTATAGGCATAAATACCAAGTACTTTTCTCTCAGTATATTTTTAGTGCTACTTAAATAATACTAGCACGTCATATTCACTTTGATAAAAAAATATCAATACTAAAAGATATTATCTGTCCCAAATAAATATCAGCTATCAGACAGTTCTACCGTCGTGTACAAACGAATTGATCTTGGGACTAGTTATAATCTAAACGACAAGGCACTTAACTTCCTGAAAATGCGTTCTCTCCAATTTAAAGTTAAAATTACTTTTTCTGCCACATTGAAATTAATCGCATTTCGCTGTCGCGATTAAACCGCGAAGTCAGTCGCAACACGGACTGTCAATTTTCAACTTCCATACAAGGATCGCCACTACACATTGCGTTGTTGGGGATCCATTAGCGAACGTCCCGCAGCGGCCGACGTCGCTCATCTCTACCCGGGAAATGCCAACATCTTCATTTCCCCTCGGTCACGTATGAAATACTATCAAACCTCTCTTGCCATCTTCTTCGCTAAGCACGGTCCTCCGGGGAATAAACAAAAATGCTAACTGCATACACGAATACACGATGATGGCTCTCTCTCTCTCTGTCTCTCTTTCTATCTCTATTTCTGTCTGTCTCTCTCTTTCTCTCTCTTTCATTTTTTCCCCTCTCTTTTCTCTACCTCTTTTTTTTTCGCGCGTCTTTACCTGTCTCTTCCTTCTCCAAAAATTCGTCTTTTTTCGAGCCGAATTCAGCATCGCACGAGAAAACATTCGACGGAAATAAAATGTGCAATTCTCCTATAAATTGTGTCTCTCTCTCTCTGTCTCTCTCTCTTTCTCTCTCTCTCTCTCTCTCTCTCTCTCTCTCTCTCTCTCTCACTCTTTTTCTCAATCTTTCTTTTTTACTCTTTCCATGTCTTTATCTTTCTCTCTCTCTGTCTGTCTCTGTGATATGGACCCCTCCGTCCTTATTCAACAAACCAATATTTTCAGTGTTTGCTGTGTCCCGATAGTATAGATATCTTTTATACATTTAGCGCATGGTGTGACAAAACATTCGTAGCCGTCGATGCTTATCGTTCATAAGTATCGGAAGAATCGAATCGCTCGGATCGGCTGTCTCGAGCTTCTCTTCCTCTCCCTCTCTTTCTCTCTCATACCTTCTACCTTTTCTCTCTCTCTCTCTCTCTCATCGTCATTCTCTCATTTCGAGAGCGATTCGAAGATTGCTTAAAGAGTGGCAATGCAACGTTCGCCTAAACGTCGCGTTGCTTTAACTATCTTCTTATAACGAATATTGCCTTACTATCCCATGAAAGCGACCTCGCAGCTTCATATCTTGCGCTCTGCGTCTCGCTTCGCAATGCGGACGATAGCTGATTTACGATGTAGGAATAATAATTATAGAAGCAGAAATAAAACACGGACGGAAATGAGAAGTGCTTCCATTCGCGCAGAGCGCAAGATGAAGCGCCGCAAGATCGCCCCGATGGCATAGAGCGCAAGATCGCTTTCACGACCCTCTTCTTCGACGACGCCGATCACGATGTTTTGTCAGATCATTCATGAGTGTTAGTTGTGGTATAACGACGGAAAATCTGCGTCGCGACGAGTCTCTTCTTTTCCTCTTTTTTTTTTATCTTTTTTTTCTACGAATATCGCATTATAATTCATTCAAGACGGCTGTTCGCCGTTGCTGATAACAGAGCAGATACGTCTCGTCTTTGATAATGAGTGAAGCGGGAGAGAGGCTTCCGCTTGCTGAAGCTCTCTCTTTCTCTCCGCATCTATTTTTTTTTTTGCAAAAGAATCGCGAGCGACGCGGGTTATCGCAAGCTATATCGTACACGAAAAAACTCTGTGTACTAAAAAGATTAGAAAAGAAAAAGTAAAAATTAAAAAAAAAGAGACAAATAAACAGATGTTACAATCTAACAGATAGTGAAAATAATATTAATTTTTTAGTATGGCTGGAAGTGGAGTACTAACTTCAAGGAGGCCATACAGACCAGTCACGAGTAAATTTTTACTTATTCATACTTATAAATTATTATAATTATCATTACTATTATAAAAGATTTACCGTTTATTATTCTATTATTATTATTATTATCATTATCATTATTATTATTATAATTATTATTCTGTACTGTTTTTATATATATTATATATACACGCATATACATATATATCAAACACACGGAATATATTTATATTCTTTTTTTATTCGGTATGTCTGCAGCACAATCATTATACTGTCGATAACTGTTATCCTTTCACGGCACTTCGGAGCATTCCGCCAAATCCTGCTATCCATTTTGTCATTTTGTTTGGGATGTAAAGCGAAAGTAAAAGCTTTTCTTTCTCTCGTAAATCCCATTCGTGCACTATTCCAACAAGATCATTGTATAAATTTCCCATAATTTGTATACAATAATTTGCATAGTCCACGCACACAGATTTGTGGAATAAATATTGTCGCTATTGCGAAATATTGGTTTCAACGAGAGATAAAAACTGGGGAAAAAATTGAGAGTTTATTCTCACGTATGTGGGTAAATAAAATAATAAACTGTATATAGATATATATGTTTGTGTATATGTGTGTGCAGAATTTTTAATTTTTCTGTTTGGGGTTTATGAAAAAATCCAACATTTATAGCAGTTTAGTGGAATTCTTCGGAGTTAATAAAGCGAGTCTAACTCTCCTATCTCTCACACATGTGCTACAGTCATCTGACATTCTACTTCTCAATCATAGTTTTGATACCACATGCTTGCTCTGAGACGAATCTTTTTGTCCGATTTTTTGATTTTTAATTTTTGTACGCTCGCGTTCTCTATCACTTTGTGCTATATAAAGAAAAGTGTCAAAAGTGACAGATGCTTTTTCTTTTGTCAACATACTTCATTGGAAATATTCGGAAAACATAGGCGACTGATTGATTGGCATCGTGTTTGTACTGGTTGTTTAAGGATCGAGAAATATGTTTTTGTAAATGCAATTTAAAAATGGCCTAAAATGTGCAATAGATATAAGCAGCTTTGAACGATCAGAAGAAAATCGCTCGTGCGATCGTAACGTGCATTCTTACAGGATCTTGGAAAATTATGTTGCGTTTCTCTTAATCATTGTGATTTATTAATAATTTTATATGGACCGAAAATAATAATAAGAGAAATTATTTTTACTTATAACCTACTTTTACTTATAACTTCAGCTTTATTTACAAAGTAAAGCTTAATATTGAATAAAGTTACATCACAATTGCGTAGCAAACAGATTTTAAATATGCACTTTTTCTTTAGTATTTATTTTAGTATATTTATAATTATTATTGTATATAATATATAATAATGCCACGCAGCTTAATTAAATCTTTTCATAGTTTTAGTATGCGAAACGCATCTCAACGTTTTATTACAATTCCTTAAATTTTACTTATTTAAATTATTTAAATTTTAATTCTTGTTAAATGTTAATCTCTCTTCGACATTACATTAGCACGTGCCTACAAATCATCAGACTTTCATGCTCGAATCTCTGCAAATAACTCATATCTTTTGACATTATCTTCTAAATATATGGAAACGCGAACACTTCAGGAATGTCTCACTCCCTGGATCTCTCTATTATTAAATCCGCTTGTATCTACTGCACGTTTTTCATGGAGCACATTGAAAGGAGAATCGCGACGTCCGAAACGCAAGGAACGCCGCGCGATTTCTCGCTCTATTCTGAAGTTATTTTGCACTCTACTTGATTTTCCTACAGCTTTACACTTCTTTTCTGCTTGAGACCGTTCAAATATTCTGCTAGTGCCTGCGTCCGATACAAATGACAAGGGAAGAAAAGCCTTTGTCCTGCGGCTTCCGCGATATCATTTAATTCGATACGAAATTCTCGCGAGAAAACATTTATGAGGCACATCAATTGTCCAAAATTATCCAGTTATAAACACACAAACACACACACAGAGTTACACTACTCAGATACATGTGTATTGGTTAGTGTCATTTACATACAATTAGCCAGTTCGAAAGATGAGCAAACTTTCGTTAAGACTCTGCTGTGCTACGTGCTATACGTCTTTGATTTTAGCGCTCTCACTTCGCCTTTTTCGCAAGATATACCTATTTATATAATATATATTTACAACAACGTTTCCTTCTTGATTTCCATCCGCGCATCCAAACACTTTCGGGCTATAGTCCTTACCGAGACGCCCATATGCCGATTCGACGCGAAAGACGAAGAAAGGAGAGCGCTTTCGCTCATCGAGCATCGGCAAACGTCGAGGATTGTCTGGCATCGTCGTCGATATAAGATCGATTTTTCTGATCCGAATAGCTAATTCTTTTTAAGAAGCAACTTCGTAAAAGACTTTTCAATCTTGAAATGCTAGTTCAAACGAGAAAATCTTATGCTCTTTGTTGCGAAATGTATCTCGCGAAATATGAAACAATACTATTATCCATAAATTTTATAGTAAAACCGAGTTAAAACATAGTTATTATATTTGTTTTACATGAAAAGAACGGTTTTATTAAAGTATTTAAAAAGTATTAAAAATTTATTATAGTTAGATTCAGTTCTGAAAGTAACTTTTCTTGGACCATTAAAATAATTATGTAAGACGCTTAAACTGGTTGCTAGAAATTTAAAAGACTTCAGTATTATCAATTGCAGTATTATCAATGTTAAGTTTTACATAATTATTTTGATGCTCCAAAATTATTTTTAGATCAATATCTAATTAAATTTTTAGATACTTTAGCAGAATCGTTTTTTCCATATATAAAATAGAGAATGTCCTATCAACGCGACCATCCCTTATATCCTTATAGGATAAGGTTGAATTAAAAATATTCAGATGAAAGTTCTATGGCCTGATGAGGCACAAATAATAAAATTAATTTCCGAATTGATTTTTCATGATTATATTGACTATTTTTTTTATGGAGCTGTATCACTTTTTTACATAATAGGATTCTTCTAATTGTTCTGTATATATAAAAGTATTTATCGAAAAATCAATAATTTGCGAGACAGTTTATATTCTGACATATTTTGACATGAAAAATAAAATATAAAATAAGTGAACTATTAATTTTTTGATAATCACTTGAATACTTTTATGCAAAATAAGATTTATTCGTGCTCGAACAGACAACTTTTGTTTGAACATATTTTTATTTCGACCTTATCCTACAAAAATATAAAGGATAATCACGTTGGGTGAAATCTAACACCCTGTATACTCGAGACAAGTTCGAATTTTGATGCATCCAATGGAAACGGCTATACGTTTATTCCATAAAAATGCAAATGCAAGGATTTCGGGATATATCCCTGCGTCATATATCGGTTTTGCATTCCCGAAACGTCCAGGAATCGTGCCTGCTGAAATTTTTGCGGCGTTTCTGGATCCCGGTCGGCGATGCGAGACAGTCCGACGGCACACACGACACGACAGTAGTAGAAACGCGGCAGTAGTAGCGGCCCGATCTCAGTCAGACACACATACACACTTGCTCCAATCCACTTCTTATAGTAAGGTCTCGCCCGCACCCTTCGTCCACCACTACGACCAGCTCCTTCGTCCTCTTAACCGTCGTCTGTACCATCTTCGTACGTTTTTTCAAGGTTTACATTGGATTTCCCGTTGCGTGACGTACCACGATGATGGCACGCATCACCCGCGCGCGCAAGTGCATCTCACAGAGATTCTCCCTTGTATTGCTGTGCTAGTCTTTTTTCCACCGACTCCCTCTCTTTTTCTCTCTTTTTCTCTTTCTCTCTGTCTTTTTTCTCTCTATCTCACCTCGTCACATCCACCAGTCTTTTAGTCGGGACGACAAGAGGTCACTTGACGCATGATGACGCGTCTGGCCTCCACGTTCCGTCCAAACGTCGCGATCCTCCGCGGCTGAAGTAAATCGAATCACTCGGATTGCTTGCTGCTCTCAGCAGCGTGTACATATGTATATACATTTTATAAATATATATTTTATATGATCCGATAACATTAATTGTCGCGATGGGCTCGTACCGGTGCGCCGCCTCGTCACAGCTCGCGCATAGGAAATTCGAGAGGGTGGTTCTACCTACCAGCTGCGACCACGAAAAAATATGCGTCTGCATATGTGCCTCTGTATGTACGTGCGCGCGAGCATACATGCCAAGTGGAATAAAGTCAACAATTACGCGACATAATCCATGTGGCGATTTTAAGGATGTGGATCGAAGTAGAATGATTTCCATCCCTTTTCTATTTTTTACGAGACTAGAATATCGACATCTTCCAAATGGATTTCCGTTAAGGGATTACCGTATATAATAAATTAAATTCAATAATTTATTTAATAAACTGATTTACTGAGAATACAAATTATTTTAAAGTAGGTGAAATAAATAAGTCAAATAATGTAGACTTTATTTGATTTGTTTCAATATATTTTATGTGATCGCAAGATATTGCGAAGGGAAAATGTTGTTAAATTTATTCCACTTGCTAACGTATATCATGTGTCCATCATTATAGTTCTTCTGCTATAATCGACGATTATTGGTGGAATGATACACGTTTACATCTAAATACGTACAACGTACGACACTTTGAGGATAGTCCCTCTACAAATAGTGGGATACATTCAAATTATTATAGTGCGCTTTATTTTTAGTACTATTTTTCATCAAAATTGAATTAACTGAAGCAATTTTCTAGATTAATAGTTATTAAAGCCCCCTTATAATTTGATTAAAAACAAATATTCGCATAAACTACTAGACAACTAAACTTATTTGTACAATTCTAATTCTTCGGTTTTTAATTGTTTTCCACTGCATCATTATTATGAAGCTTATTAGGCTTATTTGATTAGTACTCACACGCACTTATGTTTACAATCCACAAGCATTTCTTCGTGTTCACGCGCACGTCTGCAAAGGATGGAGCGAATTGAGATTCGTTAAATTCTCTCGGTATCTCTGTTCTTATGTGTTAATTACATAGACTAATCACTCTCGATTCGTTGATATATACGGAAAAGATGATTTTGCCGAAGTACTTAGCCAGATACAGATCTGAACATAATTTTGTTAAACTATCGAAATAATTATACGAAATAATTATAGGAAACTCAAGCATGCTACAATGCTTGCAAAAGTTTTGAAATTATAGCAGTCAGTTTTAACGTCCTACATAATTATTATGATAGTCCAACAAAATTATTTTCAGATCTATATTTAGCTGATTTTTAAATACTTCAGTAAAATTGTTCTTTTCGTATTGTATTATAAAAATTCTTCGTATTGTTGCTGTTGTTTAAAAAAATTTTTGGAATTATCTCGAAAGAACGAAAGACATGTAAAAAATATATAAAACACTGAAATGCCTTTCGTAAATCTTTTCAACGTCAAGAAAAGACGGATTTGACGAGTCTCGATCAGTCTCGACAAATGTAATCGCAATTAATTAAACGCGCAATGACGAGGCTGTACAGCACTCTAGCACCTCGGAACAATCTAGCACTCGAGATAACCAATGTCATTCTATGACTTGGAAGCGAAAGGGGAAGAAATGTTACATATCAAGGAAAATATATCGTATTAACCTCAAGCTATATAGAGAGTGATGTTGATTGTTTTAATTTTGAAGTGTCGGTATTGTACGTCGCGAAAACTACTGGATAAAATGGAGTGGCCATAAATTCGCGCATATGGCGTAGTGAAATCTTTTAACCAAGCTGGAGTTGATCTCCACATCTTAAAGTTAAAGAATATTAAAAGCCTTTGGCAAATAACTTTACAAGTCAAAATTTCTAATAAATAATTTTTTATTAGAAAATCTGACTAAGAAATAATTATTTAAAATATAACTATCTAAACAATAAAATAAATAATTTTTTTATTTTATTTAAGCGAAACTTCAATTGTAGTTTGAGTGAAGAGAGTCAATGATGGTATCTCTCAAATTGATAAAAAAAATTCACTATCGGATAGATGCGCGAATTTATAATCACGTCAGTCTACACGCTGGCGTGTAGCATCTCTAGAAGTCTAATTAGTTCCCTCACTTATAATTTGTACGATATTTCGGCTTCTTATATGTCTGGTTTTTCCACGCTATGTCGTATTTGCTCCTGTCGACGGTTTGCTACCACATAATCACCTTTTTCGATTTCACCGATACCGATCGAATGTTATTATCGCGTCTCGATATGAGTAGTCCGCCCTCGTGCAAGATTCATCATTCTTTTTTCCATCACATTCTCTCTCACTTTCTCTCTTTTTCTATTTCTGTTTCTCTTTCTCTCTCTCTCTTTTTCTATTGTGTATATGTATGTATATACCCATCCATCGAAAACACACTTTGAGGAATCGATATACATATATTATATGTATATCTATATATACTATATATATATATACTCTCCATTTCTCTTCCTTCCCATTTCTGTCTGTCTCTGTCCATCTCATTTCTCTATCTTTTTCTCTATATATCTATCTATCTATATGAGTCTGAGTCCGTACTATATACTTAATATACTATATTGCCTTACTATAAGGATTGGACTGAAGGTTTTCTCTGTGTATTTTTTGATTGGCCGATATTTCTTTTTTTTTCGATATTTATGTATAATATATACTACCTTGTATTATTTCTCGGGTTTTGTTCGTTTCACAACTAGCCAGAGTATTAATTACTAGGCACGTTTCGTACGTACGTGTGCGGCATGCGGCATGTGTATGTACGTCTGTGTGTGTATGTGGCGTGTGTGTATGTATGCTTGTCACACATAAAATACGTACGTATGTAAGATCTTGGGTAGACGCGCATGCAGTTTTCGCATGGGAGAAGGCATCCCCGTCGTTTTCTCTCTTTATCTCTTTTCGTTTTTTTTTTCTTTTTTTTCGTTCTTATCCGCGCCTTCGAGATGCATGCTGTTATATTCTGCGTATAAGAGTATCCTCCGTTGCTTCGAAACCCGGAAGGTCGGCGTCATTTGTGCGGGCATCGACACAATACGAGCGTACTCGTACTATTTCGTAAACGGCGAACTCGGTAAGAAAAACGTCTCTGCTTCTATTTCAATGTAACTGCGATCTACATCTCTGTGCACCTCGACCATCGACATGGGCACAACAATCTTCATACGATATGTTTCATTTTATTTTGAACAAGGAGAACTTGTGTGAACGGTGATCATGTACACGGAGTGATCGCTCGTGGTGCACGTGGCGGTATTTTTTTTTGTCGAGAACCGAAAATGATTTTCCGTTAAGGTATAAAGGTATCACTAATTTTCACAATTACGAAGAAATAAAGATGTCTGGTAGACTGTACTCTTCGGGAACGCAAGTACTTAAAAAAAATAAAGTGTTTAATATTTATGATAATTGCATGATACAGTAATTATGATTAAGAGCTTCATTTTTATAGTTATTACTCTGTGATGTTCATCGTAATAATTATATTTATAGTTTTATCGAAAAATTACATAGTTGACACGAAATTTTAGTTAATACTACTAATAATTTCTATAATAGATCTAATACTAATAATTTCTGATAATAGATTCTGGTAATTGCAACCGTTTTTTTCTCCCAGTGCAGATGGCAAACTGTTATTTTTCTGGATAAATATTAAACGAAGTTGCTTGAACAATATGTCGACATTTCGAAAATCACGAGGATTAAATTTAGTCGTGAAAAAAATTAATTAATTAATCATGCATGGTTTTCAACAAATAACATCGCCACGTTCGCCAGCAGTGCGCCAATTACCGAACGTCCTGTACGTACTTATCTTCGTTTGCGTTACTATAATCCATCCCTGCCCGAGTAACATAAGGATGTGACGACGACTTTTTCTCTTTCAAATCTCACGCGTTGCTCTTTTTTTACTCCGTGCTAGAACGGATTCACCGCGGACGATATCGCGATAAACCGCGCGTTTAAAACTCGTATTGGTTCTAAGCGATTTTTTTATTTGCTCGTAACTCTCGATCCGTGAGACGACTGATACGAGATCCATCCGGAGTCAGTCTCGAAACGACGACAGGTCGATGCCCGGGCGATGCGCCGCGCGTTCTCGGCTCTTTCCTGCGCGAGATCGTATGGACGACGGGCAGAATATCGTACGAGACACTCGATAAGATCAGGGGTGATCACGCCAAGAATAAATCCGACAGCGCGAGGTTGCAATCAGAAGATACAACTCAAGCAAGATATTGCAATAAATCACGATAACGTAAAAAATGACGTTAAAGTGAATCATGACTGATTGAAAAATGACTTTTAACAATCATTTTAGAATCATTTTGGAGCCATTTTGACTTCATTTTGGTGTCATCATGACTTATGTTCTGTTTGGAAGTGGTTAAGTGAGCCCTCAGTAATTGTTGCTTGTGATATTATTGGAGTAGACCTTTAAATCCATGATAAATCTTTAAGAATGTAACAACCCAAGGAACAAAAGTCAACAAAAATTATATTGACGTCAAAATGATTTTATTTTGATACTTAAAGTCAATAAACAGTCAAATTTTGTAACCAAAAATCATCATTTTGATGTCAAGGTACGTCATTTTGACTTTCTCTTAACTTGATGTGTTCCTTGGGAACAACAGCGAGCTCTCGCCCAATCGTGTCTTCCGATTGTGCTCTTCATAGTGTAATTAATTTCATCAATCATCAATTATATATTGTAAATATTAATTTTATCAAAATCATCGAGGGGATTTCAACGGTCACTACAGTCTCCCTCTAGACAATCTCACGCTGTCGCATCCCACAACGTAAAATGTCGTAAACGATCGCGAAGATCGATCTTCGAGAATCTACGATCTTTCTTGGCCCTTTTACATGATTCGCGGACCTTGGCATGATTCACCCTCGACTTTTCGCGCATCCGCGTTAAAAACGAGAAACGAAAAATTTTCGCGAAAAACGCGAACGGACCGCGTGCTCTCTCCGTCTCTTCTTTTCTGTTCTCTCCGCGCGGTCCACGATTATGACCTCTGACCTCGGATTTTTGATTTTTGGTTTCTCTGTTTTTTTTTTTAAGTTGACTAATACCGGACAGCAATCGATGCCAAATGTAAAAGAGCCCCAAACGAGTACTGACTTGTAACACGCACAACGCACGCACAAAACGTATAACCGACCCGCAGGTAATTATCTAACGGAATTAATCATATTTACGTATTATATCCTACGATTGTGTGCCTTCTTTTTCGTTCACTTATTGCGATTCACGACTCATCATTGCGCTCTTTCTCTCTCTCTCTCTCTCTCTCTCTCTCATTCTTTCTCTCTTTCTATCCATATCTCTCTCTCTCTCTCTCTCTCTTATCCATCTTTTTCTCTTGCGCGCCTTTTCTCTTTCACTTTTCTTTCGTCGTTCACTATATTCTGCATTTCCATGATTTACGCTCATTACGTCTCTTATCGTTCATCGTCTCATAATCATGCTCTCTCTTCTGTCATATCGTTATTACGCATGCACATTATTCGCACATATACGCATGACATAGAAAAAAAAAGACGAAATTCGACTCGCGATCGTACGATCGTGGTGTATCGAAGTGCGTCTTCGGCGCAAAAAAAGTTCACGCGGTTCAACGACACGAAACGCAAAGTCCGAATGTGAATCAAACCGAATACTTGAAGGGTTAATTTGATAAAATTATTAAATATAACTTAATTGTTAATTATGCGTTAAGATATTGCACGTATAAAGAATAGTTTTTAAGTACTCTAAAAGATTTTAAAAGGTAATTAACTTAAGACGAAAATTTTATATATGTAAAATGGCTTAGTTTCAAAGATACATCTATGGAAAAAATGTAGTTTTTTGATGGAACTTTGTGTTCTTGGAACATACATAAAGTTTTATAAAAATAACTCAAGTAATTTTTGAAGTTTTTAAAAAAAGAAGATGAAATTTTTCCTTCGACTTTGACATCCTGTATCTTTAAAACTAAATCATTTTGGACATATCAAGTTTTCATCTCGAATTAATGTGAAGAATCGTCTTAAATCTTTTAAAATATTTCAGAATACTTTCACTAGAAAGATCACCCATTACCTAAGAATTAATATATAATATAATCAGTTATGAGATATTTCAGAGTCGCCAAATAGCATAAAAATTATTGAATAATTTTTTACGTTAGTAATAATTTTATTAGAAAATTTGTTAATATTAATAAATATGGTACAATCAATCATAAAGCAATATCGGACTTTGCGTGATCTGTGTTTTCAAGTATCATCACTCTGTTATCTCTTTTTCGCAATTCATCCTTCCTTCAATCTCATTATTCGGATCTTCGCATCGAGACGCCACTTTCTACGATCACCGCTCTCGTTGTCAGAAAAAGCATCCGCAGCGACGGCATACTGCAAACGAGAAAGTGTATCATGATACACGACACTTTCAACATCCGGTACTGGACTACTTCCGGTGTCTGCACCAAGCACCAAGAATCAAATTTTAAAAATGTATTTCTGTACATACGATCAAGTGTACATAGTCGATATTCAAAGTTCTTACATTATTATCGTTCTCTACACCCTTATACATCTATATGTGTCTTTATGTATGTACGTCGTGTCTACAAGCGCGTAAGTATCTATATGTATCGTTGTGTACTTTATACACGTTTTTACATCAAAAACTCGCGCGGCACCTCGCGAGGTACCGAGACACCCCTGGACGATCGCGCGGGATGCTTCTTCTCAACGAGAGCGCGCAAAAACAAAGCACGATTCATCCCACGATGCCAAGAGTGCGTCGCGCCAGCATGCGGAAGGACACCCGACGCGGTCCGCGTCCCCCAGGGGGAATCAGCTCCTGTGAGACGCTGGCGCGACGCCGCGAGGCAGAGCCGGGCCCCACCCGTTCTTGGCCCGACCGTTGATTCCACGTGTCTGAACGAACAGGCAACTGCCCCTGTGCCAGCGGAACGCACTGTCGTGGGGTCAGCGGGCGTCCTCGGGGGAGGGGGCCTCCCTCACGAGTCATCCGCCGACCATCAGCAGCGTCCGGAGAACGCACTCGACGCTCTGCTAGACGAGTTGCAGACCTTCTCCCGACCAAGCTCGCAGATGGGTCACGTGTCAAGCAGCCTGTCGGTGCACCCGGGTTCGAACACGCTCCTGGCCGACATC